>NC_133017.1:4084539-4420662 GCF_048564905.1 Vicugna pacos
GGTTCAATACAATCCCTTAGCTTGTCTTCCGTGATGGCTTGCCCTGCCAGGAGTGCGGGAGAAATTGGAGGTTGGGCTCTAAAACGAAGTATTAGCGAGTGCCTTTCCATGGGATGTGGAGGTGTTTAACCTACATCCTCCAACCTAGGAATACCTGTGCCCCAGGAAAAAGGCGTGGACTCTGTTTCCACACCACCAGCACACGTGCGAAGAATTGTTCTCGTTTCCTGAGTGTGGGGAGGCTCCTCCAACTAACAGCAGCACCAGGGATCTAGTAGAATCCCTTAGCTTGACTTCCTTGAGTGTTCTCCTAGGCCGGGCTTTGAGCGAAGGTGGGGGTTGGGCTGTAAAGACAAGTAATATCCAGTGCCTCTCTAAGGGCAGTGAAGGTGTTTAACCTACATCATCTACCTAGGAATAACTGTGCCCCCATTAAGATGCATGGACTCTGTTTCCCCACTTCCAACACACACACAAAGACGTGCTCAGGTATCCTGAGTGTGGGCCGGCACTTTCAAGTGACAGCAGCGCCTGGGTTCTAATAGTATCCTTTAGCTTGTAATACCTGAGTTGTTCCCTAGGCCTGGCTCTGAGGGAAAGCTGGGGGTTGGGCTTTGAGGCCAAATAGTAGCGAGTGCCCCCCGATGGACTGAGGAAGTATTTAGATGAATTCTCCCTAAAGGGGTACACCTGTGCCCACATCCATCTACGTGGAGTGCGGATACACAAATCCCTCCCCCCACAAGTCTGGCTACCGGAATATGAGAGTGGGAAAGTTCCTCCAGCTTACATCAGTGCCAGTGTTCTAGTAGAATCCTTAAGCTTCTCTTCCCTGATGGATTGCATTAGCTGGAGTGCGGTTCAAAGTGGGATTTGTTCTCTAAATCCAAGTAATAATGAGTGCCTCTCCATGGGAATTGGAGGTGTTTAACCAACAACCCCCAACAAGGGAATACCTTTGCCCCCTGGAATATGCGTGGACACTGTTTCTCCACCAACAGTACACACACGAAGAAGCTTTCTGGAATCCTGGGCATGGGGAGACTACTCCAAATGACAGCAGCACCTGGGTTCTATTAGAATCCCTTAGCTTGTGTTCCCTGAGTATTTACATAGGCCAGGCTTTGATCTAATGTGGGGTTTGGTCTCTATAGCTAGGTTTTAGCGAGTGCCTCTCTATTGGCATGGAGATTTTAAAACTACATCCCTAACCTTTAAACACCTGCCCCCCATATAAATGCGTGGTCTCCCTTTCCCCACCTCCAGCACACCCACGAAGAACAGTTCTGGTATACTGAGTGTGGGTAGGCACCTCCAAATGACAGCAGCACCTGGGACCTTATAATATCACTTGGCTTGCTTTCCCGGAGTGTTTCCTTTGGCCAGGCTGTGAGCGAAGGTGGGTGTTGGGCACTAAAGACTAGTAATAGCGAGTGCCTCTCTATGGGCATTGCAGGTGTTTAAAATACATCCCCAAACTTGGAACACCTGTGCCCCCCCAAAAATGCGTGGACTCTGTTTCCCCACCTCCAGCACACACACGAAAACGGGTTGAGGTTTCCTGAGTGTGGGGAGGCACCTACAACTGACAGCAGGGCCTGGGTTCTAATACAATCCATTAACTTGTCTTCACTGATGGCTAGCCTAGGCGGGAGTGCGGGGGAATGTGAGGGTTGGGCTCTAAAACCAAGTATTATTGAGTGCCTCTCCACGGGATTTGAAGTGGTTTAACCTACAACCAAATATTTGGGAATACCTGTGCCCCCTGAAAGATGCAAGGACACTGTTTCCCCGCCTTCAGCACACACACTAGGTGGTGTTCTGGTATCCTGAGTGTGGGGAGGCTCCTGCAAGTGACAGTAGCACCTGGGATCTAGTTGGATCCATTAGGTTGATATTCCTGAGTATTTTCCTTGGCCGGGTTGTGAGCGAAATTGGGGGTTGTGCTCTAAAACCAAGTATTAGCGAGTTCCTATATTTTGGCAGTGGAGGTGGTTAAAGTATATCCCCAACCTGGGAACACCTGTGCCCCCATAAAGATGCGTGGACTCTGTTTCCCTCCTGCAGCACACACACGACATTGGGTTCAGATGTCTTGAGTGTGGGGAGGTTCCTGCAACTAACAGCAGCGCCTGGGTTGTAATACAATACCTTAACTGGTCTTCCATGATGGCTTGCCATGGCCGGTGTGCGGGGGAAAGTTGGGATTGGGCTCTAAACCAAGTATTAGCGAGAGCCTATCCATGGGATGTGGGTGTTTAACCTACAAACCACCACCATGAAATAACTGTGCCCCATGAAAGATGCTTTGACTCGGTTTCCCTACATCCAGCACACACACGAAGAAGTGTTCTGGTGTTCTGAGTGTGGGGAGGTTCCTCCAACTGACAGCAGCACCTGGGTTCGAATAGAATCCCTTAGCTTGACTTCCCTAAGTGTTTTCCTAGGCCTACCAGTGAGCGATGGTGGGGGATGCGCTCTAAAGCCAAGTATTAGAGAGTGCATCTCTGTGGGCAGTGGAGGGTTTGAAACTACTTCCCCAACCTTGGAACACCTGTGCCCCCATAAAGATGAGTGGACTCTGTTTCCCCCCTGCAGCACACACACGGAGAATTGGTCAGGTATCCTGATAGTGGGGAGGCTCCTCCACATGACAGCAGCGCCTGGGTTCTAATAGAATCCCAAAGCTTGTCTTCCCTGATGGCATGCCTAGGATGGAGTGTGGGGGAAAGTGGGGTTTGGGCTTGAAGTCCAAGTAGCAACGAGTGCCCCCTGATTTACTGGGGAAGTACTTAGAGGATTTCACCCTAAAATGGAACACCTGTGCCCCCATTCATCTGCCTGGACTGGGTCTCCACAACTCCCCCCACACAAGGCTGGGATCCGGAATCCTGAGTGTGTGGAAGTTCCTCCAACTGACAGCAGCGCCTGCGTTCGAATAGAATAACTCAGCTTGTATTCCCTGAGTGTTTCCCTAGGCCGGGCTGCGAGCGAAAGCTGGGGGTTGTGCTTGGAGGCCAAGTAGCAGCTTGTGCCAACCGATTGACTGAGGAATTACTTAGGGAACTCCCCTACCGGGGAACACCTGTGTCACCATTCATCTGCGTAGATTGGGGCTGCACACCTCCCCCACACACAAGAGTGTCTCCGGAGTCCTGAGTGTTGGGAAGTTCCTCCATGTGACAGCAGCATCTAGGTTCAATACAATCCCTTAGCTTGTCTTCCGTGATGGCTTGCCCTGCCAGGAGTGCGGGAGAAATTGGAGGTTGGGCTCTAAAACGAAGTATTAGCGAGTGCCTATCCATGGGATGTGGAGGTGTTTAACCTACATCCTCCAACCTAGGAATACCTGTGCCCCAGGAAAAAGGCGTGGACTCTGTTTCCACACCACCAGCACACGTGCGAAGAATTGTTCTCGTTTCCTGAGTGTGGGGAGGCTCCTCCAACTAACAGCAGCACCAGGGATCTAGTAGAATCCCTTAGCTTGACTTCCTTGAGTGTTCTCCTAGGCCGGGCTTTGAGCGAAGGTGGGGGTTGGGCTGTAAAGCCAAGTAATATCCAGTGCCTCTCTAAGGGCAGTGAAGGTGTTTAACCTACATCATCTACCTAGGAATAACTGTGCCCCCATAAAGATGCATGGACTCTGTTTCCCCACTTCCAACACACACACAAAGACGTGCTCAGGTATCCTGAGTGTGGGCCGGCACTTTCAAGTGACAGCAGCGCCTGGGTTCTAATAGTATCCTTTAGCTTGTAATACCTGAGTTGTTCCCTAGGCCTGGCTCTGAGGGAAAGCTGGGGGTTGGGCTTTGAGGCCAAATAGTAGCGAGTGCCCCCCGATGGACTGAGGAAGTATTTAGATGAATTCTCCCTAAAGGGGTACACCTGTGCCCACATCCATCTACGTGGAGTGCGGATACACAAATCCCTCCCCCCACAAGTCTGGCTACCGGAATATGAGAGTGGGAAAGTTCCTCCAGCTTACATCAGTGCCAGTGTTCTAGTAGAATCCTTAAGCTTCTCTTCCCTGATGGATTGCATTAGCTGGAGTGCGGTTCAAAGTGGGATTTGTTCTCTAAATCCAAGTAATAATGAGTGCCTCTCCATGGGAATTGGAGGTGTTTAACCAACAACCCCCAACAAGGGAATACCTTTGCCCCCTGGAATATGCGTGGACACTGTTTCTCCACCAACAGTACACACACGAAGAAGCTTTCTGGAATCCTGAGCATGGGGAGACTACTCCAAATGACAGCAGCACCTGGGTTCTATTAGAATCCCTTAGCTTGTGTTCCCTGAGTATTTACATAGGCCAGGCTTTGATCTATTGTGGGGTTTGGTCTCTATAGCTAGGTTTTAGCGAGTGCCTCTCTATTGGCATGGAGATTTTAAAACTACATCCCTAACCTTTAAACACCTGCCCCCCATATAAATGCGTGGTCTCCCTTTCCCCACCTCCAGCACACCCACGAAGAACAGTTCTGGTATACTGAGTGTGGGTAGGCACCTCCAAATGACAGCAGCACCTGGGACCTTATAATATCACTTGGCTTGCTTTCCCGGAGTGTTTCCTTTGGCCAGGCTGCGAGCGAAGGTGGGTGTTGGGCACTAAAGACTAGTAATAGCGAGTGCCTCTCTATGGGCATTGCAGGTGTTTAAAATACATCCCCAAACTTGGAACACCTGTGCCCCCCCAAAAATGCGTGGACTCTGTTTCCCCACCTCCAGCACACACTCGAAAACGGGTTGAGGTTTCCTGAGTGTGGGGAGGCACCTACAACTGACAGCAGGGCCTGGGTTCTAATACAATCCATTAACTTGTCTTCACTGATGGCTAGCCTAGGCGGGAGTGCGGGGGAATGTGAGGGTTGGGCTCTAATACCAAGTATTATTGAGTGCCTCTCCACGGGATTTGAAGTGGTTTAACCTACAACCAAATATTTGGGAATACCTGTGCCCCCTGAAAGATGCAAGGACACTGTTTCCCCGCCTTCAGCACACACACTAGGTGGTGTTCTGGAATCCTGAGTGTGGGGAGGCTCCTGCAAGTGACAGTAGCACCTGGGATCTAATTGGATCCATTAGGTTGATATTCCTGAGTATTTTCCTTGGCCGGGTTGTGAGCGAAATTGGGGGTTGTGCTCTAAAACCAAGTATTAGCGAGTTCCTATATTTTGGCAGTGGAGGTGGTTAAAGTATATCCCCAACCTGGGAACACCTGTGCCCCCATAAAGATGCGTGGACTCTGTTTCCCTCCTGCAGCACACACACGACATTGGGTTCAGATGTCTTGAGTGTGGGGATGTTCCTGCAAATAACAGCAGCGCCTGGGTTGTAATACAATACCTTAACTGGTCTTCCATGATGGCTTGCCATGGCCGGTGTGCGGGGGAAAGTTGGGATTGGGCTCTAAACCAAGTATTAGCGAGAGCCTGTCCATGGGATGTGGGTGTTTAACCTACAAACCACCACCATGAAATAACTGTGCCCCCTGAAAGATGCTTTGACTCTGTTTCCCTACATCCAGCACACACACGAAGAAGTGTTCTGGTGTTCTGAGTGTGGGGAGGTTCCTCCAACTGACAGCAGCACCTGGGTTCGAATACAATCCCTTAGCTTGACTTCCCTAAGTGTTTTCCTAGGCCTAGCAGTGAGCGATGGTGGGGGATGGGCTCTAAAGCCAAGTATTAGAGAGTGCATCTCTGTGGGCAGTGGAGGGTTTGAAACTACTTCCCCAACCTTGGAACACCTGTGCCCCCATAAAGATGAGTGGACTCTGTTTCCCCCCTGCAGCACACACACGGAGACGTGGTCAGGTATCCTGATAGTGGGGAGGCTCCTCCACATGACAGCAGCGCCTGGGTTCTAATAGAATCCCTTAGATTGTTTTCCTTGAGTGTTTCCCTAGGCCGGGCTTAGAGGGAAAGCTGGGAGTTTGGCTTGGAGGCCAAGTAGCAGCAACTGCCCCCCGATGGAATGTGGAAGTATTTAGAGGACTTCTCCCTAATGGGGAACAAGTGTGACCCCATTCATCTACTTGGATTTTGGCTCCACATCTCCCCGCCACAAAATGTTGGGTTCCGGAATCCTGAGTTTTGGGACGTTCCTCCAACTGTCAGCAGCGCTTGTGTTCTTGAATCCCTTCACTTGCCTTCCCTGATGGTTTGCCTATGCTGGAGTGCAGGGGAATGTGGGGTTTCGGCTCTAATACCAAGTATTAGCCAATGCATCTACATGTGAATTTGAGAAATTTTAACTACAGCCAGCAACGTAGGAATACATGTGCCACCTGAAAGATGCCTGGACTCTGTTTCCCCACCTCCAGCACACAAACGAGGAAGTGTTCTTCTATCCTGAATGTGGGGAGTTTCCTCCAAATGACAGCAGCACCTGAGTTCTCATAGTATCCGTTAGCTTGACTTCCTTGAGTGTTTACCTAGGCCGGGCTGTAAGCGAATGTGGGGGTTGGGCCCTAAAGACAAGGATTAGCGAGTGCCCCTCTATGGGCAGTGGAGGTGTTTAAACAAAATCCCCAACTTTGGAACACCTGTGCCCCCATAAAGATGCGTGGAATATCTTTCCCACCTCCAGAACACACACGAAGACTTTCAGATATCCTTAGTGTGGGGGGGGCTCCTCAAAATGACAGCAGCGTCTGGGTTCTAATAGAATCCCTTAGCTTGTAATACGAGTGTTCCCCTGGTCCGGGATGTGAGGGAAAGCTGGGGGTTGGGCTTGGAGTCCAAGTAGCAGTGAGTGCCCCCTGATCGATTGAGGAAGTACTTAGAGGACTTCTCCCTAAAGGGAACACTTTTGCCCCCATTCATCTGGGTGGAGTGGGGCTGCACAACTCCCCCACAAACAGGAATGTGTTCCGGAATCCTGAGTGCAGAGAAGTTCCTCCAACTGACAGCAGCGCCTGGGTTCTATCTGAATCCCTTTGCTTGTCTTCCCTGATGGTATGCCTAGGCGGGAGTGCGGGGGAAAGTGTGGTTTGGGATCCAAACCAAGTATTTGCGAGTACCTCTCTATGGTTAGTGGAGGTTTTTAAACTACATCCCTAACCTGGGAACACCTGTGCCCCCATATATATCCGTGGAATCTGTTTCCAGACCTCCAGCACACACACGAACACTTGCACAGTTATCCTGAGAGTGGGCAGCCTCCTCCAACTGACAGCAGGGCCTGGGTTCTAATAAAATCGCTTAACTTGTCTTCCCTGTTTGGTTGCCTGATACGGAGTGCGGGGGAAGGTGGGGGTTGGGCTCTAAATCCAAGTATTAGCGAGTGCTTCTTCATGGGAAGTGGAGGTTATTAACCAAAAACCCACAACCTGGGAACACCTGTGCTCCTTGAAAAATGCGTGGACTCTGTTTCCCCACCTCCAGCACACACATGAAGAAGTGTTCTGGTATCCTGAGTGTGGGGAGGCACCTCCAACTGACAGCAGCATCTGGGATCTAATAGGATCCCTTAGGTTGACTTCCCTGTGTGTTTTCCAAGGACCGGCTGGGAGCGAAGGTGGGGGTTGGGCTCTAAAGCCAAGTAAGAGCGAGTGCCTCTCTATGGGCAGTGGAGGTGTTTAAAGTACATTCCCTCCCTGGGAACACCTGTGCCCCCATAAAGTTGCGTGGACTATGTATCCCCAAAACCATCATACACATAAAGACTTGTTCAGGTATCCTGAGTATGGGGAGACTCCTCCAACTGACAGCAGCGCCTGGGTTCTAATAGAATCCCAAAGCTTGTCTTCCCTGATGGCATGCCTAGGCTGGAGTGTGGGGGAAAGTGGGGTTTGGGCTTGAAGTCCAAGTAGCAACGAGTGCCCCCTGATTTACTGGGGAAGTACTTAGAGGATTTCACCCTAAAATGGAACACCTGTGCCCCCATTCATCTGCGTGGACTGGGTCTCCACAACTCCCCCCCACACAAGGCTGGGATCCGGAATCCTGAGTGTGTGGAAGTTCCTCCAACTGACAGCAGCGCCTGCGTTCGAATAGAATAACTCAGCTTGTATTCCCTGAGTGTTTCCCTAGGCCGGGCTGCGAGCGAAAGCTGGGGGTTGTGCTTGGAGGCCAAGTAGCAGTTTGTGCCAACCGATTGACTGAGGAATTACTTAGGGAACTCCCCTACCGGGGAACACCTGTGTCACCATTCATCTGCGTGGATTGGGGCTGCACACCTCCCCCACACACAAGAGTGTCTCCGGAGTCCTGAGTGTTGGGAAGTTCCTCCATGTGACGGCAGCATCTAGGTTCAATACAATCCCTTAGCTTGTCTTCCGTGATGGCTTGCCCTGCCAGGAGTGCGGGAGAAATTGGAGGTTGGGCTCTAAAACGAAGTATTAGCGAGTGCCTATCCATGGGATGTGGAGGTGTTTAACCTACATCCTCCAACTTAGGAATACCTGTGCCCCAGGAAAAAGGCGTGGACTCTGTTTCCGCACCACCAGCACACGTGCGAAGAATTGTTCTCGTTTCCTGAGTGTGGGGAGGCTCCTCCAACTAACAGCAGCACCAGGGATCTAGTAGAATCCCTTAGCTTGACTTCCTTGAGTGTTCTCCTAGGCCGGGCTTTGAGCGAAGGTGGGGGTTGGGCTGTAAAGCCAAGTAATATCCAGTGCCTCTCTAAGGGCAGTGAAGGTGTTTAACCTACATCATCTACCTAGGAATAACTGTGCCCCCATTAAGATGCATGGACTCTGTTTCCCCACTTCCAACACACACACAAAGACGTGCTCAGGTATCCTGAGTGTGGGCCGGCACTTTCAAGTGACAGCAGCGCCTGGGTTCTAATAGTATCCTTTAGCTTGTAATACCTGAGTTGTTCCCTAGGCCTGGCTCTGAGGGAAAGCTGGGGGTTGGGCTTTGAGGCCAAATAGTAGCGAGTGCCCCCCGATGGACTGAGGAAGTATTTAGATGAATTCTCCCTAAAGGGGTACACCTGTGCCCACATCCATCTACGTGGAGTGCGGATACACAAATCCCTCCCCCCACAAGTCTGGCTACCGGAATATGAGAGTGGGAAAGTTCCTCCAGCTTACATCAGTGCCAGTGTTCTAGTAGAATCCTTAAGCTTCTCTTCCCTGATGGATTGCATTAGCTGGAGTGCGGTTCAAAGTGGGATATGTTCTCTAAATCCAAGTAATAATGAGTGCCTCTCCATGGGAATTGGAGGTGTTTAACCAACAACCCCCAACAAGGGAATACCTTTGCCCCCTGGAATATGCGTGGACACTGTTTCTCCACCAACAGTACACACACGAAGAAGCTTTCTGGAATCCTGAGCATGGGGAGACTACTCCAAATGACAGCAGCACCTGGGTTCTATTAGAATCCCTTAGCTTGTGTTCCCTGAGTATTTACATAGGCCAGGCTTTGATCTATTGTGGGGTTTGGTCTCTATAGCTAGGTTTTAGCGAGTGCCTCTCTATTGGCATGGAGATTTTAAAACTACATCCCTAACCTTTAAACACCTGACACCCATATAAATGCGTGGTCTCCCTTTCCCCACCTCCAGCACACCCACGAAGAACAGTTCTGGTATACTGAGTGTGGGTAGGCACCTCCAAATGACAGCAGCACCTGGGACCTTATAATATCACTTGGCTTGCTTTCCCTGAGTGTTTCCTTTGGCCAGGCTGTGAGCGAAGGTGGGTGTTGGGCACTAAAGACTAGTAATAGCGAGTGCCTCTCTATGGGCATTGCAGGGGTTTAAAATACATCCCCAAACTTGGAACACCTGTGCCCCCCCAAAAATGCGTGGACTCTGTTTCCCCACCTCCAGCACACACACGAAAACGGGTTGAGGCTTCCTGAGTGTGGGGAGGCACCTACAACTGACAGCAGGGCCTGGGTTCTAATACAATCCATTAACTTGTCTTCACTGATGGCTAGCCTAGGCGGGAGTGCGGGGGAATGTGAGGGTTGGGCTCTAAAACCAAGTATTATTGAGTGCCTCTCCACGGGATTTGAAGTGGTTTAACCTACAACCAAATATTTGGGAATACCTGTGCCCCCTGAAAGATGCAAGGACACTGTTTCCCCGCCTTCAGCACACACACTAGGTGGTGTTCTGGAATCCTGAGTGTGGGGAGGCTCCTGCAAGTGACAGTAGCACCTGGGATCTAATTGGATCCATTAGGTTGATATTCCTGAGTATTTTCCTTGGCCGGGTTGTGAGCGAAATTGGGGGTTGTGCTCTAAAACCAAGTATTAGCGAGTTCCTATATTTTGGCAGTGGAGGTGGTTAAAGTATATCCCCAACCTGGGAACACCTGTGCCCCCATAAAGATGCGTGGACTCTGTTTCCCTCCTGCAGCACACACACGACATTGGGTTCAGATGTCTTGAGTGTGGGGATGTTCCTGCAAATAACAGCAGCGCCTGGGTTGTAATACAATACCTTAACTGGTCTTCCATGATGGCTTGCCATGGCCGGTGTGCGGGGGAAAGTTTGGATTGGGCTCTAAACCAAGTATTAGCGAGAGCCTGTCCATGGGATGTGGGTGTTTAACCTACAAACCACCACCATGAAATAACTGTGCCCCCTGAAAGATGCTTTGACTCTGTTTCCCTACATCCAGCACACACACGAAGAAGTGTTCTGGTGTTCTGAGTGTGGGGAGGTTCCTCCAACTGACAGCAGCACCTGGGTTCGAATACAATCCCTTAGCTTGACTTCCCTAAGTGTTTTCCTAGGCCTAGCAGTGAGCGATGGTGGGGGATGGGCTCTAAAGCCAAGTATTAGAGAGTGCATCTCTGTGGGCAGTGGAGGGTTTGAAACTACTTCCCCAACCTTGGAACACCTGTGCCCCCATAAAGATGAGTGGACTCTGTTTCCCCCCTGCAGCACACACACGGAGACGTGGTCAGGTATCCTGATAGTGGGGAGGCTCCTCCACATGACAGCAGCGCCTGGGTTCTAATAGAATCCCTTAGATTGTTTTCCTTGAGTGTTTCCCTAGGCCGGGCTTAGAGGGAAAGCTGGGAGTTTGGCTTGGAGGCCAAGTAGCAGCAACTGCCCCCCGATGGAATGTGGAAGTATTTAGAGGACTTCTCCCTAATGGGGAACAAGTGTGACCCCATTCATCTACTTGGATTTTGGCTCCACATCTCCCCGCCACAAAATGTTGGGTTCCGGAATCCTGAGTTTTGGGACGTTCCTCCAACTGTCAGCAGCGCTTGTGTTCTTGAATCCCTTCACTTGCCTTCCCTGATGGTTTGCCTATGCTGGAGTGCAGGGGAATGTGGGGTTTCGGCTCTAATACCAAGTATTAGCCAATGCATCTACATGTGAATTTGAGAAATTTTAACTACAGCCAGCAACGTAGGAATACATGTGCCACCTGAAAGATGCCTGGACTCTGTTTCCCCACCTCCAGCACACAAACGAGGAAGTGTTCTTCTATCCTGAATGTGGGGAGTTTCCTCCAAATGACAGCAGCACCTGAGGTCTCATAGAATCCGTTAGCTTGACTTCCATGAGTGTTTACCTAGGCCGGGCTGTAAGCGAATGTGGGGGTTGGGCCCTAAAGACAAGGATTAGCGAGTGCCCCTCTATGGGCAGTGGAGGTGTTTAAACAAAATCCCCAACTTTGGAACACCTGTGCCCCCATAAAGATGCGTGGAATATCTTTCCCACCTCCAGAACACACACGAAGACTTTCAGATATCCTTAGTGTGGGTGGGGGCTCCTCAAAATGACAGCAGCGTCTGGGTTCTAATAGAATCCCTTAGCTTGTAATACGAGTGTTTCCCTGGTCCGGGATGTGAGGGAAAGCTGGGGGTTGGGCTTGGAGTCCAAGTAGCAGTGAGTGCCCCCTGATCGATTGAGGAAGTACTTAGAGGACTTCTCCCTAAGGGGAACACTTTTGCCCCCATTCATCTGGGTGGAGTGGGGCTGCACAACTCCCCCACAAACAGGAATGTGTTCCGGAATCCTGAGTGCAGAGAAGTTCCTCCAACTGACAGCAGCGCCTGGGTTCTATCTGAATCCCTTTGCTTGTCTTCCCTGATGGTATGCCTAGGCGGGAGTGCGGGGGAAAGTGTGGTTTGGGATCCAAACCAAGTATTTGCGAGTACCTCTCTATGGTTAGTGGAGGTTTTTAAACTACATCCCTAACCTGGGAACACCTGTGCCCCCATATATATCCGTGGAATCTGTTTCCAGACCTCCAGCACACACACGAACACTTGCACAGTTATCCTGAGAGTGGGCAGCCTCCTCCAACTGACAGCAGGGCCTGGGTTCTAATAAAATCGCTTAACTTGTCTTCCCTGTTTGGTTGCCTGATACGGAGTGCGGGGGAAGGTGGGGGTTGGGCTCTAAATCCAAGTATTAGCGAGTGCTTCTTCATGGGAAGTGGAGGTTATTAACCAAAAACCCACAACCTGGGAACACCTGTGCTCCTTGAAAAATGCGTGGACTCTGTTTCCCCACCTCCAGCACACACATGAAGAAGTGTTCTGGTATCCTGAGTGTGGGGAGGCACCTCCAACTGACAGCAGCATCTGGGATCTAATAGGATCCCTTAGGTTGACTTCCCTGTGTGTTTTCCAAGGACCGGCTGGGAGCGAAGGTGGGGGTTGGGCTCTAAAGCCAAGTAAGAGCGAGTGCCTCTCTATGGGCAGTGGAGGTGTTTAAAGTACATTCCCTCCCTGGGAACACCTGTGCCCCCATAAAGTTGCGTGGACTATGTATCCCCAAAACCATCATACACATAAAGACTTGTTCAGGTATCCTGAGTATGGGGAGACTCCTCCAACTGACAGCAGCGCCTGGGTTCTAATAGAATCCCAAAGCTTGTCTTCCCTGATGGCATGCCTAGGCTGGAGTGTGGGGGAAAGTGGGGTTTGGGCTTGAAGTCCAAGTAGCAACGAGTGCCCCCTGATTTACTGGGGAAGTACTTAGAGGATTTCACCCTAAAATGGAACACCTGTGCCCCCATTCATCTGCGTGGACTGGGTCTCCACAACTCCCCCCCACACAAGGCTGGGATCCGGAATCCTGAGTGTGTGGAAGTTCCTCCAACTGACAGCAGCGCCTGCGTTCGAATAGAATAACTCAGCTTGTATTCCCTGAGTGTTTCCCTAGGCCGGGCTGCGAGCGAAAGCTGGGGGTTGTGCTTGGAGGCCAAGTAGCAGCTTGTGCCAACCGATTGACTGAGGAATTACTTAGGGAACTCCCCTACCGGGGAACACCTGTGTCACCATTCATCTGCGTGGATTGGGGCTGCACACCTCCCCCACACACAAGAGTGTCTCCGGAGTCCTGAGTGTTGGGAAGTTCCTCCATGTGACGGCAGCATCTAGGTTCAATACAATCCCTTAGCTTGTCTTCCGTGATGGCTTGCCCTGCCAGGAGTGCGGGAGAAATTGGAGGTTGGGCTCTAAAACGAAGTATTAGCGAGTGCCTATCCATGGGATGTGGAGGTGTTTAACCTACATCCTCCAACCTAGGAATACCTGTGCCCCAGGAAAAAGGCGTGGACTCTGTTTCCACACCACCAGCACACGTGCGAAGAATTGTTCTCGTTTCCTGAGTGTGGGGAGGCTCCTCCAACTAACAGCAGCACCAGGGATCTAGTAGAATCCCTTAGCTTGACTTCCTTGAGTGTTCTCCTAGGCCGGGCTTTGAGCGAAGGTGGGGGTTGGGCTGTAAAGACAAGTAATATCCAGTGCCTCTCTAAGGGCAGTGAAGGTGTTTAACCTACATCATCTACCTAGGAATAACTGTGCCCCCATTAAGATGCATGGACTCTGTTTCCCCACTTCCAACACACACACAAAGACGTGCTCAGGTATCCTGAGTGTGGGCCGGCACTTTCAAGTGACAGCAGCGCCTGGGTTCTAATAGTATCCTTTAGCTTGTAATACCTGAGTTGTTCCCTAGGCCTGGCTCTGAGGGAAAGCTGGGGGTTGGGCTTTGAGGCCAAATAGTAGCGAGTGCCCCCCGATGGACTGAGGAAGTATTTAGATGAATTCTCCCTAAAGGGGTACACCTGTGCCCACATCCATCTACGTGGAGTGCGGATACACAAATCCCTCCCCCCACAAGTCTGGCTACCGGAATATGAGAGTGGGAAAGTTCCTCCAGCTTACATCAGTGCCAGTGTTCTAGTAGAATCCTTAAGCTTCTCTTCCCTGATGGATTGCATTAGCTGGAGTGCGGTTCAAAGTGGGATATGTTCTCTAAATCCAAGTAATAATGAGTGCCTCTCCATGGGAATTGGAGGTGTTTAACCAACAACCCCCAACAAGGGAATACCTTTGCCCCCTGGAATATGCGTGGACACTGTTTCTCCACCAACAGAACACACACGAAGAAGCTTTCTGGAATCCTGAGCATGGGGAGACTACTCCAAATGACAGCAGCACCTGGGTTCTATTAGAATCCCTTAGCTTGTGTTCCCTGAGTATTTACATAGGCCAGGCTTTGATCTATTGTGGGGTTTGGTCTCTATAGCTAGGTTTTAGCGAGTGCCTCTCTATTGGCATGGAGATTTTAAAACTACATCCCTAACCTTTAAACACCTGACACCCATATAAATGCGTGGTCTCCCTTTCCCCACCTCCAGCACACCCACGAAGAACAGTTCTGGTATACTGAGTGTGGGTAGGCACCTCCAAATGACAGCAGCACCTGGGACCTTATAATATCACTTGGCTTGCTTTCCCTGAGTGTTTCCTTTGGCCAGGCTGTGAGCGAAGGTGGGTGTTGGGCACTAAAGACTAGTAATAGCGAGTGCCTCTCTATGGGCATTGCAGGGGTTTAAAATACATCCCCAAACTTGGAACACCTGTGCCCCCCCAAAAATGCGTGGACTCTGTTTCCCCACCTCCAGCACACACACGAAAACGGGTTGAGGCTTCCTGAGTGTGGGGAGGCACCTACAACTGACAGCAGGGCCTGGGTTCTAATACAATCCATTAACTTGTCTTCACTGATGGCTAGCCTAGGCGGGAGTGCGGGGGAATGTGAGGGTTGGGCTCTAAAACCAAGTATTATTGAGTGCCTCTCCACGGGATTTGAAGTGGTTTAACCTACAACCAAATATTTGGGAATACCTGTGCCCCCTGAAAGATGCAAGGACACTGTTTCCCCGCCTTCAGCACACACACTAGGTGGTGTTCTGGTATCCTGAGTGTGGGGAGGCTCCTGCAAGTGACAGCAGCACCTGGGTTCTATTAGAATCCCTTAGCTTGTGTTCCCTGAGTATTTACATAGGCCAGGCTTTGATCTATTGTGGGGTTTGGTCTCTATAGCTAGGTTTTAGCGAGTGCCTCTCTATTGGTATGGAGATTTTAAAACTACATCCCTAACCTTTAAACACCTGACACCCATATAAATGCGTGGTCTCCCTTTCCCCACCTCCAGCACACCCACGAAGAACAGTTCTGGTATACTGAGTGTGGGTAGGCACCTCCAAATGACAGCAGCACCTGGGACCTTATAATATCACTTGGCTTGCTTTCCCTGAGTGTTTCCTTTGGCCAGGCTGTGAGCGAAGGTGGGTGTTGGGCACTAAAGACTAGTAATAGCGAGTGCCTCTCCATGGGCATTGCAGGGGTTTAAAATACATCCCCAAACTTGGAACACCTGTGCCCCCCCAAAAATGCGTGGACTCTGTTTCCCCACCTCCAGCACACACACGAAAACGGGTTGAGGCTTCCTGAGTGTGGGGAGGCACCTACAACTGACAGCAGGGCCTGGGTTCTAATACAATCCATTAACTTGTCTTCACTGATGGCTAGCCTAGGCGGGAGTGCGGGGGAATGTGAGGGTTGGGCTCTAAAACCAAGTATTATTGAGTGCCTCTCCACGGGATTTGAAGTGGTTTAACCTACAACCAAATATTTGGGAATACCTGTGCCCCCTGAAAGATGCAAGGACACTGTTTCCCCGCCTTCAGCACACACACTAGGTGGTGTTCTGGTATCCTGAGTGTGGGGAGGCTCCTACAAGTGACAGTAGCACCTGGGATCTAATTGGATCCATTAGGTTGATATTCCTGAGTATTTTCCTTGGCCGGGTTGTGAGCGAAATTGGGGGTTGTGCTCTAAAACCAAGTATTAGCGAGTTCCTATATTTTGGCAGTGGAGGTGGTTAAAGTATATCCCCAACCTGGGAACACCTGTGCCCCCATAAAGATGCGTGGAATATCTTTCCCACCTCCAGAACACACACGAAGACTTTCAGATATCCTTAGTGTGGGTGGGGGCTCCTCAAAATGACAGCAGCGTCTGGGTTCTAATAGAATCCCTTAGCTTGTAATACGAGTGTTTCCCTGGTCCGGGATGTGAGGGAAAGCTGGGGGTTGGGCTTGGAGTCCAAGTAGCAGTGAGTGCCCCCTGATCGATTGAGGAAGTACTTAGAGGACTTCTCCCTAAGGGGAACACTTTTGCCCCCATTCATCTGGGTGGAGTGGGGCTGCACAACTCCCCCACAAACAGGAATGTGTTCCGGAATCCTGAGTGCAGAGAAGTTCCTCCAACTGACAGCAGCGCCTGGGTTCTATCTGAATCCCTTTGCTTGTCTTCCCTGATGGTATGCCTAGGCGGGAGTGCGGGGGAAAGTGTGGTTTGGGATCCAAACCAAGTATTTGCGAGTACCTCTCTATGGTTAGTGGAGGTTTTTAAACTACATCCCTAACCTGGGAACACCTGTGCCCCCATATATATCCGTGGAATCTGTTTCCAGACCTCCAGCACACACACGAACACTTGCACAGTTATCCTGAGAGTGGGCAGCCTCCTCCAACTGACAGCAGGGCCTGGGTTCTAATAAAATCGCTTAACTTGTCTTCCCTGTTTGGTTGCCTGATACGGAGTGCGGGGGAAGGTGGGGGTTGGGCTCTAAATCCAAGTATTAGCGAGTGCTTCTTCATGGGAAGTGGAGGTTATTAACCAAAAACCCACAACCTGGGAACACCTGTGCTCCTTGAAAAATGCGTGGACTCTGTTTCCCCACCTCCAGCACACACATGAAGAAGTGTTCTGGTATCCTGAGTGTGGGGAGGCACCTCCAACTGACAGCAGCATCTGGGATCTAATAGGATCCCTTAGGTTGACTTCCCTGTGTGTTTTCCAAGGACCGGCTGGGAGCGAAGGTGGGGGTTGGGCTCTAAAGCCAAGTAAGAGCGAGTGCCTCTCTATGGGCAGTGGAGGTGTTTAAAGTACATTCCCTCCCTGGGAACACCTGTGCCCCCATAAAGTTGCGTGGACTATGTATCCCCAAAACCATCATACACATAAAGACTTGTTCAGGTATCCTGAGTATGGGGAGACTCCTCCAACTGACAGCAGCGCCTGGGTTCTAATAGAATCCCAAAGCTTGTCTTCCCTGATGGCATGCCTAGGCTGGAGTGTGGGGGAAAGTGGGGTTTGGGCTTGAAGTCCAAGTAGCAACGAGTGCCCCCTGATTTACTGGGGAAGTACTTAGAGGATTTCACCCTAAAATGGAACACCTGTGCCCCCATTCATCTGCGTGGACTGGGTCTCCACAACTCCCCCCCACACAAGGCTGGGATCCGGAATCCTGAGTGTGTGGAAGTTCCTCCAACTGACAGCAGCGCCTGCGTTCGAATAGAATAACTCAGCTTGTATTCCCTGAGTGTTTCCCTAGGCCGGGCTGCGAGCGAAAGCTGGGGGTTGTGCTTGGAGGCCAAGTAGCAGCTTGTGCCAACCGATTGACTGAGGAATTACTTAGGGAACTCCCCTACCGGGGAACACCTGTGTCACCATTCATCTGCGTGGATTGGGGCTGCACACCTCCCCCACACACAAGAGTGTCTCCGGAGTCCTGAGTGTTGGGAAGTTCCTCCATGTGACGGCAGCATCTAGGTTCAATACAATCCCTTAGCTTGTCTTCCGTGATGGCTTGCCCTGCCAGGAGTGCGGGAGAAATTGGAGGTTGGGCTCTAAAACGAAGTATTAGCGAGTGCCTATCCATGGGATGTGGAGGTGTTTAACCTACATCCTCCAACCTAGGAATACCTGTGCCCCAGGAAAAAGGCGTGGACTCTGTTTCCACACCACCAGCACACGTGCGAAGAATTGTTCTCGTTTCCTGAGTGTGGGGAGGCTCCTCCAACTAACAGCAGCACCAGGGATCTAGTAGAATCCCTTAGCTTGACTTCCTTGAGTGTTCTCCTAGGCCGGGCTTTGAGCGAAGGTGGGGGTTGGGCTGTAAAGACAAGTAATATCCAGTGCCTCTCTAAGGGCAGTGAAGGTGTTTAACCTACATCATCTACCTAGGAATAACTGTGCCCCCATTAAGATGCATGGACTCTGTTTCCCCACTTCCAACACACACACAAAGACGTGCTCAGGTATCCTGAGTGTGGGCCGGCACTTTCAAGTGACAGCAGCGCCTGGGTTCTAATAGTATCCTTTAGCTTGTAATACCTGAGTTGTTCCCTAGGCCTGGCTCTGAGGGAAAGCTGGGGGTTGGGCTTTGAGGCCAAATAGTAGCGAGTGCCCCCCGATGGACTGAGGAAGTATTTAGATGAATTCTCCCTAAAGGGGTACACCTGTGCCCACATCCATCTACGTGGAGTGCGGATACACAAATCCCTCCCCCCACAAGTCTGGCTACCGGAATATGAGAGTGGGAAAGTTCCTCCAGCTTACATCAGTGCCAGTGTTCTAGTAGAATCCTTAAGCTTCTCTTCCCTGATGGATTGCATTAGCTGGAGTGCGGTTCAAAGTGGGATATGTTCTCTAAATCCAAGTAATAATGAGTGCCTCTCCATGGGAATTGGAGGTGTTTAACCAACAACCCCCAACAAGGGAATACCTTTGCCCCCTGGAATATGCGTGGACACTGTTTCTCCACCAACAGAACACACACGAAGAAGCTTTCTGGAATCCTGAGCATGGGGAGACTACTCCAAATGACAGCAGCACCTGGGTTCTATTAGAATCCCTTAGCTTGTGTTCCCTGAGTATTTACATAGGCCAGGCTTTGATCTATTGTGGGGTTTGGTCTCTATAGCTAGGTTTTAGCGAGTGCCTCTCTATTGGCATGGAGATTTTAAAACTACATCCCTAACCTTTAAACACCTGACACCCATATAAATGCGTGGTCTCCCTTTCCCCACCTCCAGCACACCCACGAAGAACAGTTCTGGTATACTGAGTGTGGGTAGGCACCTCCAAATGACAGCAGCACCTGGGACCTTATAATATCACTTGGCTTGCTTTCCCTGAGTGTTTCCTTTGGCCAGGCTGTGAGCGAAGGTGGGTGTTGGGCACTAAAGACTAGTAATAGCGAGTGCCTCTCTATGGGCATTGCAGGGGTTTAAAATACATCCCCAAACTTGGAACACCTGTGCCCCCCCAAAAATGCGTGGACTCTGTTTCCCCACCTCCAGCACACACACGAAAACGGGTTGAGGCTTCCTGAGTGTGGGGAGGCACCTACAACTGACAGCAGGGCCTGGGTTCTAATACAATCCATTAACTTGTCTTCACTGATGGCTAGCCTAGGCGGGAGTGCGGGGGAATGTGAGGGTTGGGCTCTAAAACCAAGTATTATTGAGTGCCTCTCCACGGGATTTGAAGTGGTTTAACCTACAACCAAATATTTGGGAATACCTGTGCCCCCTGAAAGATGCAAGGACACTGTTTCCCCGCCTTCAGCACACACACTAGGTGGTGTTCTGGTATCCTGAGTGTGGGGAGGCTCCTGCAAGTGACAGCAGCACCTGGGTTCTATTAGAATCCCTTAGCTTGTGTTCCCTGAGTATTTACATAGGCCAGGCTTTGATCTATTGTGGGGTTTGGTCTCTATAGCTAGGTTTTAGCGAGTGCCTCTCTATTGGTATGGAGATTTTAAAACTACATCCCTAACCTTTAAACACCTGACACCCATATAAATGCGTGGTCTCCCTTTCCCCACCTCCAGCACACCCACGAAGAACAGTTCTGGTATACTGAGTGTGGGTAGGCACCTCCAAATGACAGCAGCACCTGGGACCTTATAATATCACTTGGCTTGCTTTCCCTGAGTGTTTCCTTTGGCCAGGCTGTGAGCGAAGGTGGGTGTTGGGCACTAAAGACTAGTAATAGCGAGTGCCTCTCCATGGGCATTGCAGGGGTTTAAAATACATCCCCAAACTTGGAACACCTGTGCCCCCCCAAAAATGCGTGGACTCTGTTTCCCCACCTCCAGCACACACACGAAAACGGGTTGAGGCTTCCTGAGTGTGGGGAGGCACCTACAACTGACAGCAGGGCCTGGGTTCTAATACAATCCATTAACTTGTCTTCACTGATGGCTAGCCTAGGCGGGAGTGCGGGGGAATGTGAGGGTTGGGCTCTAAAACCAAGTATTATTGAGTGCCTCTCCACGGGATTTGAAGTGGTTTAACCTACAACCAAATATTTGGGAATACCTGTGCCCCCTGAAAGATGCAAGGACACTGTTTCCCCGCCTTCAGCACACACACTAGGTGGTGTTCTGGTATCCTGAGTGTGGGGAGGCTCCTACAAGTGACAGTAGCACCTGGGATCTAATTGGATCCATTAGGTTGATATTCCTGAGTATTTTCCTTGGCCGGGTTGTGAGCGAAATTGGGGGTTGTGCTCTAAAACCAAGTATTAGCGAGTTCCTATATTTTGGCAGTGGAGGTGGTTAAAGTATATCCCCAACCTGGGAACACCTGTGCCCCCATAAAGATGCGTGGACTCTGTTTCCCTCCTGCAGCACACACACGACATTGGGTTCAGATGTCTTGAGTGTGGGGAGGTTCCTGCAACTAACAGCAGCGCCTGGGTTGTAATACAATACCTTAACTGGTCTTCCATGATGGCTTGCCATGGCCGGTGTGCGGGGGAAAGTTGGGATTGGGCTCTAAACCAAGTATTAGCGAGAGCCTGTCCATGGGATGTGGGTGTTTAACCTACAAACCACCACCATGAAATAACTGTGCCCCCTGAAAGATGCTTTGACTCTGTTTCCCTACATCCAGCACACACACGAAGAAGTGTTCTGGTGTTCTGAGTGTGGGGAGGTTCCTCCAACTGACAGCAGCACCTGGGTTCGAATAGAATCCCTTAGCTTGACTTCCCTAAGTGTTTTCCTAGGCCTAGCAGTGAGCGATGGTGGGGTATGGGCTCTAAAGCCAAGTATTAGAGAGTGCATCTCTGTGGGCAGTGGAGGGTTTGAAACTACTTCCCCAACCTTGGAACACCTGTGCCCCCATAAAGATGAGTGGACTCTGTTTCCCCCCTGCAGCACACACACGGAGACGTGGTCAGGTATCCTGATAGTGGGGAGGCTCCTCCACATGACAGCAGCGCCTGGGTTCTAATAGAATCCCTTAGATTGTTTTCCTTGAGTGTTTCCCTAGGCCGGGCTTAGAGGGAAAGCTGGGAGTTTGGCTTGGAGGCCAAGTAGCAGCAACTGCCCCCCGATGGAATGTGGAAGTATTTAGAGGACTTCTCCCTAATGGGGAACAAGTGTGACCCCATTCATCTACTTGGATTTTGGCTCCACATCTCCCCGCCACAAAATGTTGGGTTCCGGAATCCTGAGTTTTGGGACGTTCCTCCAACTGTCAGCAGCGCTTGTGTTCTTGAATCCCTTCACTTGCCTTCCCTGATGGTTTGCCTATGCTGGAGTGCAGGGGAATGTGGGGTTTCGGCTCTAATACCAAGTATTAGCCAATGCATCTACATGTGAAGTTGAGAAATTTTAACTACAACCAGCAACGTAGGAATACATGTGCCACCTGAAAGATGCCTGGACTCTGTTTCCCCACCTCCAGCACACAAACGAGGAAGTGTTCTTCTATCCTGAATGTGGGGAGTTTCCTCCAAATGACAGCAGCACCTGAGGTCTAATAGAATCCGTTAGCTTGACTTCCTTGAGTGTTTACCTAGGCCGGGCTGTAAGCGAATGTGGGGGTTGGGCCCTAAAGACAAGGATTAGCGAGTGCCCCTCTATGGGCAGTGGAGGTGTTTAAACCAAATCCCCAACTTTGGAACACCTGTGCCCCCATAAAGATGCGTGGAATATCTTTCCCACCTCCAGAACACACACGAAGACTTTCAGATATCCTTAGTGTGGGGGGGCTCCTCAAAATGACAGCAGCGTCTGGGTTCTAATAGAATCCCTTAGCTTGTAATACGAGTGTTTCCCTGGTCCGGGATGTGAGGGAAAGCTGGGGGTTGGGCTTGGAGTCCAAGTAGCAGTGAGTGCCCCCTGATCGATTGAGGAAGTACTTAGAGGACTTCTCCCTAAAGGGAACCCTTTTGCCCCCATTCATCTGGGTGGAGTGGGGCTGCACAACTCCCCCACAAACAGGAATGTGTTCCGGAATCCTGAGTGCAGAGAAGTTCCTCCAACTGACAGCAGCGCCTGGGTTCTAACTGAATCCCTTTGCTTGTCTTCCCTGATGGTATGCCTAGGCGGGAGTGCGGGGGAAAGTGTGGTTTGGGATCCAAACCAAGTATTTGCGAGTACCTCTCTATGGTTAGTGGAGGTTTTTAAAGTACATCCCTAACCTGGGAACACCTGTGCCCCCATATATATCCGTGGAATCTGTTTCCAGACCTCCAGCACACACACGAACACTTGCACAGTTATCCTGAGAGTGGGCAGCCTCCTCCAACTGACAGCAGGGCCTGGGTTCTAATAAAATCGCTTAACTTGTCTTCCCTGTTTGGTTGCCTAATACGGAGTGCGGGGGAAAGTGGGGGTTGGGCTCTAAATCCAAGTATTAGCGAGTGCTTCTTCATGGGAAGTGGAGGTTATTAACCAAAAACCCACAACCTGGGAACACCTGTGCTCCTTGAAAAATGCGTGGACTCTGTTTCCCCACCTCCAGCACACACATGAAGAAGTGTTCTGGTATCCTGAGTGTGGGGAGGCACCTCCAACTGACAGCAGCATCTGGGATCTAATAGGATCCCTTAGGTTGACTTCCCTGTGTGTTTTCCAAGGACCGGCTGGGAGCGAAGGTGGGGGTTGGGCTCTAAAGCCAAGTAAGAGCGAGTGCCTCTCTATGGGCAGTGGAGGTGTTTAAAGTACATTCCCTCCCTGGGAACACCTGTGCCCCCATAAAGTTGCGTGGACTATGTATCCCCAAAACCATCATACACATAAAGACTTGTTCAGGTATCCTGAGTATGGGGAGACTCCTCCAACTGACAGCAGCGCCTGGGTTCTAATAGAATCCCAAAGCTTGTCTTCCCTGATGGCATGCCTAGGCTGGAGTGTGGGGGAAAGTGGGGTTTGGGCTTGAAGTCCAAGTAGCAACGAGTGCCCCCTGATTTACTGGGGAAGTCCTTAGAGGATTTCACCCTAAAATGGAACACCTGTGCCCCCATTCATCTGCGTGGACTGGGTCTCCACAACTACCCCCCACACAAGGCTGGGATCCGGAATCCTGAGTGTGTGGAAGTTCCTCCAACTGACAGCAGCGCCTGCGTTCGAATAGAATAACTCAGCTTGTATTCCCTGAGTGTTTCCCTAGGCCGGGCTGCGAGCGAAAGCTGGGGGTTGTGCTTGGAGGCCAAGTAGCAGCTTGTGCCAACCGATTGACTGAGGAATTACTTAGGGAACTCCCCTACCGGGGAACACCTGTGTCACCATTCATCTGCGTGGATTGGGGCTGCACACCTCCCCCACACACAAGAGTGTCTCCGGAGTCCTGAGTGTTGGGAAGTTCCTCCATGTGACGGCAGCATCTAGGTTCAATACAATCCCTTAGCTTGTCTTCCGTGATGGCTTGCCCTGCCAGGAGTGCGGGAGAAATTGGAGGTTGGGCTCTAAAACGAAGTATTAGCGAGTGCCTATCCATGGGATGTGGAGGTGTTTAACCTACATCCTCCAACCTAGGAATACCTGTGCCCCAGGAAAAAGGCGTGGACTCTGTTTCCACACCACCAGCACACGTGCGAAGAATTGTTCTCGTTTCCTGAGTGTGGGGAGGCTCCTCCAACTAACAGCAGCACCAGGGATCTAGTAGAATCCCTTAGCTTGACTTCCTTGAGTGTTCTCCTAGGCCGGGCTTTGAGCGAAGGTGGGGGTTGGGCTGTAAAGCCAAGTAATATCCAGTGCCTCTCTAAGGGCAGTGAAGGTGTTTAACCTACATCATCTACCTAGGAATAACTGTGCCCCCATTAAGATGCATGGACTCTGTTTCCCCACTTCCAACACACACACAAAGACGTGCTCAGGTATCCTGAGTGTGGGCCGGCACTTTCAAGTGACAGCAGCGCCTGGGTTCTAATAGTATCCTTTAGCTTGTAATACCTGAGTTGTTCCCTAGGCCTGGCTCTGAGGGAAAGCTGGGGGTTGGGCTTTGAGGCCAAATAGTAGCGAGTGCCCCCCGATGGACTGAGGAAGTATTTAGATGAATTCTCCCTAAAGGGGTACACCTGTGCCCACATCCATCTACGTGGAGTGCGGATACACAAATCCCTCCCCCCACAAGTCTGGCTACCGGAATATGAGAGTGGGAAAGTTCCTCCAGCTTACATCAGTGCCAGTGTTCTAGTAGAATCCTTAAGCTTCTCTTCCCTGATGGATTGCATTAGCTGGAGTGCGGTTCAAAGTGGGATTTGTTCTCTAAATCCAAGTAATAATGAGTGCCTCTCCATGGGAATTGGAGGTGTTTAACCAACAACCCCCAACAAGGGAATACCTTTGCCCCCTGGAATATGCGTGGACACTGTTTCTCCACCAACAGTACACACACGAAGAAGCTTTCTGGAATCCTGAGCATGGGGAGACTACTCCAAATGACAGCAGCACCTGGGTTCTATTAGAATCCCTTAGCTTGTGTTCCCTGAGTATTTACATAGGCCAGGCTTTGATCTATTGTGGGGTTTGGTCTCTATAGCTAGGTTTTAGCGAGTGCCTCTCTATTGGCATGGAGATTTTAAAACTACATCCCTAACCTTTAAACACCTGCCCCCCATATAAATGCGTGGTCTCCCTTTCCCCACCTCCAGCACACCCACGAAGAACAGTTCTGGTATACTGAGTGTGGGTAGGCACCTCCAAATGACAGCAGCACCTGGGACCTTATAATATCACTTGGCTTGCTTTCCCTGAGTGTTTCCTTTGGCCAGGCTGTGAGCGAATGTGGGTGTTGGGCACTAAAGACTAGTAATAGCGAGTGCCTCTCTATGGGCATTGCAGGTGTTTAAAATACATCCCCAAACTTGGAACACCTGTGCCCCCCCAAAAATGCGTGGACTGTGTTTCCCCACCTCCAGCACACACACGAAAACGGGTTGAGGTTTCCTGAGTGTGGGGAGGCACCTACAACTGACAGCAGGGCCTGGGTTCTAATACAATCCATTAACTTGTCTTCACTGATGGCTAGCCTAGGCGGGAGTGCGGGGGAATGTGAGGGTTGGGCTCTAAAACCAAGTATTATTGAGTGCCTCTCCACGGGATTTGAAGTGGTTTAACCTACAACCAAATATTTGGGAATACCTGTGCCCCCTGAAAGATGCAAGGACACTGTTTCCCCGCCTTCAGCACACACACTAGGTGGTGTTCTGGTATCCTGAGTGTGGGGAGGCTCCTGCAAGTGACAGTAGCACCTGGGATCTAGTTGGATCCATTAGGTTGATATTCCTGAGTATTTTCCTTGGCCGGGTTGTGAGCGAAATTGGGGGTTGTGCTCTAAAACCAAGTATTAGCGAGTTCCTATATTTTGGCAGTGGAGGTGGTTAAAGTATATCCCCAACCTGGGAACACCTGTGCCCCCATAAAGATGCGTGGACTCTGTTTCCCTCCTGCAGCACACACACGACATTGGGTTCAGATGTCTTGAGTGTGGGGAGGTTCCTGCAACTAACAGCAGCGCCTGGGTTGTAATACAATACCTTAACTGGTCTTCCATGATGGCTTGCCATGGCCGGTGTGCGGGGGAAAGTTGGGATTGGGCTCTAAACCAAGTATTAGCGAGAGCCTATCCATGGGATGTGGGTGTTTAACCTACAAACCACCACCATGAAATAACTGTGCCCCATGAAAATGCTTTGACTCTGTTTCCCTACATCCAGCACACACACGAAGAAGTGTTCTGGTGTTCTGAGTGTGGGGAGGTTCCTCCAACTGACAGCAGCACCTGGGTTCGAATAGAATCCCTTAGCTTGACTTCCCTAAGTGTTTTCCTAGGCCTAGCAGTGAGCGATGGTGGGGGATGGGCTCTAAAGCCAAGTATTAGAGAGTGCATCTCTGTGGGCAGTGGAGGGTTTGAAACTACTTCCCCAACCTTGGAACACCTGTGCCCCCATAAAGATGAGTGGACTCTGTTTCCCCCCTGCAGCACACACACGGAGACGTGGTCAGGTATCCTGATAGTGGGGAGGCTCCTCCACATGACAGCAGCGCCTGGGTTCTAATAGAATCCCTTAGATTGTTTTCCTTGAGTGTTTCCCTAGGCCGGGCTTAGAGGGAAAGCTGGGAGTTTGGCTTGGAGGCCAAGTAGCAGCAACTGCCCCCCGATGGAATGTGGAAGTATTTAGAGGACTTCTCCCTAATGGGGAACAAGTGTGACCCCATTCATCTACTTGGATTTTGGCTCCACATCTCCCCGCCACAAAATGTTGGGTTCCGGAATCCTGAGTTTTGGGACGTTCCTCCAACTGTCAGCAGCGCTTGTGTTCTTGAATCCCTTCACTTGCCTTCCCTGATGGTTTGCCTATGCTGGAGTGCAGGGGAATGTGGGGTTTCGGCTCTAATACCAAGTATTAGCCAATGCATCTACATGTGAAGTTGAGAAATTTTAACTACAACCAGAAACGTAGGAATACATGTGCCACCTGAAAGATGCCTGGACTCTGTTTCCCCACCTCCAGCACACAAACGAGGAAGTGTTCTTCTATCCTGAATGTGGGGAGTTTCCTCCAAATGACAGCAGCACCTGAGGTCTCATAGAATCCGTTAGCTTGACTTCCTTGAGTGTTTACCAAGGCCGGGCTGTAAGCGAATGTGGGGGTTGGGCCCTAAAGACAAGGATTAGCGAGTGCCCCTCTATGGGCAGTGGAGGTGTTTAAACCAAATCCCCAACTTTGGAACACCTGTGCCCCATAAAGATGCGTGGAATATCTTTCCCACCTCCAGAACACACACGAAGACTTTCAGATATCCTTAGTGTGGGGGGGCTCCTCAAAATGACAGCAGCGTCTGGGTTCTAATAGAATCCCTTAGCTTGTAATACGAGTGTTTCCCTGGTCCGGGATGTGAGGGAAAGCTGGGGGTTGGGCTTGGAGTCCAAATAGCAGTGAGTGCCCCCTGATCGATTGAGGAAGTACTTAGAGGACTTCTCCCTAAAGGGAACACTTTTGCCCCCATTCATCTGGGTGGAGTGGGGCTGCACAACTCCCCCACAAACAGGAATGTGTTCCGGAATCCTGAGTGCAGAGAAGTTCCTCCAACTGACAGCAGCGCCTGGGTTCTAACTGAATCCCTTTGCTTGTCTTCCCTGATGGTATGCCTAGGCGGGAGTGCGGGGGAAAGTGTGGTTTGGGATCCAAACCAAGTATTTGCGAGTACCTCTCTAAGGTTAGTGGAGGTTTGTAAACTACATCCCTAACCTGGGAACACCTGTGCCCCCATATATATCCGTGGAGTCTGTTTCCAGACCTCCAGCACACACACGAACACTTGCACAGTTATCCTGAGAGTGGGCAGCCTCCTCCAACTGACAGCAGGGCCTGGGTTCTAATAAAATCGCTTAACTTGTCTTCCCTGTTTGGTTGCCTGATACGGAGTGCGGGGGAAAGTGGGGGTTGGGCTCTAAATCCAAGTATTAGCGAGTGCTTCTTCATGGGAAGTGGAGGTTATTAACCAAAAACCCACAACCTGGGAACACCTGTGCTCCTTGAAAAATGCGTGGACTCTGTTTCCCCACCTCCAGCACACACATGAAGAAGTGTTCTGGTATCCTGAGTGTGGGGAGGCACCTCCAACTGACAGCAGCATCTGGGATCTAATAGGATCCCTTAGGTTGACTTCCCTGTGTGTTTTCCAAGGACCGGCTGGGAGCGAAGGTGGGGGTTGGGCTCTAAAGCCAAGTAAGAGCGAGTGCCTCTCTATGGGCAGTGGAGGTGTTTAAAGTACATTCCCTCCCTGGGAACACCTGTGCCCCCATAAAGTTGCGTGGACTATGTATCCCCAAAACCATCATACACATAAAGACTTGTTCAGGTATCCTGAGTATGGGGAGACTCCTCCAACTGACAGCAGCGCCTGGGTTCTAATAGAATCCCAAAGCTTGTCTTCCCTGATGGCATGCCTAGGCTGGAGTGTGGGGGAAAGTGGGGTTTGGGCTTGAAGTCCAAGTAGCAACGAGTGCCCCCTGATTTACTGGGGAAGTACTTAGAGGATTTCACCCTAAAATGGAACACCTGTGCCCCCATTCATCTGCCTGGACTGGGTCTCCACAACTCCCCCCACACAAGGCTGGGATCCGGAATCCTGAGTGTGTGGAAGTTCCTCCAACTGACAGCAGCGCCTGCGTTCGAATAGAATAACTCAGCTTGTATTCCCTGAGTGTTTCCCTAGGCCGGGCTGCGAGCGAAAGCTGGGGGTTGTGCTTGGAGGCCAAGTAGCAGCTTGTGCCAACCGATTGACTGAGGAATTACTTAGGGAACTCCCCTACCGGGGAACACCTGTGTCACCATTCATCTGCGTGGATTGGGGCTGCACACCTCCCCCACACACAAGAGTGTCTCCGGAGTCCTGAGTGTTGGGAAGTTCCTCCATGTGACAGCAGCATCTAGGTTCAATACAATCCCTTAGCTTGTCTTCCGTGATGGCTTGCCCTGCCAGGAGTGCGGGAGAAATTGGAGGTTGGGCTCTAAAACGAAGTATTAGCGAGTGCCTATCCATGGGATGTGGAGGTGTTTAACCTACATCCTCCAACCTAGGAATACCTGTGCCCCAGGAAAAAGGCGTGGACTCTGTTTCCACACCACCAGCACACGTGCGAAGAATTGTTCTCGTTTCCTGAGTGTGGGGAGGCTCCTCCAACTAACAGCAGCACCAGGGATCTAGTAGAATCCCTTAGCTTGACTTCCTTGAGTGTTCTCCTAGGCCGGGCTTTGAGCGAAGGTGGGGGTTGGGCTGTAAAGCCAAGTAATATCCAGTGCCTCTCTAAGGGCAGTGAAGGTGTTTAAACTACATCATCTACCTAGGAATAACTGTGCCCCCATAAAGATGCATGGACTCTGTTTCCCCACTTCCAACACACACACAAAGACGTGCTCAGGTATCCTGAGTGTGGGCCGGCACTTTCAAGTGACAGCAGCGCCTGGGTTCTAATAGTATCCTTTAGCTTGTAATACCTGAGTTGTTCCCTAGGCCTGGCTCTGAGGGAAAGCTGGGGGTTGGGCTTTGAGGCCAAATAGTAGCGAGTGCCCCCCGATGGACTGAGGAAGTATTTAGATGAATTCTCCCTAAAGGGGTACACCTGTGCCCACATCCATCTACGTGGAGTGCGGATACACAAATCCCTCCCCCCACAAGTCTGGCTACCGGAATATGAGAGTGGGAAAGTTCCTCCAGCTTACATCAGTGCCAGTGTTCTAGTAGAATCCTTAAGCTTCTCTTCCCTGATGGATTGCATTAGCTGGAGTGCGGTTCAAAGTGGGATTTGTTCTCTAAATCCAAGTAATAATGAGTGCCTCTCCATGGGAATTGGAGGTGTTTAACCAACAACCCCCAACAAGGGAATACCTTTGCCCCCTGGAATATGCGTGGACACTGTTTCTCCACCAACAGTACACACACGAAGAAGCTTTCTGGAATCCTGAGCATGGGGAGACTACTCCAAATGACAGCAGCACCTGGGTTCTATTAGAATCCCTTAGCTTGTGTTCCCTGAGTATTTACATAGGCCAGGCTTTGATCTACTGTGGGGTTTGGTCTCTATAGCTAGGTTTTAGCGAGTGCCTCTCTATTGGCATGGAGATTTTAAAACTACATCCCTAACCTTTAAACACCTGCCCCCCATATAAATGCGTGGTCTCCCTTTCCCCACCTCCAGCACACCCACGAAGAACAGTTCTGGTATACTGAGTGTGGGTAGGCACCTCCAAATGACAGCAGCACCTGGGACCTTATAATATCACTTGGCTTGCTTTCCCGGAGTGTTTCCTTTGGCCAGGCTGTGAGCGAAGGTGGGTGTTGGGCACTAAAGACTAGTAATAGCGAGTGCCTCTCTATGGGCATTGCAGGGGTTTAAAATACATCCCCAAACTTGGAACACCTGTGCCCCCCCAAAAACGCGTGGACTCTGTTTCCCCACCTCCAGCACACACACGAAAACGGGTTGAGGTTTCCTGAGTGTGGGGAGGCACCTACAACTGACAGCAGGGCCTGGGTTCTAATACAGTCCATTAACTTGTCTTCACTGATGGCTAGCCTAGGCGGGAGTGCGGGGGAATGTGAGGGTTGGGCTCTAAAACCAAGTATTATTGAGTGCCTCTCCACGGGATTTGAAGTGGTTTAACCTACAACCAAATATTTGGGAATACCTGTGCCCCCTGAAAGATGCAAGGACACTGTTTCCCCGACTTCAGCACACACACTAGGTGGTGTTCTGGTATCCTGAGTGTGGGGAGGCTCCTGCAAGTGACAGTAGCACCTGGGATCTAATTGGATCCATTAGGTTGATATTCCTGAGTATTTTCCTTGGCCGGGTTGTGAGCGAAATTGGGGGTTGTGCTCTAAAACCAAGTATTAGCGAGTTCCTATATTTTGGCAGTGGAGGTGGTTAAAGTATATCCCCAACCTGGGAACACCTGTGCCCCCATAAAGATGCGTGGACTCTGTTTCCCTCCTGCAGCACACACACGACATTGGGTTCAGATGTCTTGAGTGTGGGGAGGTTCCTGCAACTAACAGCAGCGCCTGGGTTGTAATAAAATACGTTAACTGGTCTTCCATGATGGCTTGCCATGGCCGGTGTGCGGGGGAAAGTTGGGATTGGGCTCTAAACCAAGTATTAGCGAGAGCCTGCCCATGGGATGTGGGTGTTTAACCTACAAACCACCACCATGAAATAACTGTGCCCCCTGAAAGATGCTTTGACTCTGTTTCCCTACATCCAGCACACACACGAAGAAGTGTTCTGGTGTTCTGAGTGTGGGGAGGTTCCTCCAACTGACAGCAGCACCTGGGTTCGAATAGAATCCCTTAGCTTGACTTCCCTAAGTGTTTTCCTAGGCCTAGCAGTGAGCGATGGTGGGGGATGGGCTCTAAAGCCAAGTATTAGAGAGTGCATCTCTGTGGGCAGTGGAGGGTTTGAAACTAATTGCCCAACCTTGGAACACCTGTGCCCCCATAAAGATGAGTGGACTCTGTTTCCCCCCTGCAGCACACACACGGAGACGTGGTCAGGTATCCTGATAGTGGGGAGGCTCCTCCACATGACAGCAGCGCCTGGGTTCTAATAGAATCCCTTAGATTGTTTTCGTTGAGTGTTTCCCTAGGCCGGGCTTAGAGGTAAAGATGGGAGTTTGGCTTGGAGGCCAAGTAGCAGCAACTTTCCCCCGATGGAATGTGGAAGTATTTAGAGGACTTCTCCCTAATGGGGAACAAGTGTGACCCCATTCATCTACTTGGATTTTGGCTCCACATCTCCCCGCCACAAAATGTTGGGTTCCGGAATCCTGAGTTTTGGGACGTTCCTCCAACTGTCAGCAGCGCTTGTGTTCTTGAATCCCTTCACTTGCCTTCCGTGATGGTTTGCCTATGCTGGAGTGCAGGGGAATGTGGGGTTTCGGCTCTAATACCAAGTATTAGCCAATGCATCTACATGTGAAGTTGAGAAATTTTAACTACAACCAGCAACGTAGGAATACATGTGCCACCTGAAAGATGCCTGGACTCTGTTTCCCCACCTCCAGCACACAAACGAGGAGGTGTGTTCTATCCTGAATGTGGGGAGTTTCCTCCAAATGACAGCAGAACCTGAGGTCTCATAGAATCCGTTAGCTTGACTTCCTTGAGTGTTTACCAAGGCCGGGCTGTAAGCGAATGTGGGGGTTGGGCCCTAAAGACAAGGATTAGCGAGTGCCCCTCTATGGGCAGTGGAGGTGTTTAAACCAAATCCCCAACATTGGAACACCTGTGCCCCCATAAAGATGCGTGGAATATCTTTCCCACCTCCAGAACACACACGAAGACTTTCAGATATCCTTAGTGTGGGGGGGCTCCTCAAAATGACAGCAGCGTCTGGGTTCTAATAGAATCCCTTAGCTTGTAATACGAGTGTTCCCCTGGTCCGGGATGTGAGGGAAAGCTGGGGGTTGGGCTTGGAGTCCAAGTAGCAGTGAGTGCCCCCTGATCGATTGAGGAAGTACTTAGAGGACTTCTCCCTAAAGGGAACACTTTTGCCCCCATTCATCTGGGTGGAGTGGGGCTGCACAACTCCCCCACAAACAGGAATGTGTTCCGGAATCCTGAGTGCAGAGAAGTTCCACCAACTGACAGCAGCGCCTGGGTTCTAACTGAATCCCTTTGCTTGTCTTCCCTGATGGTATGCCTAGGCGGGAGTGCGGGGGAAAGTGTGGTTTGGGATCCAAACCAAGTATTTGCGAGTACCTCTCTATGGTTAGTGGAGGTTTTTAAACTACATCCCTAACCTGGGAACACCTGTGCCCCCATATATATCCGTGGAGTCTGTTTCCAGACCTCCAGCACACACACGAACACTTGCACAGTTATCCTGAGAGTGGGCAGCCTCCTCCAACTGACAGCAGGGCCTGGGTTCTAATAAAATCGCTTAACTTGTCTTCCCTGTTTGGTTGCCTGATACGGAGTGCGGGGGAAGGTGGGGGTTGGGCTCTAAATCCAAGTATTAGCGAGTGCTTCTTCATGGGAAGTGGAGGTTATTAACCAAAAACCCACAACCTGGGAACACCTGTGCTCCTTGAAAAATGCGTGGACTCTGTTTCCCCACCTCCAGCACACACATGAAGAAGTGTTCTGGTATCCTGAGTGTGGGGAGGCACCTCCAACTGACAGCAGCATCTGGGATCTAATAGGATCCCTTAGGTTGACTTCCCTGTGTGTTTTCCAAGGACCGGCTGGGAGCGAAGGTGGGGGTTGGGCTCTAAAGCCAAGTAAGAGCGAGTGCCTCTCTATGGGCAGTGGAGGTGTTTAAAGTACATTCCCTCCCTGGGAACACCTGTGCCCCCATAAAGTTGCGTGGACTATGTATCCCCAAAACCATCATACACATAAAGACTTGTTCAGGTATCCTGAGTATGGGGAGACTCCTCCAACTGACAGCAGCGCCTGGGTTCTAATAGAATCCCAAAGCTTGTCTTCCCTGATGGCATGCCTAGGCTGGAGTGTGGGGGAAAGTGGGGTTTGGGCTTGAAGTCCAAGTAGCAACGAGTGCCCCCTGATTTACTGGGGAAGTACTTAGAGGATTTCACCCTAAAATGGAACACCTGTGCCCCCATTCATCTGCGTGGACTGGGTCTCCACAACTCCCCCCCACACAAGGATGGGATCCGGAATCCTGAGTGTATGGAAGTTCCTCCAACTGACAGCAGCGCCTGCGTTCGAATAGAATAACTCAGCTTGTATTCCCTGAGTGTTTCCCTAGGCCGGGCTGCGAGCGAAAGCTGGGGGTTGTGCTTGGAGGCCAAGTAGCAGCTTGTGCCAACCGATTGACTGAGGAATTACTTAGGGAACTCCCCTACCGGGGAACACCTGTGTCACCATTCATCTGCGTGGATTGGGGCTGCACACCTCCCCCACACACAAGAGTGTCTCCGGAGTCCTGAGTGTTGGGAAGTTCCTCCATGTGACAGCAGCATCTAGGTTCAATACAATCCCTTAGCTTGTCTTCCGTGATGGCTTGCCCTGCCAGGAGTGCGGGAGAAATTGGAGGTTGGGCTCTAAAACGAAGTATTAGCGAGTGCCTATCCATGGGATGTGGAGGTGTTTAACCTACATCCTCCAACCTAGGAATACCTGTGCCCCAGGAAAAAGGCGTGGACTCTGTTTCCACACCACCAGCACACGTGCGAAGAATTGTTCTCGTTTCCTGAGTGTGGGGAGGCTCCTCCAACTAACAGCAGCACCAGGGATCTAGTAGAATCCCTTAGCTTGACTTCCTTGAGTGTTCTCCTAGGCCGGGCTTTGAGCGAAGGTGGGGGTTGGGCTGTAAAGCCAAGTAATATCCAGTGCCTCTCTAAGGGCAGTGAAGGTGTTTAACCTACATCATCTACCTAGGAATAACTGTGCCCCCATAAAGATGCATGGACTCTGTTTCCCCACTTCCAACACACACACAAAGACGTGCTCAGGTATCCTGAGTGTGGGCCGGCACTTTCAAGTGACAGCAGCGCCTGGGTTCTAATAGTATCCTTTAGCTTGTAATACCTGAGTTGTTCCCTAGGCCTGGCTCTGAGGGAAAGCTGGGGGTTGGGCTTTGAGGCCAAATAGTAGCAAGTGCCCCCCGATGGACTGAGGAAGTATTTAGATGAATTCTCCCTAAAGGGGTACACCTGTGCCCACATCCATCTACGTGGAGTGCGGATACACAAATCCCTCCCCCCACAAGTCTGGCTACCGGAATATGAGAGTGGGAAAGTTCCTCCAGCTTACATCAGTGCCAGTGTTCTAGCAGAATCCTTAAGCTTCTCTTCCCTGATGGATTGCATTAGCTGGAGTGCGGTTCAAAGTGGGATATGTTCTCTAAATCCAAGTAATAATGAGTGCCTCTCCATGGGAATTGGAGGTGTTTAACCAACAACCCCCAACAAGGGAATACCTTTGCCCCCTGGAATATGCGTGGACACTGTTTCTCCACCAACAGTACACACACGAAGAAGCTTTCTGGAATCCTGAGCATGGGGAGACTACTCCAAATGACAGCAGCACCTGGGTTCTATTAGAATCCCTTAGCTTGTGTTCCCTGAGTATTTACATAGGCCAGGCTTTGATCTATTGTGGGGTTTGGTCTCTATAGCTAGGTTTTAGCGAGTGCCTCTCTATTGGCATGGAGATTTTAAAACTACATCCCTAACCTTTAAACACCTGCCCCCCATATAAATGCGTGGTCTCCCTTTCCCCACCTCCAGCACACCCACGAAGAACAGTTCTGGTATACTGAGTGTGGGTAGGCACCTCCAAATGACAGCAGCACCTGGGACCTTATAATATCACTTGGCTTGCTTTCCCTGAGTGTTTCCTTTGGCCAGGCTGTGAGCGAAGGTGGGTGTTGCGCACTAAAGACTAGTAATAGCGAGTGCCTCTCTATGGGCATTGGAGGTGTTTAAAATACATCCCCAAACTTGGAACACCTGTGCCCCCCCAAAAACGCGTGGACTCTGTTTCCCCACCTCCAGCACACACACGAAAACGGGTTGAGGATTCCTGAGTGTGGGGAGGCACCTACAACTGACAGCAGGGCCTGGGTTCTAATACAATACATTAACTTGTCTTCACTGATGGCTAGCCTAGGCGGGAGTAGGGGGAATGTGAGGGTTGGGCTCTAAACCCAAGTATTATTGAGTGCCTCTCCACGGGATTTGAAGTGGTTTAACCTACAACCAAATATTTGGGAATACCTGTGCCCCCTGAAAGATGCAAGGACACTGTTTCCCCGCCTTCAGCACACACACTAGGTGGTGTTCTGGTATCCTGAGTGTGGGGAGGCTCCTGCAAGTGACAGTAGCACCTGGGATCTAATTGGATCCATTAGGTTGATATTCCTGAGTATTTTCCTTGGCCGGGTTGTGAGCGAAATTGGGGGTTGTGCTCTAAAACCAAGTATTAGCGAGTTCCTATATTTTGGCAGTGGAGGTGGTTAAAGTATATCCCCAACCTGGGAACACCTGTGCCCCCATAAAGATGCGTGGACTCTGTTTCCCTCCTGCAGCACACACACGACATTGGGTTCAGATGTCTTGAGTGTGGGGAGGTTCCTGCAACTAACAGCAGCGCCTGGGTTGTAATACAATACCTTAACTGGTCTTCCATGATGGCTTGCCATGGCCGGTGTGCGGGGGAAAGTTGGGATTGGGCTCTAAACCAAGTATTAGCGAGAGCCTGTCCATGGGATGTGGGTGTTTAACCTACAAACCACCACCATGAAATAACTGTGCCCCCTGAAAGATGCTTTGACTCTGTTTCCCTACATCCAGCACACACACGAAGAAGTGTTCTGGTGTTCTGAGTGTGGGGAGGTTCCTCCAACTGACAGCAGCACCTGGGTTCGAATAGAATCCCTTAGCTTGACTTCCCTAAGTGTTTTCCTAGGCCTAGCAGTGAGCGACGGTGGGGGATGGGCTCTAAAGCCAAGTATTAGAGAGTGCATCTCTGTGGGCAGTGGAGGGTTTGAAACTACTTCCCCAACCTTGGAACACCTGTGCCCCCATAAAGATGAGTGGACTCTGTTTCCCCCCTGCAGCACACACACGGAGACGTGGTCAGGTATCCTGATAGTGGGGAGGCTCCTCCACATGACAGCAGCGCCTGGGTTCTAATAGAATCCCTTAGATTGTTTTCCTTGAGTGTTTCCCTAGGCCGGGCTTAGAGGGAAAGCTGGGAGTTTGGCTTGGAGGCCAAGTAGCAGCAACTGCCCCCCGATGGAATGTGGAAGTATTTAGAGGACTTCTCCCTAATGGGGAACAAGTGTGACCCCATTCATCTACTTGGATTTTGGCTCCACATCTCCCCGCCACAAAATATTGGGTTCCGGAATCCTGAGTTTTGGGACGTTCCTCCAACTGTCAGCAGCACTTGTGTTCTTGAATCCCTTAACTTGCCTTTCCTGATGGTTTGCCTGTGCTGGAGTGCAGGGGAATGTGGGGTTTCGGCTCTAATACCAAGTATTAGCCAATGCATCTACATGTGAAGTTGAGAAATTTTAACTACAACCAGCAACGTAGGAATACATGTGCCAACTGAAAGATGCCTGGACTCTGTTTCCCCACCTCCAGCACACAAACGAGGAAGTGTTCTTCTATCCTGAATGTGGGGAGTTTCCTCCAAATGACAGCAGCACCTGAGGTCTAATAGAATCCGTTAGCTTGACTTATTGAGTGTTTACCTAGGCCGGGCTGTAAGCGAATGTGGGGGTTGGGCCCTAAAGACAAGGATTAGCGAGTGCCCCTCTATGGGCAGTGGAGGTGTTTAAACCAAATCCCCAACTTTGGAACACCTGTGCCCCCATAAAGATGCGTGGAATATCTTTCCCACCTCCAGAACACACACGAAGACTTTCAGATATCCTTAGTGTGGGGGGGCTCCTCAAAATGACAGCAGCGTCTGGGTTCTAATAGAATCCCTTAGCTTGTAATACGAGTGTTTCCCTGGTCCGGGATGTGAGGGAAAGCTGGGGGTTGGGCTTGGAGTCCAAGTAGCAGTGAGTGCCCCCTGATCGATTGAGGAAGTACTTAGAGGACTTCTCCCTAAAGGGAACACTTTTGCCCCCATTCATCTGGGTGGAGTGGGGCTGCACAACTCCCCCACAAACAGGAATGTGTTCCGGAATCCTGAGTGCAGAGAAGTTCCACCAACTGACAGCAGCGCCTGGGTTCTAACTGAATCCCTTTGCTTGTCTTCCCTGATGGTATGCCTAGGCGGGAGTGCGGGGGAAAGTGTGGTTTGGGATCCAAACCAAGTATTTGCGAGTACCTCTCTATGGTTAGTGGAGGTTTTTAAACTACATCCCTAACCTGGGAACACCTGTGCCCCCATATATATCCGTGGAGTCTGTTTCCAGACCTCCAGCACACACACGAACACTTGCACAGTTTTCCTGAGAGTGGGCAGCCTCCTCCAACTGACAGCAGGGCCTGGGTTCTAATAAAATCGCTTAACTTGTCTTCCCTGTTTGGTTGCCTGATTCGGAGTGCGGGGGAAAGTGGGGGTTGGGCTCTAAATCCAAGTATTAGCGAGTGCTTCTTCATGGGAAGTGGAGGTTATTAACCAAAAACCCACAACCTGGGAACACCTGTGCTCCTTGAAAAATGCGTGAACTCTGTTTCCCCACCTCCAGCACACACATGAAGAAGTGTTCTGGTATCCTGAGTGTGGGGAGGCACCTCCAACTGACAGCAGCATCTGGGATCTAATAGGTTCCCTTAGGTTGACTTCCCTGTGTGTTTTCCAAGGACCGGCTGGGAGCGAAGGTGGGGGTTGGGCTCTAAAGCCAAGTATTATTGAGTGCCTCTCCACGGGATTTGAAGTGGTTTAACCTACAACCAAATATTTGGGAATACCTGTGCCCCCTGAAAGATGCAAGGACACTGTTTCCCCGCCTTCAGCACACACACTAGGTGGTGTTCTGGTATCCTGAGTGTGGGGAGGCTTCTGCAAGTGACAGTAGCACCTGGGATCTAATTGGATCCATTAGGTTGATATTCCTGAGTATTTTCCTTGGCCGGGTTGTGAGCGAAATTGGGGGTTGTGCTCTAAAACCAAGTATTAGCGAGTTCCTATATTTTGGCAGTGGAGGTGGTTAAAGTATATCCCCAACCTGGGAACACCTGTGCCCCCATAAAGATGCGTGGACTCTGTTTCCCTCCTGCAGCACACACACGACATTGGGTTCAGATGTCTTGAGTGTGGGGAGGTTCCTGCAACTAACAGCAGCGCCTGGGTTGTAATACAATACCTTAACTGGTCTTCCATGATGGCTTGCCATGGCCGGTGTGCGGGGGAAAGTTGGGATTGGGCTCTAAACCAAGTATTAGCGAGAGCCTGTCCATGGGATGTGGGTGTTTAACCTACAAACCACCACCATGAAATAACTGTGCCCCCTGAAAGATGCTTTGACTCTGTTTCCCTACATCCAGCACACACACGAAGAAGTGTTCTGGTGTTCTGAGTGTGGGGAGGTTCCTCCAACTGACAGCAGCACCTGGGTTCGAATAGAATCCCTTAGCTTGACTTCCCTAAGTGTTTTCCTAGGCCTAGCAGTGAGCGACGGTGGGGGATGGGCTCTAAAGCCAAGTATTAGAGAGTGCATCTCTGTGGGCAGTGGAGGGTTTGAAACTACTTCCCCAACCTTGGAACACCTGTGCCCCCATAAAGATGAGTGGACTCTGTTTCCCCCCTGCAGCACACACACGGAGACGTGGTCAGGTATCCTGATAGTGGGGAGGCTCCTCCACATGACAGCAGCGCCTGGGTTCTAATAGAATCCCTTAGATTGTTTTCCTTGAGTGTTTCCCTAGGCCGGGCTTAGAGGGAAAGATGGGAGTTTGGCTTGGAGGCCAAGTAGCAGCAACTGCCCCCCGATGGAATGTGGAAGTATTTAGAGGACTTCTCCCTAATGGGGAACAAGTGTGACCCCATTCATCTACTTGGATTTTGGCTCCACATCTCCCCGCCACAAAATGTTGGGTTCCGGAATCCTGAGTTTTGGGACGTTCCTCCAACTGTCAGCAGCGCTTGTGTTCTTGAATCCCTTAAATTGCCTTTCCTGATGGTTTGCCTGTGCTGGAGTGCAGGGGAATGTGGGGTTTCAGCTCTAATACCAAGTATTAGCCAATGCATCTACATGTGAAGTTGAGAAATTTTAACTACAACCAGCAACGTAGGAATACATGTGCCAACTGAAAGATGCCTGGACTCTGTTTCCCCACCTCCAGCACACAAACGAGGAAGTGTTCTTCTATCCTGAATGTGGGGAGTTTCCTCCAAATGACAGCAGCACCTGAGGTCTTATAGAATCCGTTAGCTTGACTTCTTGAGTTTTTACCTAGGCCGGGCTGTAAGCGAATGTGGGGGTTGGGCCCTAAAGACAAGGATTAGCGAGTGCCCCTCTATGGGCAGTGGAGGTGTTTAAACCAAATCCCCAACTTTGGAACACCTGTGCCCCCATAAAGATGCGTGGAATATCTTTCCCACCTCCAGAACACACACGAAGACTTTCAGATATCCTTAGTGTGGGGGGGCTCCTCAAAATGACAGCAGCGTCTGGGTTCTAATAGAATCTCTTAGCTTGTAATACGAGTGTTCCCCTGGTCCGGGATGTGAGGGAAAGCTGGGGGTTGGGCTTGGAGTCCAAGTAGCAGTGAGTGCCCCCTGATCGATTGAGGAAGTACTTAGAGGACTTCTCCCTAAAGGGAACACTTTTGCCCCCATTCATCTGGGTGGAGTGGGGCTGCACAACTCCCCCACAAACAGGAATGTGTTCCGGAATCCTGAGTGCAGAGAAGTTCCTCCAACTGAGAGCAGCGCCTGGGTTCTAACTGAATCCCTTTGCTTGTCTTCCCTGATGGTATGCCTAGGCGGGAGTGCGGGGGAAAGTGTGGTTTGGGATCCAAACCAAGTATTTGCGAGTACCTCTCTATGGTTAGTGGAGGTTTTTAAACTACATCCCTAACCTGGGAACACCTGTGCCCCCATATATATCCGTTGAGTCTGTTTCCAGACCTCCAGCACACACACGAACACTTGCACATTTATCCTGAGAGTGGGTAGCATCCTCCAACTGACAGCAGGGCCTGGATTCTAATAAAATCGCTTAACTTGTATTCCCTGTTTGGTTGCCTGATACGGAGTACGGGGGAAAGGGGGGATTGGGCTCTAAATCCAAGTATTAGCGAGTGCTTCTTCATGGGAAGTGGAGGTTATTAACCAAAAACCCACAACCTGGGAACACCTGTGCTCCTTGAAAAATGCGTGGACTCTGTTTCCCCACCACCAGCACACACATGAAGAAGTGTTCTGGTATCCTGAGTGTGGGGAGGCACCTCCAACTGACAGCAGCATCTGGGATCTAATAGGATCCCTTAGGTTGACTTCCCTGTGTGTTTTCCAAGGACCGGCTGGGAGCGAAGGTGGGGGTTGGGCTCTAAAGCCAAGTAAGAGCGAGTGCCTCTCTATGGGCAGTGGAGGTGTTTAAAGTACATTCCCTCCCTGGGAACACCTGTGCCCCCATAAAGTTGCGTGGACTAAGTATCCCCAAAACCATCATACACATAAAGACTTGTTCAGATATCCTGAGTATGGGGAGACTCCTCCAACTGACAGCAGCGCCTGGGTTCTAATAGAATCCCAAAGCTTGTCTTCCCTGATGGCATGCCTAGGCTGGAGTGTGGGGGAAAGTGGGGTTTGGGCTTGAGGTCCAAGTAGCAACGAGTGCCCCCTGATTTACTGGGGAAGTACTTAGAGGATTTCACCCTAAAATGGAACACCTGTGCCCCCATTCATCTGCGTGGACTGGGTCTCCACAACTCCCCCCCACACAAGGCTGGGATCCGGAATCCTGAGTGTGTGGAAGTTCCTCCAACTGACAGCAGCGCCTGCGTTCGAATAGAATAACTCAGCTTGTATTCCCTGAGTGTTTCCCTAGGCCGGGCTGCGAGCGAAAGCTGGGGCTTGTGCTTGGAGGCCAAGTAGCAGCTTGTGCCAACCGATTGACTGAGGAATTACTTAGGGAACTCCCCTACCGGGGAACACCTGTGTCACCATTCATCTGCGTGGATTGGGGCTGCACACCTCCCCCACACACAAGAGTGTCTCCGGAGTCCTGAGTGTTGGGAAGTTCCTCCATGTGACAGCAGCATCTAGGTTCAATACAATCCCTTAGCTTGTCTTCCGTGATGGCTTGCCCTGCCAGGAGTGCGGGAGAAATTGGAGGTTGGGCTCTAAAACGAAGTATTAGCGAGTGCCTATCCATGGGATGTGGAGGTGTTTAACCTACATCCTCCAACCTAGGAATACCTGTGCCCCAGGAAAAAGGCGTGGACTCTGTTTCCACACCACCAGCACACGTGCGAAGAATTGTTCTCGTTTCCTGAGTGTGGGGAGGCTCCTCCAACTAACAGCAGCACCAGGGATCTAGTAGAATCCCTTAGCTTGACTTCCTTGAGTGTTCTCCTAGGCCGGGCTTTGAGCGAAGGTGGGGGTTGGGCTGTAAAGCCAAGTAATATCCAGTGCCTCTCTAAGGGCAGTGAAGGTGTTTAAACTACATCATCTACCTAGGAATAACTGTGCCCCCATAAAGATGCATGGACTCTGTTTCCCCACTTCCAACACACACACAAAGACGTGCTCAGGTATCCTGAGTGTGGGCCGGCACTTTCAAGTGACAGCAGCGCCTGGGTTCTAATAGTATCCTTTAGCTTGTAATACCTGAGTTGTTCCCTAGGCCTGGCTCTGAGGGAAAGCTGGGGGTTGGGCTTTGAGGCCAAATAGTAGCGAGTGCCCCCCGATGGACTGAGGAAGTATTTAGATGAATTCTCCCTAAAGGGGTACACCTGTGCCCACATCCATCTACGTGGAGTGCGGATACACAAATCCCTCCCCCCACAAGTCTGGCTACCGGAATATGAGAGTGGGAAAGTTCCTCCAGCTTACATCAGTGCCAGTGTTCTAGCAGAATCCTTAAGCTTCTCTTCCCTGATGGATTGCATTAGCTGGAGTGCGGTTCAAAGTGGGATATGTTCTCTAAATCCAAGTAATAATGAGTGCCTCTCCATGGGAATTGGAGGTGTTTAACCAACAACCCCCAACAAGGGAATACCTTTGCCCCCTGGAATATGCGTGGACACTGTTTCTCCACCAACAGTACACACACGAAGAAGCTTTCTGGAATCCTGAGCATGGGGAGACTACTCCAAATGACAGCAGCACCTGGGTTCTATTAGAATCCCTTAGCTTGTGTTCCCTGAGTATTTACATAGGCCAGGCTTTGATCTATTGTGGGGTTTGGTCTCTATAGCTAGGTTTTAGCGAGTGCCTCTCTATTGGCATGGAGATTTTAAAACTACATCCCTAACCTTTAAACACCTGCCCCCCATATAAATGCGTGGTCTCCCTTTCCCCACCTCCAGCACACCCACGAAGAACAGTTCTGGTATACTGAGTGTGGGTAGGCACCTCCAAATGACAGCAGCACCTGGGACCTTATAATATCACTTGGCTTGCTTTCCCTGAGTGTTTCCTTTGGCCAGGCTGTGAGCGAAGGTGGGTGTTGCGCACTAAAGACTAGTAATAGCGAGTGCCTCTCTATGGGCATTGGAGGTGTTTAAAATACATCCCCAAACTTGGAACACCTGTGCCCCCCCAAAAACGCGTGGACTCTGTTTCCCCACCTCCAGCACACACACGAAAACGGGTTGAGGATTCCTGAGTGTGGGGAGGCACCTACAACTGACAGCAGGGCCTGGGTTCTAATACAATCCATTAACTTGTCTTCACTGATGGCTAGCCTAGGCGGGAGTAGGGGGAATGTGAGGGTTGGGCTCTAAACCCAAGTATTATTGAGTGCCTCTCCACGGGATTTGAAGTGGTTTAACCTACAACCAAATATTTGGGAATACCTGTGCCCCCTGAAAGATGCAAGGACACTGTTTCCCCGCCTTCAGCACACACACTAGGTGGTGTTCTGGTATCCTGAGTGTGGGGAGGCTCCTGCAAGTGACAGTAGCACCTGGGATCTAATTGGATCCATTAGGTTGATATTCCTGAGTATTTTCCTTGGCCGGGTTGTGAGCGAAATTGGGGGTTGTGCTCTAAAACCAAGTATTAGCGAGTTCCTATATTTTGGCAGTGGAGGTGGTTAAAGTATATCCCCAACCTGGGAACACCTGTGCCCCCATAAAGATGCGTGGACTCTGTTTCCCTCCTGCAGCACACACACGACATTGGGTTCAGATGTCTTGAGTGTGGGGAGGTTCCTGCAACTAACAGCAGCGCCTGGGTTGTAATACAATACCTTAACTGGTCTTCCATGATGGCTTGCCATGGCCGGTGTGCGGGGGAAAGTTGGGATTGGTCTCTAAACCAAGTATTAGCGAGAGCCTGTCCATGGGATGTGGGTGTTTAACCTACAAACCACCACCATGAAATAACTGTGCCCCCTGAAAGATGCTTTGACTCTGTTTCCCTACATCCAGCACACACACGAAGAAGTGTTCTGGTGTTCTGAGTGTGGGGAGGTTCCTCCAACTGACAGCAGCACCTGGGTTCGAATAGAATCCCTTAGCTTGACTTCCCTAAGTGTTTTCCTAGGCCTAGCAGTGAGCGACGGTGGGGGATGGGCTCTAAAGCCAAGTATTAGAGAGTGCATCTCTGTGGGCAGTGGAGGGTTTGAAACTACTTCCCCAACCTTGGAACACCTGTGCCCCCATAAAGATGAGTGGACTCTGTTTCCCCCCTGCAGCACACACACGGAGACGTGGTCAGGTATCCTGATAGTGGGGAGGCTCCTCCACATGACAGCAGCGCCTGGGTTCTAATAGAATCCCTTAGAATGTTTTCCTTGAGTGTTTCCCTAGGCCGGGCTTAGAGGGAAAGCTGGGAGTTTGGCTTGGAGGCCAAGTAGCAGCAACTGCCCCCCGATGGAATGTGGAAGTATTTAGAGGACTTCTCCCTAATGGGGAACAAGTGTGACCCCATTCATCTACTTGGATTTTGGCTCCACATCTCCCCGCCACAAAATGTTGGGTTCCGGAATCCTGAGTTTTGGGACGTTCCTCCAACTGTCAGCAGCACTTGTGTTCTTGAATCACTTAACTTGCCTTTCCTGATGGTTTGCCTGTGCTGGAGTGCAGGGGAATGTGGGGTTTCGGCTCTAATACCAAGTATTAGCCAATGCATCTACATGTGAAGTTGAGAAATTTTAACTACAACCAGCAACGTAGGAATACATGTGCCAACTGAAAGATGCCTGGACTCTGTTTCCCCACCTCCAGCACACAAACGAGGAAGTGTTCTTCTATCCTGAATGTGGGGAGTTTCCTCCAAATGACAGCAGCACCTGAGGTCTTATAGAATCCGTTAGCTTGACTTATTGAGTGTTTACCTAGGCCGGGCTGTAAGCGAATGTGGGGGTTGGGCCCTAAAGACAAGGATTAGCGAGTGCCCCTCTATGGGCAGTGGAGGTGTTTAAACCAAATCCCCAACTTTGGAACACCTGTGCCCCCATAAAGATGCGTGGAATATCTTTCCCACCTCCAGAACACACACGAAGACTTTCAGATATCCTTAGTGTGGGGGGGCTCCTCAAAATGACAGCAGCGTCTGGGTTCTAATAGAATCCCTTAGCTTGTAATACGAGTGTTTCCCTGGTCCGGGATGTGAGGGAAAGCTGGGGGTTGGGCTTGGAGTCCAAGTAGCAGTGAGTGCCCCCTGATCGATTGAGGAAGTACTTAGAGGACTTCTCCCTAAAGGGAACACTTTTGCCCCCATTCATCTGGGTGGAGTGGGGCTGCACAACTCCCCCACAAACAGGAATGTGTTCCGGAATCCTGAGTGCAGAGAAGTTCCACCAACTGACAGCAGCGCCTGGGTTCTAACTGAATCCCTTTGCTTGTCTTCCCTGATGGTATGCCTAGGCGGGAGTGCGGGGGAAAGTGTGGTTTGGGATCCAAACCAAGTATTTGCGAGTACCTCTCTGTGGTTAGTGGAGGTTTTTAAACTACATCCCTAACCTGGGAACACCTGTGCCCCCATATATATCCGTGGAGTCTGTTTCCAGACCTCCAGCACACACACGAACACTTGCACAGTTTTCCTGAGAGTGGGCAGCCTCCTCCAACTGACAGCAGGGCCTGGGTTCTAATAAAATCGCTTAACTTGTCTTCCCTGTTTGGTTGCCTGATTCGGAGTGCGGGGGAAAGTGGGGGTTGGGCTCTAAATCCAAGTATTAGCGAGTGCTTCTTCATGGGAAGTGGAGGTTATTAACCAAAAACCCACAACCTGGGAACACCTGTGCTCCTTGAAAAATGCGTGGACTCTGTTTCCCCACCTCCAGCACACACATGAAGAAGTGTTCTGGTATCCTGAGTGTGGGGAGGCACCTCCAACTGACAGCAGCATCTGGGATCTAATAGGATCCCTTAGGTTGACTTCCCTGTGTGTTTTCCAAGGACCGGCTGGGAGCGAAGGTGGGGGTTGGGCTCTAAAGCCAAGTAAGAGCGAGTGCCTCTCTATGGGCAGTGGAGGTGTTTAAAGTACATTCCCTCCCTGGGAACACCTGTGCCCCCATAAAGTTGCGTGGACTATGTATCCCCAAAACCATCATACACATAAAGACTTGTTCAGGTATCCTGAGTATGGGGAGACTCCTCCAACTGACAGCAGCGCCTGGGTTCTAATAGAATCCCAAAGCTTGTCTTCCCTGATGGCATGCCTAGGCTGGAGTGTGGGGGAAAGTGGGGTTTGGGCTTGAAGTCCAAGTAGCAACGAGTGCCCCCTGATTTACTGGGGAAGTACTTAGAGGATTTCACCCTAAAATGGAACACCTGTGCCCCCATTCATCTGCGTGGACTGGGTCTCCACAACTCCCCCCCACACAAGGCTGGGATCCGGAATCCTGAGTGTGTGGAAGTTCCTCCAACTGACAGCAGCGCCTGCGTTCGAATAGAATAACTCAGCTTGTATTCCCTGAGTGTTTCCCTAGGCCGGGCTGCGAGCGAAAGCTGGGGCTTGTGCTTGGAGGCCAAGTAGCAGCTTGTGCCAACCGATTGACTGAGGAATTACTTAGGGAACTCCCCTACCGGGGAACACCTGTGTCACCATTCATCTGCGTGGATTGGGGCTGCACACCTCCCCCACACACAAGAGTGTCTCCGGAGTCCTGAGTGTTGGGAAGTTCCTCCATGTGACAGCAGCATCTAGGTTCAATACAATCCCTTAGCTTGTCTTCCGTGATGGCTTGCCCTGCCAGGAGTGCGGGAGAAATTGGAGGTTGGGCTCTAAAACGAAGTATTAGCGAGTGCCTATCCATGGGATGTGGAGGTGTTTAACCTACATCCTCCAACCTAGGAATACCTGTGCCCCAGGAAAAAGGCGTGGACTCTGTTTCCACACCACCAGCACACGTGCGAAGAATTGTTCTCGTTTCCTGAGTGTGGGGAGGCTCCTCCAACTAACAGCAGCACCAGGGATCTAGTAGAATCCCTTAGCTTGACTTCCTTGAGTGTTCTCCTAGGCCGGGCTTTGAGCGAAGGTGGGGGTTGGGCTGTAAAGCCAAGTAATATCCAGTGCCTCTCTAAGGGCAGTGAAGGTGTTTAAACTACATCATCTACCTAGGAATAACTGTGCCCCCATAAAGATGCATGGACTCTGTTTCCCCACTTCCAACACACACACAAAGACGTGCTCAGGTATCCTGAGTGTGGGCCGGCACTTTCAAGTGACAGCAGCGCCTGGGTTCTAATAGTATCCTTTAGCTTGTAATACCTGAGTTGTTCCCTAGGCCTGGCTCTGAGGGAAAGCTGGGGGTTGGGCTTTGAGGCCAAATAGTAGCGAGTGCCCCCCGATGGACTGAGGAAGTATTTAGATGAATTCTCCCTAAAGGGGTACACCTGTGCCCACATCCATCTACGTGGAGTGCGGATACACAAATCCCTCCCCCCACAAGTCTGGCTACCGGATTATGAGAGTGGGAAAGTTCCTCCAGCTTACATCAGTGCCAGTGTTCTAGCAGAATCCTTAAGCTTCTCTTCCCTGATGGATTGCATTAGCTGGAGTGCGGTTCAAAGTGGGATTTGTTCTCTAAATCCAAGTAATAATGAGTGCCTCTCCATGGGAATTGGAGGTGTTTAACCAACAACCCCCAACAAGGGAATACATTTGCCCCCATGGAATATGCGTGGACACTGTTTCTCCACCAACAGTACACACACGAATAAGCTTTCTGGAATCCTGAGCATGGGGAGACTACTCCAAATGACAGCAGCACCTGGGTTCTATTAGAATCCCTTAGCTTGTGTTCCCTGAGTATTTACATAGGCCAGGCTTTGATCTATTGTGGGGTTTGGTCTCTATAGCTAGGTTTTAGCGAGTGCCTCTCTATTGGCATGGAGATTTTAAAACTACATCCCTAACCTTTAAACACCTTCCCCCCCATATAAATGCGTGGTCTCCCTTTCCCCACCTCCAGCACACCCACGAAGAACAGTTCTGGTATACTGAGTGTGGGTAGGCACCTCCAAATGACAGCAGCACCTGGGACCTTATAATATCACTTGGCTTGCTTTCCCTGAGTGTTTCCTTTGGCCAGGCTGTGAGCGAAGGTGGCTGTTGGGCACTAAAGACTAGTAATAGCGAGTGCCTCTCTATAGGCATTGGAGGTGTTTAAAATACATCCCCAAACTTGGAACACCTGTGCCCCCCCAAAAACGCGTGGACTCTGTTTCCCCACCTCCAGCACACACACGAAAACGGGTTGAGGATTCCTGAGTGTGGGGAGGCACCTACAACTGACAGCAGGGCCTGGGTTCTAATACAATCCATTAACTTGTCTTCACTGATGGCTAGCCTAGGCGGGAGTAAGGGGAATGTGAGGGTTGGGCTCTAAAACCAAGTATTATTGAGTGCCTCTCCACGGGATTTGAAGTGGTTTAACCTACAACCAAATATTTGGGAATACCTGTGCCCCCTGAAAGATGCAAGGACACTGTTTCCCCGCCTTCAGCACACACACTAGGTGGTGTTCTGGTATCCTGAGTGTGGGGAGGCTCCTGCAAGTGACAGTAGCACCTGGGATCTAATTGGATCCATTAGGTTGATATTCCTGAGTATTTTCCTTGGCCGGGTTGTGAGCGAAATTGGGGGTTGTGCTCTAAAACCAAGTATTAGCGAGTTCCTATATTTTGGCAGTGGAGGTGGTTAAAGTATATCCCCAACCTGGGAACACCTGTGCCCCCATAAAGATGCGTGGACTCTGTTTCCCTCCTGCAGCACACACACGACATTGGGTTCAGATGTCTTGAGTGTGGGGAGGTTCCTGCAACTAACAGCAGCGCCTGGGTTGTAATACAATACCTTAACTGGTCTTCCATGATGGCTTGCCATGGCCGGTGTGCGGGGGAAAGTTGGGATTGGGCTCTAAACCAAGTATTAGCGAGAGCCTGTCCATGGGATGTGGGTGTTTAACCTACAAACCACCACCATGAAATAACTGTGCCCCCTGAAAGATGCTTTGACTCTGTTTCCCTACATCCAGCACACACACGAAGAAGTGTTCTGGTGTTCTGAGTGTGGGGAGGTTCCTCCAACTGACAGCAGCACCTGGGTTCGAATAGAATCCCTTAGCTTGACTTCCCTAAGTGTTTTCCTAGGCCTAGCAGTGAGCGACGGTGGGGGATGGGCTCTAAAGCCAAGTATTAGAGAGTGCATCTCTGTGGGCAGTGGAGGGTTTGAAACTACTTCCCCAACCTTGGAACACCTGTGCCCCCATAAAGATGAGTGGACTCTGTTTCCCCCCTGCAGCACACACACGGAGACGTGGTCAGGTATCCTGATAGTGGGGAGGCTCCTCCACATGACAGCAGCGCCTGGGTTCTAATAGAATCCCTTAGATTGTTTTCCTTGAGTGTTTCCCTAGGCCGGGCTTAGAGGGAAAGCTGGGAGTTTGGCTTGGAGGCCAAGTAGCAGCAACTGCCCCCCGATGGAATGTGGAAGTATTTAGAGGACTTCTCCCTAATGGGGAACAAGTGTGACCCCATTCATCTACTTGGATTTTGGCTCCACATCTCCCCGCCACAAAATGTTGGGTTCCGGAATCCTGAGTTTTGGGACGTTCCTCCAACTGTCAGCAGCGCTTGTGTTCTTGAATCCCTTAACTTGCCTTTCCTGATGGTTTGCCTGTGCTGGAGTGCAGGGGAATGTGGGGTTTCGGCTCTAATACCAAGTATTAGCCAATGCATCTACATGTGAAGTTGAGAAATTTTAACTACAACCAGCAACGTAGGAATACATGTGCCACCTGAAAGATGCCTGGACTCTGTTTCCCCACCTCCAGCACACAAACGAGGAAGTGTTCTTCTATCCTGAATGTGGGGAGTTTCCTCCAAATGACAGCAGCACCTGAGGTCTCATAGAATCCGTTAGCTTGACTTCCTTGAGTGTTTACCTAGGCCGGGCTGTAAGCGAATGTGGGGGTTGGGCCCTAAAGACAAGGATTAGCGAGTGCCCCTCTATGGGCAGTGGAGGTGTTTAAACCAAATCCCCAACTTTGGAACACCTGTGCCCCCATAAAGATGCGTGGAATATCTTTCCCACCTCCAGAACACACACGAAGACTTTCAGATATCCTTAGTGTGGGGGGGCTCCTCAAAATGACAGCAGCGTCTGGGTTCTAATAGAATCCCTTAGCTTGTAATACGAGTGTTCCCCTGGTCCGGGATGTGAGGGAAAGCTGGGGGTTGGGCTTGGAGTCCAAGTAGCAGTGAGTGCCCCCTGATCGATTGAGGAAGTACTTAGAGGACTTCTCCCTAAAGGGAACACTTTTGCCCCCATTCATCTGGGTGGAGTGGGGCTGCACAACTCCCCCACAAACAGGAATGTGTTCCGGAATCCTGAGTGCAGAGAAGTTCCACCAACTGACAGCAGCGCCTGGGTTCTAACTGAATCCCTTTGCTTGTCTTCCCTGATGGTATGCCTAGGCGGGAGTGCGGGGGAAAGTGTGGTTTGGGATCCAAACCAAGTATTTGCGAGTACCTCTCTATGGTTAGTGGAGGTTTTTAAACTACATCCCTAACCTGGGAACACCTGTGCCCCCATATATATCCGTGGAGTCTGTTTCCAGACCTCCAGCACACACACGAACACTTGCACAGTTATCCTGAGAGTGGGCAGCCTCCTCCAACTGACAGCAGGGCCTGGGTTCTAATAAAATCGCTTAACTTGTCTTCCCTGTTTGGTTGCCTGATACGGAGTGCGGGGGAAAGTGGGGGTTGGGCTCTAAATCCAAGTATTAGCGAGTGCTTCTTCATGGGAAGTGGAGGTTATTAACCAAAAACCCACAACCTGGGAACACCTGTGCTCCTTGAAAAATGCGTGGACTCTGTTTCCCCACCTCCAGCACACACATGAAGAAGTGTTCTGGTATCCTGAGTGTGGGGAGGCACCTCCAACTGACAGCAGCATCTGGGATCTAATAGGATCCCTTAGGTTGACTTCCCTGTGTGTTTTCCAAGGACCGGCTGGGAGCGAAGGTGGGGGTTGGGCTCTAAAGCCAAGTAAGAGCGAGTGCCTCTCTATGGGCAGTGGAGGTGTTTAAAGTACATTCCCTCCCTGGGAACACCTGTGCCCCCATAAAGTTGCGTGGACTATGTATCCCCAAAACCATCATACACATAAAGACTTGTTCAGGTATCCTGAGTATGGGGAGACTCCTCCAACTGACAGCAGCGCCTGGGTTCTAATAGAATCCCAAAGCTTGTCTTCCCTGATGGCATGCCTAGGCTGGAGTGTGGGGGAAAGTGGGGTTTGGGCTTGAAGTTCAAGTAGCTACGAGTGCCACCTGATTTACTGGGGAAGTACTTAGAGGATTTCACCCTAAAATGGAACACCTGTGCCCCCATTCATCTGCGTGGACTGGGTCTCCACAACTCCCCCCCACACAAGGCTGGGATCCGGAATCCTGAGTGTGTGGAAGTTCCTCCAACTGACAGCAGCGCCTGCGTTCGAATAGAATAACTCAGCTTGTATTCCCTGAGTGTTTCCCTAGGCCGGGCTGCGAGCGAAAGCTGGAGGTTGTGCTTGGAGGCCAAGTAGCAGCTTGTGCCAACCGATTGACTGAGGAATTACTTAGGGAACTACCCTACCGGGGAACACCTGTGTCACCATTCATCTGCGTGGATTGGGGCTGCACACCTCCCCCACACACAAGAGTGTCTCCGGAGTCCTGAGTGTTGGGAAGTTCCTCCATGTGACAGCAGCATCTAGGTTCAATACAATCCCTTAGCTTGTCTTCCGTGATGGCTTGCCCTGCCAGGAGTGCGGGAGAAATTGGAGGTTGGGCTCTAAAACGAAGTATTAGCGAGTGCCTATCCATGGGATGTGGAGGTGTTTAACCTACATCCTCCAACCTAGGAATACCTGTGCCCCAGGAAAAAGGCGTGGACTCTGTTTCCACACCACCAGCACACGTGCGAAGAATTGTTCTCGTTTCCTGAGTGTGGGGAGGCTCCTCCAACTAACAGCAGCACCAGGGATCTAGTAGAATCCCTTAGCTTGACTTCCTTGAGTGTTCTCCTAGGCCGGGCTTTGAGCGAAGGTGGGGGTTGGGCTGTAAAGCCAAGTAATATCCAGTGCCTCTCTAAGGGCAGTGAAGGTGTTTAAACTACATCATCTACCTAGGAATAACTGTGCCCCCATAAAGATGCATGGACTCTGTTTCCCCACTTCCAACACACACACAAAGACGTGCTCAGGTATCCTGAGTGTGGGCCGGCACTTTCAAGTGACAGCAGCGCCTGGGTTCTAATAGTATCCTTTAGCTTGTAATACCTGAGTTGTTCCCTAGGCCTGGCTCTGAGGGAAAGCTGGGGGTTGGGCTTTGAGGCCAAATAGTAGCGAGTGCCCCCCGATGGACTGAGGAAGTATTTAGATGAATTCTCCCTAAAGGGGTACACCTGTGCCCACATCCATCTACGTGGAGTGCGGATACACAAATCCCTCCCCCCACAAGTCTGGCTACCGGAATATGAGAGTGGGAAAGTTCCTCCAGCTTACATCAGTGCCAGTGTTCTAGCAGAATCCTTAAGCTTCTCTTCCCTGATGGATTGCATTAGCTGGAGTGCGGTTCAAAGTGGGATTTGTTTTCTGAATCCAAGTAAAAATGAGTGCCTCTCCATGGGAATTGGAGGTGTTTAACCAACAACCCCCAACAAGGGAATACCTTTGCCCCCTGGAATATGCGTGGACACTGTTTCTCCACCAACAGTACACACACGAAGAAGCTTTCTGGAATCCTGAGCATGGGGAGACTACTCCAAATGACAGCAGCACCTCGGTTCTATTAGAATCCCTTAGCTTGTGTTCCCTGAGTATTTACATAGGCCAGGCTTTGATCTATTGTGCGGTTTGGTCTCTATAGCTAGGTTTTAGCGAGTGCCTCTCTATTGGCATGGAGATTTTAAAACTACATCCCTAACCTTTAAACACCTGCCCCCCATATAAATGCGTGGTCTCCCTTTCCCCACCTCCAGCACACCCACGAAGAACAGTTCTGGTATACTGAGTGTGGGTAGGCACCTCCAAATGACAGCAGCACCTGGGACCTTATAATATCACTTGGCTTGCTTTCCCTGAGTGTTTCCTTTGGCCAGGCTGTGAGCGAAGGTGGGTGTTGGGCACTAAAGACTAGTAATAGCGAGTGCCTCTCTATGGGCATTGGAGGTGTTTAAAATACATCCCCAAACTTGGAACACCTGTGCCCCCCCAAAAACGCGTGGACTCTGTTTCCCCACCTCCAGCACACACACGAAAACGGGTTGAGGCTTCCTGAGTGTGGGGAGGCACCTACAACTGACAGCAGGGCCTGGGTTCTAATACAATCCATTAACTTGTCTTCACTGATGGCTAGCCTAGGCGGGAGTAAGGGGAATGTGAGGGTTGGGCTCTAAAACCAAGTATTATTGAGTGCCTCTCCACGGGATTTGAAGTGGTTTAACCTACAACCAAATATTTGGGAATACCTGTGCCCCCTGAAAGATGCAAGGACACTGTTTCCCCGCCTTCAGCACACACACTAGGTGGTGTTCTGGTATCCTGAGTGTGGGGAGGCTCCTGCAAGTGACAGTAGCACCTGGGATCTAATTGGATCCATTAGGTTGATATTCCTGAGTATTTTCCTTGGCCGGGTTGTGAGCGAAATTGGGGGTTGTGCTCTAAAACCAAGTATTAGCGAGTTCCTATATTTTGGCAGTGGAGGTGGTTAAAGTATATCCCCAACCTGGGAACACCTGTGCCCCCATAAAGATGCGTGGACTCTGTTTCCCTCCTGCAGCACACACACGACATTGGGTTCAGATGTCTTGAGTGTGGGGAGGTTCCTGCAACTAACAGCAGCGCCTGGGTTGTAATACAATACCTTAACTGGTCTTCCATGATGGCTTGCCATGGCCGGTGTGCGGGGGAAAGTTGGGATTGGGCTCTAAACCAAGTATTAGCGAGAGCCTGTCCATGGGATGTGGGTGTTTAACCTACAAACCACCACCATGAAATAACTGTGCCCCCTGAAAGATGCTTTGACTCTGTTTCCCTACATCCAGCACACACACGAAGAAGTGTTCTGGTGTTCTGAGTGTGGGGAGGTTCCTCCAACTGACAGCAGCACCTGGGTTCGAATAGAATCCCTTAGCTTGACTTCCCTAAGTGTTTTCCTAGGCCTAGCAGTGAGCGACGGTGGGGGATGGGCTCTAAAGCCAAGTATTAGAGAGTGCATCTCTGTGGGCAGTGGAGGGTTTGAAACTACTTCCCCAACCTTGGAACACCTGTGCCCCCATAAAGATGAGTGGACTCTGTTTCCCCCCTGCAGCACACACACGGAGACGTGGTCAGGTATCCTGATAGTGGGGAGGCTCCTCCACATGACAGCAGCGCCTGGGTTCTAATAGAATCCCTTAGAATGTTTTCCTTGAGTGTTTCCCTAGGCCGGGCTTAGAGGGAAAGCTGGGAGTTTGGCTTGGAGGCCAAGTAGCAGCAACTGCCCCCCGATGGAATGTGGAAGTATTTAGAGGACTTCTCCCTAATGGGGAACAAGTGTGACCCCATTCATCTACTTGGATTTTGGCTCCACATCTCCCCGCCACAAAATGTTGTGTTCCGGAATCCTGAGTTTTGGGACGTTCCTCCAACTGTCAGCAGCGCTTTTGTTCTTGAATCCCTTAACTTGCCTTTCCTGATGGTTTGCCTGTGCTGGAGTGCAGGGGAATGTGGGGTTTCGGCTCTAATACCAAGTATTAGCCAATGCATCTACATGTGAAGTTGAGAAATTTTAACTACAACCAGCAACGTAGGAATACATGTGCCACCTGAAAGATGCCTGGACTCTGTTTCCCCACCTCCAGCACACAAACGAGGAAGTGTTCTTCTATCCTGAATGTGGGGAGTTTCCTCCAAATGACAGCAGCACCTGAGGTCTCATAGAATCCGTTAGCTTGACTTCCTTGAGTGTTTACCTAGGCCGGGCTGTAAGCGAATGTGGGGGTTGGGCCCTAAAGACAAGGATTAGCGAGTGCCCCTCTATGGGCAGTGGAGGTTTTTAAACCAAATCCCCAACTTTGGAACACCTGTGTCCCCATAAAGATGCGTGGAATATCTTTCCCACCTCCAGAACACACACGAAGACTTTCAGATATCCTTAGTGTGGGGGGGCTCCTCAAAATGACAGCAGCGTCTGGGTTCTAATAGAATCCCTTAGCTTGTAATACGAGTGTTCCCCTGGTCCGGGATGTGAGGGAAAGCTGGGGGTTGGGCTTGGAGTCCAAGTAGCAGTGAGTGCCCCCTGATCGATTGAGGAAGTACTTAGAGGACTTCTCCCTAAAGGGAACACTTTTGCCCCCATTCATCTGGGTGGAGTGGGGCTGCACAACTCCCCCACAAACAGGAATGTGTTCCGGAATCCTGAGTGCAGAGAAGTTCCACCAACTGACAGCAGCGCCTGGGATCTAACTGAATCCCTTTGCTTGTCTTCCCTGATGGTATGCCTAGGCGGGAGTGCGGGGGAAAGTGTGGTTTGGGATCCAAACCAAGTATTTGCGAGTACCTCTCTATGGTTAGTGGAGGTTTTTAAACTACATCCCTAACCTGGGAACACCTGTGCCCCCATATATATCCGTGGAGTCTGTTTCCAGACCTCCAGCACACACACGAACACTTGCACAGTTATCCTGAGAGTGGGCAGCCTCCTCCAACTGACAGCAGGGCCTGGGTTCTAATAAAATCGCTTAACTTGTCTTCCCTGTTTGGTTGCCTGATACGGAGTGCGGGGGAAAGTGGGGGTTGGGCTCTAAATCCAAGTATTAGCGAGTGCTTCTTCATGGGAAGTGGAGGTTATTAACCAAAAACCCACAACCTGGGAACACCTGTGCTCCTTGAAAAATGCGTGGACTCTGTTTCCCCACCTCCAGCACACACATGAAGAAGTGTTCTGGTATCCTGAGTGTGGGGAGGCACCTCCAACTGACAGCAGCATCTGGGATCTAATAGGATCCCTTAGGTTGACTTCCCTGTGTGTTTTCCAAGGACCGGCTGGGAGCGAAGGTGGGGGTTGGGCTCTAAAGCCAAGTAAGAGCGAGTGCCTCTCTATGGGCAGTGGAGGTGTTTAAAGTACATTCCCTCCCTGGGAACACCTGTGCCCCCATAAAGTTGCGTGGACTATGTATCCCCAAAACCATCATACACATAAAGACTTGTTCAGGTATCCTGAGTATGGGGAGACTCCTCCAACTGACAGCAGCGCCTGGGTTCTAATAGAATCCCAAAGCTTGTCTTCCCTGATGGCATGCCTAGGCTGGAGTGTGGGGGAAAGTGGGGTTTGGGCTTGAAGTCCAAGTAGCAACGAGTGCCCCCTGATTTACTGGGGAAGTACTTAGAGGATTTCACCCTAAAATGGAACACCTGTGCCCCCATTCATCTGCGTGGACTGGGTCTCCACAACTCCCCCCCACACAAGGCTGGGATCCGGAATCCTGAGTGTGTGGAAGTTCCTCCAACTGACAGCAGCGCCTGCGTTCGAATAGAATAACTCAGCTTGTATTCCCTGAGTGTTTCCCTAGGCCGGGCTGCGAGCGAAAGCTGGGGGTTGTGCTTGGAGGCCAAGTAGCAGCTTGTGCCAACCGATTGACTGAGGAATTACTTAGGGAACTCCCCTACCGGGGAACACCTGTGTCACCATTCATCTGCGTGGATTGGGGCTGCACACCTCCCCCACACACAAGAGTGTCTCCGGAGTCCTGAGTGTTGGGAAGTTCCTCCATGTGACAGCAGCATCTAGGTTCAATACAATCCCTTAGCTTGTCTTCCGTGATGGCTTGCCCTGCCAGGAGTGCGGGAGAAATTGGAGGTTGGGCTCTAAAACGAAGTATTAGCGAGTGCCTATCCATGGGATGTGGAGGTGTTTAACCTACATCCTCCAACCTAGGAATACCTGTGCCCCAGGGAAAAGGCGTGGACTCTGTTTCCACACCACCAGCACACGTGCGAAGAATTGTTCTCGTTTCCTGAGTGTGGGGAGGCTCCTCCAACTAACAGCAGCACCAGGGATCTAGTAGAATCCCTTAGCTTGACTTCCTTGAGTGTTCTCCTAGGCCGGGCTTTGAGCGAAGGTGGGGGTTGGGCTGTAAAGCCAAGTAATATCCAGTGCCTCTCTAAGGGCAGTGAAGGTGTTTAAACTACATCATCTACCTAGGAATAACTGTGCCCCCATAAAGATGCATGGACTCTGTTTCCCCACTTCCAACACACACACAAAGACGTGCTCAGGTATCCTGAGTGTGGGCCGGCACTTTCAAGTGACAGCAGCGCCTGGGTTCTAATAGTATCCTTTAGCTTGTAATACCTGAGTTGTTCCCTAGGCCTGGCTCTGAGGGAAAGCTGGGGGTTGGGCTTTGAGGCCAAATAGTAGCGAGTGCCCCCCGATGGACTGAGGAAGTATTTAGATGAATTCTCCCTAAAGGGGTACACCTGTGCCCACATCCATCTACGTGGAGTGCGGATACACAAATCCCTCCCCCCACAAGTCTGGCTACCGGAATATGAGAGTGGGAAAGTTCCTCCAGCTTACATCAGTGCCAGTGTTCTAGCAGAATCCTTAAGCTTCTCTTCCCTGATGGATTGCATTAGCTGGAGTGCGGTTCAAAGTGGGATTTGTTCTCTAAATCCAAGTAATAATGAGTGCCTCTCCATGGGAATTGGAGGTGTTTAACCAACAACCCCCAACAAGGGAATACCTTTGCCCCCTGGAATATGCGTGGACACTGTTTCTCCACCAACAGTACACACACGAAGAAGCTTTCTGGAATCCTGAGCATGGGGAGACTACTCCAAATGACAGCAGCACCTGGGTTCTATTAGAATCCCTTAGCTTGTGTTCCCTGAGTATCTACATAGGCCAGGCTTTGATCTATTGTGGGGTTTGGTCTCTATAGCTAGGTTTTAGCGAGTGCCTCTCTATTGGCATGGAGATTTTAAAACTACATCCCTAACCTTTAAACACCTGCCCCCCATATAAATGCGTGGTCTCCCTTTCCCCACCTCCAGCACACCCACGAAGAACAGTTCTGGTATACTGAGTGTGGGTAGGCACCTCCAAATGACAGCAGCACCTGGGACCTTATAATATCACTTGGCTTGCTTTCCCTGAGTGTTTCCTTTGGCCAGGCTGTGAGCGAAGGTGGGTGTTGGGCACTAAAGACTAGTAATAGCGAGTGCCTCTCTATGGGCATTGGAGGTGTTTAAAATACATCCCCAAACTTGGAACAACTGTGCCCCCCCAAAAACGCGTGGACTCAGTTTCCCCACCTCCAGCACACACACGAAAACGGGTTGAGGTTTCCTGAGTGTGGGGAGGCACCTACAACTGACAGCAGGGCCTGGGTTCTAATACAATCCATTAACTTGTCTTCACTGATGGCTAGCCTAGGCGGGAGTAGGGGGAATGTGAGGGTTGGGCTCTAAAACCAAGTATTATTGAGTGCCTCTCCACGGGATTTGAAGTGGTTTAACCTACAACCAAATATTTGGGAATACCTGTGCCCCCTGAAAGATGCAAGGACACTGTTTCCCCGCCTTCAGCACACACACTAGGTGGTGTTCTGGTATCCTGAGTGTGGGGAGGCTCCTGCAAGTGACAGTAGCACCTGGGATCTAATTGGATCCATTAGGTTGATATTCCTGAGTATTTTCCTTGGCCGGGTTGTGAGCGAAATTGGGGGTTGTGCTCTAAAACCAAGTATTAGCGAGTTCCTATATTTTGGCAGTGGAGGTGGTTAAAGTATATCCCCAACCTGGGAACACCTGTGCCCCCATAAAGATGCGTGGACTCTGTTTCCCTCCTGCAGCACACACACGACATTGGGTTCAGATGTCTTGAGTGTGGGGAGGTTCCTGCAACTAACAGCAGCGCCTGGGTTGTAATACAATACCTTAACTGGTCTTCCATGATGGCTTGCCATGGCCGGTGTGCGGGGGAAAGTTGGGATTGGGCTCTAAACCAAGTATTAGCGAGAGCCTATCCATGGGACGTGGGTGTTTAACCTACAAACCACCACCATGAAATAACTGTGCCCCCTGAAAGATGCTTTGACTCTGTTTCCCTACATCCAGCACACACACGAAGAAGTGTTCTGGTTTTCTGAGTGTTGGGAGGTTCCTCCAACTGACAGCAGCACCTGGGTTCGAATAGAATCCCTTAGCTTGACTTCCCTAAGTGTTTTCCTAGGCCTAGCAGTGAGCGATGGTGGGGGATGGGCTCTAAAGCCAAGTATTAGAGAGTGCATCTCTGTGGGCAGTGGAGGGTTTGAAACTACTTCCCCAACCTTGGAACACCTGTGCCCCCATAAAGATGAGTGGACTCTGTTTCCCCCCTGCAGCACACACACGGAGACGTGGTCAGGTATCCTGATAGTGGGGAGGCTCCTCCACATGACAGCAGCGCCTGGGTTCTAATAGAATCCCTTAGATTGTTTTCCTTGAGTGTTTCCCTAGGCCGGGCTTAGAGGGAAAGCTGGGAGTTTGGCTTGGAGGCCAAGTAGCAGCAACTGCCCCCCGATGGAATGTGGAAGTATTTAGAGGACTTCTCCCTAATGGGGAACAAGTGTGACCCCATTCATCTACTTGGATTTTGGCTCCACATCTCCCCGCCACAAAATGTTGGGTTCCGGAATCCTGAGTTTTGGGACGTTCCTCCAACTGTCAGCAGCGCTTGTGTTCTTGAATCCCTTAACTTGCCTTCCCTGATGGTTTGCCTGTGCTGGAGTGCAGGGGAATGTGGGGTTTCGGCTCTAATACCAAGTATTAGCCAATGCATCTACATGTGAAGTTGAGAAATTTTAACTACAACCAGCAACGTAGGAATACATGTGCCAACTGAAAGATGCCTGGACTCTGTTTCCCCACCTCCAGCACACAAACGAGGAAGTGTTCTTCTATCCTGAATGTGGGGAGTTTCCTCCAAATGACAGCAGCACCTGAGGTCTCATAGAATCCGTTAGCTTGACTTCCTTGAGTGTTTACCTAGGCCGGGCTGTAAGCGAATGTGGGGGTTGGGCCCTAAAGACAAGGATTAGCGAGTGCCCCTCTATGGGCAGTGGAGGTGTTTAAACCAAATCCCCAACTTTGGAACACCTGTGCCCCCATAAAGATGCGTGGAATATCTTTCCCAACTCCAGAACACACACGAAGACTTTCAGATATCCTTAGTGTGGGGGGGCTCCTCAAAATGACAGCAGCGTCTGGGTTCTAATAGAATCCCTTAGCTTGTAATACGAGTGTTCCCCTGGTCCGGGATGTGAGGGAAAGCTGGGGGTTGGGCTTGGAGTCCAAGTAGCAGTGAGTGCCCCCTGATCGATTGAGGAAGTACTTAGAGGACTTCTCCCTAAAGGGAACACTTTTGCCCCCATTCATCTGGGTGGAGTGGGGCTGCACAACTCCCCCACAAACAGGAATGTGTTCCGGAATCCTGAGTGCAGAGAAGTTCCACCAACTGACAGCAGCGCCTGGGTTCTAACTGAATCCCTTTGCATGTCTTCCCTGATGGTATGCCTAGGCGGGAGTGGGGGGAAAGTGTGGTTTGGGATCCAAACCAAGTATTTGCGAGTACCTCTCTATGGTTAGTGGAGGTTTTTAAACTACATCCCTAACCTGGGAACACCTGTGCCCCCATATATATCCGTGGAGTCTGTTTCCAGACCTCCAGCACACACACGAACACTTGCACAGTTATCCTGAGAGTGGGCAGCCTCCTCCAACTGACAGCAGGGCCTGGGTTCTAATAAAATCGCTTAACTTGTCTTCCCTGTTTGGTTGCCTGATACGGAGTGCGGGGGAAAGTGGGGGTTGGGCTCTAAATCCAAGTATTAGCGAGTGCTTCTTCATGGGAAGTGGAGGTTATTAACCAAAAACCCACAACCTGGGAACACCTGTGCTCCTTGAAAAATGCGTGGACTCTGTTTCCCCACCTCCAGCACACACATGAAGAAGTGTTCTGGTATCCTGAGTGTGGGGAGGCACCTCCAACTGACAGCAGCATCTGGGATCTAATAGGATCCCTTAGGTTGACTTCCCTGTGTGTTTTCCAAGGACCGGCTGGGAGCGAAGGTGGGGGTTGGGCTCTAAAGCCAAGTAAGAGCGAGTGCCTCTCTATGGGCAGTGGAGGTGTTTAAAGTACATTCCCTCCCTGGGAACACCTGTGCCCCCATAAAGTTGCGTGGACTATGTATCCCCAAAACCATCATACACATAAAGACTTGTTCAGATATCCTGAGTTTGGGGAGACTCCTCCAACTGACAGCAGCGCCTGGGTTCTAATAGAATCCCAAAGCTTGTCTTCCCTGATGGCATGCCTAGGCTGGAGTGTGGGGGAAAGTGGGGTTTGGGCTTGAAGTCCAAGTAGCAACGAGTGCCCCCTGATTTACTGGGGAAGTACTTAGAGGATTTCACCCTAAAATGGAACACCTGTGCCCCCATTCATCTGCGTGGACTGGGTCTCCACAACTCCCCCCCACACAAGGCTGGGATCCGGAATCCTGAGTGTGTGGAAGTTCCTCCAACTGACAGCAGCGCCTGCGTTCGAATAGAATAACTCAGCTTGTATTCCCTGAGTGTTTCCCTAGGCCGGGCTGCGAGCGAAAGCTGGGGGTTGTGCTTGGAGGCCAAGTAGCAGCTTGTGCCAACCGATTGACTGAGGAATTACTTAGGGAACTCCCCTACCGGGGAACACCTGTGTCACCATTCATCTGCGTGGATTGGGGCTGCACACCTCCCCCACACACAAGAGTGTCTCCGGAGTCCTGAGTGTTGGGAAGTTCCTCCATGTGACAGCAGCATCTAGGTTCAATACAATCCCTTAGCTTGTCTTCCGTGATGGCTTGCCCTGCCAGGAGTGCGGGAGAAATTGGAGGTTGGGCTCTAAAACGAAGTATTAGCGAGTGCCTATCCATGGGATGTGGAGGTGTTTAACCTACATCCTCCAACCTAGGAATACCTGTGCCCCAGGGAAAAGGCGTGGACTCTGTTTCCACACCACCAGCACACGTGCGAAGAATTGTTCTCGTTTCCTGAGTGTGGGGAGGCTCCTCCAACTAACAGCAGCACCAGGGATCTAGTAGAATCCCTTAGCTTGACTTCCTTGAGTGTTCTCCTAGGCCGGGCTTTGAGCGAAGGTGGGGGTTGGGCTGTAAAGCCAAGTAATATCCAGTGCCTCTCTAAGGGCAGTGAAGGTGTTTAACCTACATCATCTACCTAGGAATAACTGTGCCCCCATAAAGATGCATGGACTCTGTTTCCCCACTTCCAACACACACACAAAGACGTGCTCAGGTATCCTGAGTGTGGGCCGGCACTTTCAAGTGACAGCAGCGCCTGGGTTCTAATAGTATCCTTTAGCTTGTAATACCTGAGTTGTTCCCTAGGCCTGGCTCTGAGGGAAAGCTGGGGGTTGGGCTTTGAGGCCAAATAGTAGCGAGTGCCCCCCGATGGACTGAGGAAGTATTTAGATGAATTCTCCCTAAAGGGGTACACCTGTGCCCACATCCATCTACGTGGAGTGCGGATACACAAATCCCTCCCCCCACAAGTCTGGCTACCGGAATATGAGAGTGGGAAAGTTCCTCCAGCTTACATCAGTGCCAGTGTTCTAGCAGAATCCTTAAGCTTCTCTTCCCTGATGGATTGCATTAGCTGGAGTGCGGTTCAAAGTGGGATTTGTTCTCTAAATCCAAGTAATAATGAGTGCCTCTCCATGGGAATTGGAGGTGTTTAACCAACAACCCCCAACAAGGGAATACCTTTGCCCCCTGGAATATGCGTGGACACTGTTTCTCCACCAACAGTACACACACGAAGAAGCTTTCTGGAATCCTGAGCATGGGGAGACTACTCCAAATGACAGCAGCACCTGGGTTCTATTAGAATCCCTTAGCTTGTGTTCCCTGAGTATTTACATAGGCAAGGCTTTGATCTATTGTGGGGTTTGGTCTCTATAGCTAGGTTTTAGCGAGTGCCTCTCTATCGGCATGGAGATTTTAAAACTACATCCCTAACCTTTAAACACCTGCCCCCCATATAAATGCGTGGTCTCCCTTTCCCCACCTCCAGCACACCCACGAAGAACAGTTCTGGTATACTGAGTGTGGGTAGGCACCTCCAAATGACAGCAGCACCTGGGACCTTATAATATCACTTGGCTTGCTTTCCCTGAGTGTTTCCTTTGGCCAGACTGTGAGCGAAGGTGGGTGTTGGGCACTAAAGACTAGTAATAGCGAGTGCCTCTCTATGGGCATTGGAGTTGTTTAAAATACATCCCCAAACTTGGAACAACTGCGCCCCCCCAAAAATGCGTGGACTCTGTTTCCCCACCTCCAGCACACACACGAAAACTTGTTGAGGCTTCCTGAGTGTGGGGAGGCACCTACAACTGACAGCAGGGCCTGGGTTCTAATACAATCCATTAACTTGTCTTCACTGATGGCTAGCCTAGGCGGGAGTAGGGGGAATGTGAGGGTTGGGCTCTAAAACCAAGTATTATTGAGTGCCTCTCCACGGGATTTGAAGTGGTTTAACCTACAACCAAATATTTGGGAATACCTGTGCCCCCTGAAAGATGCAAGGACACTGTTTCCCCGCCTTCAGCACACACACTAGGTGGTGTTCTGGTATCCTGAGTGTGGGGAGGCTCCTGCAAGTGACAGTAGCACCTGGGATCTAATTGGATCCATTAGGTTGATATTCCTGAGTATTTTCCTTGGCCGGGTTGTGAGCGAAATTGGGGGTTGTGCTCTAAAACCAAGTATTAGCGAGTTCCTATATTTTGGCAGTGGAGGTGGTTAAAGTATATCCCCAACCTGGGAACACCTGTGCCCCCATAAAGATGCGTGGACTCTGTTTCCCTCCTGCAGCACACACACGACATTGGGTTCAGATGTCTTGAGTGTGGGGAGGTTCCTGCAACTAACAGCAGCGCCTGGGTTGTAATACAATACCTTAACTGGTCTTCCATGATGGCTTGCCATGGCCGGTGTGCGGGGGAAAGTTGGGATTGGGCTCTAAACCAAGTATTAGCGAGAGCCTATCCATGGGACGTGGGTGTTTAACCTACAAACCACCACCATGAAATAACTGTGCCCCCTGAAAGATGCTTTGACTCTGTTTCCCTACATCCAGCACACACACGAAGAAGTGTTCTGGTTTTCTGAGTGTTGGGAGGTTCCTCCAACTGACAGCAGCACCTGGGTTCGAATAGAATCCCTTAGCTTGACTTCCCTAAGTGTTTTCCTAGGCCTAGCAGTGAGCGATGGTGGGGGATGGGCTCTAAAGCCAAGTATTAGAGAGTGCATCTCTGTGGGCAGTGGAGGGTTTGAAACTACTTCCCCAACCTTGGAACACCTGTGCCCCCATAAAGATGAGTGGACTCTGTTTCCCCCCTGCAGCACACACACGGAGACGTGGTCAGGTATCCTGATAGTGGGGAGGCTCCTCCACATGACAGCAGCGCCTGGGTTCTAATAGAATCCCTTAGATTGTTTTCCTTGAGTGTTTCCCTAGGCCAGGCTTAGAGGGAAAGCTGGGAGTTTGGCTTGGAGGCCAAGTAGCAGCAACTGCCCCCCGATGGAATGTGGAAGTATTTAGAGGACTTCTCCCTAATGGGGAACAAGTGTGACCCCATTCATCTACTTGGATTTTGGCTCCACATCTCCCCGCCACAAAATGTTGGGTTCCGGAATCCTGAGTTTTGGGACGTTCCTCCAACTGTCAGCAGCGCTTGTGTTCTTGAATCCCTTAACTTGCCTTCCCTGATGGTTTGCCTGTGCTGGAGTGCAGGGGAATGTGGGGTTTCGGCTCTAATACCAAGTATTAGCCAATGCATCTACATGTGAAGTTGAGAAATTTTAACTACAACCAGCAACGTAGGAATACATGTGCCAACTGAAAGATGCCTGGACTCTGTTTCCCCACCTCCAGCACACAGACGAGGAAGTGTTCTTCTATCCTGAATGTGGGGAGTTTCCTCCAAATGACAGCAGCACCTGAGGTCTCATAGAATCCGTTAGCTTGACTTCCTTGAGTGTTTACCTAGGCCGGGCTGTAAGCGAATGTGGGGGTTGGGCCCTAAAGACAAGGATTAGCGAGTGCCCCTCTATGGGCAGTGGAGGTGTTTAAACCAAATCCCCAACTTTGGAACACCTGTGCCCCCATAAAGATGCGTGGAATATCTTTCCCAACTCCAGAACACACACGAAGACTTTCAGATATCCTTAGTGTGGGGGGGCTCCTCAAAATGACAGCAGCGTCTGGGTTCTAATAGAATCCCTTAGCTTGTAATACGAGTGTTCCCCTGGTCCGGGATGTGAGGGAAAGCTGGGGGTTGGGCTTGGAGTCCAAGTAGCAGTGAGTGCCCCCTGATCGATTGAGGAAGTACTTAGAGGACTTCTCCCTAAAGGGAACACTTTTGCCCCCATTCATCTGGGTGGAGTGGGGCTGCACAACTCCCCCACAAACAGGAATGTGTTCCGGAATCCTGAGTGCAGAGAAGTTCCACCAACTGACAGCAGCGCCTGGGTTCTAACTGAATCCCTTTGCATGTCTTCCCTGATGGTATGCCTAGGCGGGAGTGGGGGGAAAGTGTGGTTTGGGATCCAAACCAAGTATTTGCGAGTACCTCTCTATGGTTAGTGGAGGTTTTTAAACTACATCCCTAACCTGGGAACACCTGTGCCCCCATATATATCCGTGGAGTCTGTTTCCAGACCTCCAGCACACACACGAACACTTGCACAGTTATCCTGAGAGTGGGCAGCCTCCTCCAACTGACAGCAGGGCCTGGGTTCTAATAAAATCGCTTAACTTGTCTTCCCTGTTTGGTTGCCTGATACGGAGTGCGGGGGAAAGTGGGGGTTGGGCTCTAAATCCAAGTATTAGCGAGTGCTTCTTCATGGGAAGTGGAGGTTATTAACCAAAAACCCACAACCTGGGAACACCTGTGCTCCTTGAAAAATGCGTGGACTCTGTTTCCCCACCTCCAGCACACACATGAAGAAGTGTTCTGGTATCCTGAGTGTGGGGAGGCACCTCCAACTGACAGCAGCATCTGGGATCTAATAGGATCCCTTAGGTTGACTTCCCTGTGTGTTTTCCAAGGACCGGCTGGGAGCGAAGGTGGGGGTTGGGCTCTAAAGCCAAGTAAGAGCGAGTGCCTCTCTATGGGCAGTGGAGGTGTTTAAAGTACATTCCCTCCCTGGGAACACCTGTGCCCCCATAAAGTTGCGTGGACTATGTATCCCCAAAACCATCATACACATAAAGACTTGTTCAGATATCCTGAGTTTGGGGAGACTCCTCCAACTGACAGCAGCGCCTGGGTTCTAATAGAATCCCAAAGCTTGTCTTCCCTGATGGCATGCCTAGGCTGGAGTGTGGGGGAAAGTGGGGTTTGGGCTTGAAGTCCAAGTAGCAACGAGTGCCCCCTGATTTACTGGGGAAGTACTTAGAGGATTTCACCCTAAAATGGAACACCTGTGCCCCCATTCATCTGCGTGGACTGGGTCTCCACAACTCCCCCCCACACAAGGCTGGGATCCGGAATCCTGAGTGTGTGGAAGTTCCTCCAACTGACAGCAGCGCCTGCGTTCGAATAGAATAACTCAGCTTGTATTCCCTGAGTGTTTCCCTAGGCCGGGCTGCGAGCGAAAGCTGGGGGTTGTGCTTGGAGGCCAAGTAGCAGCTTGTGCCAACCGATTGACTGAGGAATTACTTAGGGAACTCCCCTACCGGGGAACACCTGTGTCACCATTCATCTGCGTGGATTGGGGCTGCACACCTCCCCCACACACAAGAGTGTCTCCGGAGTCCTGAGTGTTGGGAAGTTCCTCCATGTGACAGCAGCATCTAGGTTCAATACAATCCCTTAGCTTGTCTTCCGTGATGGCTTGCCCTGCCAGGAGTGCGGGAGAAATTGGAGGTTGGGCTCTAAAACGAAGTATTAGCGAGTGCCTATCCATGGGATGTGGAGGTGTTTAACCTACATCCTCCAACCTAGGAATACCTGTGCCCCAGGAAAAAGGCGTGGACTCTGTTTCCACACCACCAGCACACGTGCGAAGAATTGTTCTCGTTTCCTGAGTGTGGGGAGGCTCCTCCAACTAACAGCAGCACCAGGGATCTAGTAGAATCCCTTAGCTTGACTTCCTTGAGTGTTCTCCTAGGCCGGGCTTTGAGCGAAGGTGGGGGTTGGGCTGTAAAGCCAAGTAATATCCAGTGCCTCTCTAAGGGCAGTGAAGGTGTTTAAACTACATCATCTACCTAGGAATAACTGTGCCCCCATAAAGATGCATGGACTCTGTTTCCCCACTTCCAACACACACACAAAGACGTGCTCAGGTATCCTGAGTGTGGGCCGGCACTTTCAAGTGACAGCAGCGCCTGGGTTCTAATAGTATCCTTTAGCTTGTAATACCTGAGTTGTTCCCTAGGCCTGGCTCTGAGGGAAAGCTGGGGGTTGGGCTTTGAGGCCAAATAGTAGCGAGTGCCCCCCGATGGACTGAGGAAGTATTTAGATGAATTCTCCCTAAAGGGGTACACCTGTGCCCACATCCATCTACGTGGAGTGCGGATACACAAATCCCTCCCCCCACAAGTCTGGCTACCGGAATATGAGAGTGGGAAAGTTCCTCCAGCTTACATCAGTGCCAGTGTTCTAGCAGAATCCTTAAGCTTCTCTTCCCTGATGGATTGCATTAGCTGGAGTGCGGTTCAAAGTGGGATTTGTTCTCTAAATCCAAGTAATAATGAGTGCCTCTCCATGGGAATTGGAGGTGTTTAACCAACAACCCCCAACAAGGGAATACCTTTGCCCCCTGGAATATGCGTGGACACTGTTTCTCCACCAACAGTACACACACGAAGAAGCTTTGTGGAATCCTGAGCATGGGGAGACTACTCCAAATGACAGCAGCACCTGGGTTCTATTAGAATCCCTTAGCTTGTGTTCCCTGAGTATTTACATAGGCAAGGCTTTGATCTATTGTGGGGTTTGGTCTCTATAGCTAGGTTTTAGCGAGTGCCTCTCTATCGGCATGGAGATTTTAAAACTACATCCCTAACCTTTAAACACCTGCCCCCCATATAAATGCGTGGTCTCCCTTTCCCCACCTCCAGCACACCCACGAAGAACAGTTCTGGTATACTGAGTGTGGGTAGGCACCTCCAAATGACAGCAGCACCTGGGACCTTATAATATCACTTGGCTTGCTTTCCCTGAGTGTTTCCTTTGGCCAGACTGTGAGCGAAGGTGGGTGTTGGGCACTAAAGACTAGTAATAGCGAGTGCCTCTCTATGGGCATTGGAGTTGTTTAAAATACATCCCCAAACTTGGAACAACTGCGCCCCCCCAAAAATGCGTGGACTCTGTTTCCCCACCTCCAGCACACACACGAAAACTTGTTGAGGCTTCCTGAGTGTGGGGAGGCACCTACAACTGACAGCAGGGCCTGGGTTCTAATACAATCCATTAACTTGTCTTCACTGATGGCTAGCCTAGGCGGGAGTAGGGGGAATGTGAGGGTTGGGCTCTAAAACCAAGTATTATTGAGTGCCTCTCCACGGGATTTGAAGTGGTTTAACCTACAACCAAATATTTGGGAATACCTGTGCCCCCTGAAAGATGCAAGGACACTGTTTCCCCGCCTTCAGCACACACACTAGGTGGTGTTCTGGTATCCTGAGTGTGGGGAGGCTCCTGCAAGTGACAGTAGCACCTGGGATCTAATTGGATCCATTAGGTTGATATTCCTGAGTATTTTTCTTGGCCGGGTTGTGAGCGAAATTGGGGGTTGTGCTCTAAAACCAAGTATTAGCGAGTTCCTATATTTTGGCAGTGGAGGTGGTTAAAGTATATCCCCAACCTGGGAACACCTGTGCCCCCATAAAGATGCGTGGACTCTGTTTCCCTCCTGCAGCACACACACGACATTGGGTTCAGATGTCTTGAGTGTGGGGAGGTTCCTGCAACTAACAGCAGCGCCTGGGTTGTAATACAATCCCTTAACTGGTCTTCCATGATGGCTTGCCATGGCCGGTGTGCGGGGGAAAGTTGGGATTGGGCTCTAAACCAAGTATTAGCGAGAGCCTATCCATGGGACGTGGGTGTTTAACCTACAAACCACCACCATGAAATAACTGTGCCCCCTGAAAGATGATTTGACTCTGTTTCCCTACATCCAGCACACACACGAAGAAGTGTTCTGGTTTTCTGAGTGTTGGGAGGTTCCTCCAACTGACAGCAGCACCTGGGTTCGAATAGAATCCCTTAGCTTGACTTCCCTAAGTGTTTTCCTAGGCCTAGCAGTGAGCGACGGTGGGGGATGGGCTCTAAAGCCAAGTATTAGAGAGTGCATCTCTGTGGTCAGTGGAGGGTTTGAAACTACTTCCCCAACCTTGGAACACCTGTGCCCCCATAAAGATGAGTGGACTCTGTTTCCCCCCTGCAGCACACACACGGAGACGTGGTCAGGTATCCTGATAGTGGGGAGGCTCCTCCAAATGACAGCAGCGCCTGGGTTCTAATAGAATCCCTTAGATTGTTTTCCTTGAGTGTTTCCCTAGGCCGGGCTTAGAGGGAAAGCTGGGAGTTTGGCTTGGAGGCCAAGTAGCAGCAACTGCCCCCCGATGGAATGTGGAAGTATTTAGAGGACTTCTCCCTAATGGGGAACAAGTGTGACCCCATTCATCTACTTGGATTTTGGCTCCACATCTCCCCGCCACAAAATGTTGGGTTCCGGAATCCTGAGTTTTGGGACGTTCCTCCAACTGTCAGCAGCGCTTGTGTTCTTGAATCCCTTAACTTGCCTTTCCTGATGGTTTGCCTGTGCTGGAGTGCAGGGGAATGTGGGGTTTCGGCTCTAATACCAAGTATTAGTCAATGCATCTACATGTGAAGTTGAGAAATTTTAACTACAACCAGCAACGTAGGAATACATGTGCCACCTGAAAGATGCCTGGACTCTGTTTCCCCACCTCCAGCACACAAACGAGGAAGTGTTCTTCTATCCTGAATGTGGGGAGTTTCCTCCAAATGACAGCAGCAGCTGAGGTCTCATAGAATCCGTTAGCTTGACTTCCTTGAGTGTTTACCAAGGACGGGCTGTAAGCGAATGTGGGGGTTGGGCCCTAAAGACAAGGATTAGCGAGTGCCCCTCTATGGGCAGTGGAGGTGTTTAAACCAAATCCCCAACTTTGGAACACCTGTGCCCCCATAAAGATGCGTGGAATATCTTTCCCAACTCCAGAACACACACGAAGACTTTCAGATATCCTTAGTGTGGGGGGGCTCCTCAAAATGACAGCAGCGTCTGGGTTCTAATAGAATCCCTTAGCTTGTAATACGAGTGTTCCCCTGGTCCGGGATGTGAGGGAAAGCTGGGGGTTGGGCTTGGAGTCCAAGTAGCAGTGAGTGCCCCCTGATCGATTGAGGAAGTACTTAGAGGACTTCTCCCTAAAGGGAACACTTTTGCCCCCATTCATCTGGGTGGAGTGGGGCTGCACAACTCCCCCACAAACAAGAATGTGTTCCGGAATGCTGAGTGCAGAGAAGTTCCACCAACTGACAGCAGCGCCTGTGTTCTAACTGAATCCCTTTGCTTGTCTTCCCTGATGGTATGCCTAGGCGGGAGTGCGGGGGAAAGTGTGGTTTGGGATCCAAACCAAGTATTTGCGAGTACCTCTCTATGGTTAGTGGAGGTTTTTAAACTACATCCCTAACCTGGGAACACCTGTGCCCCCATATATATCCGTGGAGTCTGTTTCCAGACCTCCAGCACACACACGAACACTTGCACAGTTATCCTGAGAGTGGGCAGCCTCCTCCAACTGACAGCAGGGCCTGGGTTCTAATAAAATCGCTTAACTTGTCTTCCCTGTTTGGTTGCCTGATACGGAGTGCGGGGGAAAGTGGGGGTTGGGCTCTAAATCCAAGTATTAGTGAGTGCTTCTTCATGGGAAGTGGAGGTTATTAACCAAAAACCCACAACCTGGGAACACCTGTGCTCCTTGAAAAATGCGTGGACTCTGTTTCCCCACCTCCAGCACACACATGAAGAAGTGTTCTGGTATCCTGAGTGTGGGGAGGCACCTCCAACTGACAGCAGCATCTGGGATCTAATAGGATCCCTTAGGTTGACTTCCCTGTGTGTTTTCCAAGGACCGGCTGGGAGCGAAGGTGGGGGTTGGGCTCTAAAGCCAAGTAAGAGCGAGTGCCTCTCTATGGGCAGTGGAGGTGTTTAAAGTACATTCCCTCCCTGGGAACACCTGTGCCCCCATAAAGTTGCGTGGACTATGTATCCCCAAAACCATCATACACATAAAGACTTGTTCAGGTATCCTGAGTTTGGGGAGACTCCTCCAACTGACAGCAGCGCCTGGGTTCTAATAGAATCCCAAAGCTTGTCTTCCCTGATGGCATGCCTAGGCTGGAGTGTGGGGGAAAGTGGGGTTTGGGCTTGAAGTCCAAGTAGCAACGAGTGCCCCCTGATTTACTGGGGAAGTACTTAGAGGATTTCACCCTAAAATGGAACACCTGTGCCCCCATTCATCTGCGTGGACTGGGTCTCCACAACTCCCCCCCACACAAGGCTGGGATCCGGAATCCTGAGTGTGTGGAAGTTCCTCCAACTGACAGCAGCGCCTGCGTTCGAATAGAATAACTCAGCTTGTATTCCCTGAGTGTTTCCCTAGGCCGGGCTGCGAGCGAAAGCTGGGGGTTGTGCTTGGAGGCCAAGTAGCAGCTTGTGCCAACCGATTGACTGAGGAATTACTTAGGGAACTCCCCTACCGGGGAACACCTGTGTCACCATTCATCTGCGTGGATTGGGGCTGCACACCTCCCCCACACACAAGAGTGTCTCCGGAGTCCTGAGTGTTGGGAAGTTCCTCCATGTGACAGCAGCATCTAGGTTCAATACAATCCCTTAGCTTGTCTTCCGTGATGGCTTGCCCTGCCAGGAGTGCGGGAGAAATTGGAGGTTGGGCTCTAAAACGAAGTATTAGCGAGTGCCTATCCATGGGATGTGGAGGTGTTTAACCTACATCCTCCAACCTAGGGATACCTGTGCACCAGGAAAAAGGCGTGGACTCTGTTTCCACACCACCAGCACACGTGCGAAGAATTGTTCTCGTTTCCTGAGTGTGGGGAGGCTCCTCCAACTAACAGCAGCACCAGGGATCTAGTAGAATCCCTTAGCTTGACTTCCTTGAGTGTTCTCCTAGGCCGGGCTTTGAGCGAAGGTGGGGGTTGGGCTGTAAAGCCAAGTAATATCCAGTGCCTCTCTAAGGGCAGTGAAGGTGTTTAAACTACATCATCTACCTAGGAATAACTGTGCCCCCATAAAGATGCATGGACTCTGTTTCCCCACTTCCAACACACACACAAAGACGTGCTCAGGTATCCTGAGTGTGGGCCGGCACTTTCAAGTGACAGCAGCGCCTGGGTTCTAATAGTATCCTTTAGCTTGTAATACCTGAGTTGTTCCCTAGGCCTGGCTCTGAGGGAAAGCTGGGGGTTGGGCTTTGAGGCCAAATAGTAGCGAGTGCCCCCCGATGGACTGAGGAAGTATTTAGATGAATTCTCCCTAAAGGGGTACACCTGTGCCCACATCCATCTACGTGGAGTGCGGATACACAAATCCCTCCCCCCACAAGTCTGGCTACCGGAATATGAGAGTGGGAAAGTTCCTCCAGCTTACATCAGTGCCAGTGTTCTAGCAGAATCCTTAAGCTTCTCTTCCCTGATGGATTGCATTAGCTGGAGTGCGGTTCAAAGTGGGATTTGTTCTCTAAATCCAAGTAATAATGAGTGCCTCTCCATGGGAATTGGAGGTGTTTAACCAACAACCCCCAACAAGGGAATACCTTTGCCCCCTGGAATATGCGTAGACACTGTTTCTCCACCAACAGTACACACACGAAGAAGCTTTGTGGAATCCTGAGCATGGGGAGACTACTCCAAATGACAGCAGCACCTGGGTTCTATTAGAATCCCTTAGCTTGTGTTCCCTGAGTATTTACATAGGCCAGGCTTTGATCTATTGTGGGGTTTGGTCTCTATAGCTAGGTTTTAGCGAGTGCCTCTCTATTGGCATGGAGATTTTAAAAGTACATCCCTAACCTTTAAACACCTGCCCCCCATATAAATGCGTGGTCTCCCTTTCCCCACCTCCAGCACACCCACGAAGAACAGTTCTGGTATACTGAGTGTGGGTAGGCACCTCCAAATGACAGCAGCACCTGGGACCTTATAATATCACTTGGCTTGCTTTCCCTGAGTGTTTCCTTTGGCCAGGCTGTGAGCGAAGGTGGGTGTTGGGCACTAAAGACTAGTAATAGCGAGTGCCTCTCTATGGGCATTGGAGGAGTTTAGAATACATCCCCAAACTTGGAACACCTGTGCCCCCCCAAAAACGCGTGGACTCTGTTTCCCCACCTCCAGCACACACACGAAAACGGGTTGAGGTTTCCTGAGTGTGGGGAGGCACCTACAACTGACAGCAGGGCCTGGGTTCTAATACAATCCATTAACTTGTCTTCACTGATGGCTAGCCTAGGCGGGAGTAGGGGGAATGTGAGGGTTGGGCTCTAAAACCAAGTATTATTGAGTGCCTCTCCACGGGATTTGAAGTGGTTTAACCTACAACCAAATATTTGGGAATACCTGTGCCCCCTGAAAGATGCAAGGACACTGTTTCCCCGCCTTCAGCACACACACTAGGTGGTGTTCTGGTATCCTGAGTGTGGGGAGGCTCCTGCAAGTGACAGTAGCACCTGGGATCTAATTGGATCCATTAGGTTGATATTCCTGAGTATTTTCCTTGGCCGGGTTGTGAGCGAAATTGGGGGTTGTGCTCTAAAACCAAGTATTAGCGAGTTCCTATATTTTGGCAGTGGAGGTGGTTAAAGTATATCCCCAACCTGGGAACACCTGTGCCCCCATAAAGATGCGTGGACTCTGTTTCCCTCCTGCAGCACACACACGACATTGGGTTCAGATGTCTTGAGTGTGGGGAGGTTCCTGCAACTAACAGCAGCGCCTGGGTTGTAATACAATACCTTAACTGGTCTTCCATGATGGCTTGCCATGGCCGGTGTGCGGGGGAAAGTTGGGATTGGGCTCTAAACCAAGTATTAGCGAGAGCCTGTCCATGGGATGTGGGTGTTTAACCTACAAACAACCACCATGAAATAACTGTGCCCCCTGGAAGATGCTTTGACTCTGTATCCCTACATCCAGCACACACACGAAGAAGTGTTCTGGTGTTCTGAGTGTGGGGAGGTTCCTCCAACTGACAGCAGCACCTGGGTTCGAATAGAATCCCTTAGCTTGACTTCCCTAAGTGTTTTCCTAGGCCTAGCAGTGAGCGACGGTGGGGGATGGGCTCTAAAGCCAAGTATTAGTGAGTGCATCTCTGTGGGCAGTGGAGGGTTTGAAACTACTTCCCCAACCTTGGAACACCTGTGCCCCCATAAAGATGAGTGGACTCTGTTTCCCCCCTGCAGCACACACACGGAGACGTGGTCAGGTATCCTGATAGTGGGGAGGCTCCTCCATATGACAGCAGCGCCTGGGTTCTAATAGAATCCCTTAGATTGTTTTCCTTGAGTGTTTCCCTAGGCCGGGCTTAGAGGGAAAGCTGGGAGTTTGGCTTGGAGGCCAAGTAGCAGCAACTGCCCCCCGATGGAATGTGGAAGTATTTAGAGGACTTCTCCCTAATGGGGAACAAATGTGACCCCATTCATCTACTTGGATTTTGGCTCCACATCTCCCCGCCACAAAATTTTGGGTTACGGAGTCCTGAGTTTTGGGACGTTCCTCCAACTGTCAGCAGCGCTTGTGTTCTTGAATCCCTTAACTTGCCTTTCCTGATGGTTTGCCTGTGCTGGAGTGCAGGGGAATGTGGGGTTTCGGCTCTAATACCAAGTATTAGCCAATGCATCTACATGTGAAGTTGAGAAATTTTAACTACATCCAGCAACGTAGGAATACATGTGCCACCTGAAAGATGCCTGGACTCTGTTTCCCCACCTCCAGCACACAAACGGGGAAGTTTTCTTCTATCCTGAATGTGGGGAATTTCCTCCAAATGACAGCAGCACCTGAGGTGTCATAGAATCCGTTAGCTTGACTTCCTTGAGTGTTTACCTAGGCCGGGCTGTAAGCGAATGTGGGGGTTGGGCCCTAAAGACAAGGATTAGCGAGTGCCCCTCTATGGGCAGTGGAGGTGTTTAAACCAAATCCCCAACATTGAAACACCTGTGCCCCCATAAAGATGCGTGTAATATCTTTCCCACCTCCAGAACACACACGAAGACTTTCAGATATCCTTAGTGTGGGGGGGCTCCTCAAAATGACAGCAGCGTCTGGGTTCTAATAGAATCCCTTAGCATGTAATACGAGTGTTCCCCTGGTCCGGGATGTGAGGGAAAGCTGGGGGTTGGGCTTGGAGTCCAAGTAGCAGTGAGTGCCCCCTGATCGATTGAGGAAGTACTTAGAGGACTTCTCCCTAAAGGGAACACTTTTGCCCCCATTCATCTGGGTGGAGTGGGGCTGCACAACTCCCCCACAAACAAGAATGTGTTCCGGAATCCTGAGTGCAGAGAAGTTCCACCAACTGACAGCAGCGCCTGGGTTCTAACTGAATCCCTTTGCTTGTCTTCCCTGATGGTATGCCTAGGCGGGAGTGCGGGGGAAAGTGTGGTTTGGGATCCAAACCAAGTATTTGCGAGTACCTCTCTATGGTTAGTGGAGGTTTTTAAACTACATCCCTAACCTGGGAACACCTGTGCCCCCATATATATCCGTGGAGTCTGTTTCCAGACCTCCAGCACACACACGAACACTTGCACAGTTATCCTGAGAGTGGGCAGCCTCCTCCAACTGACAGCAGGGCCTGGGTTCTAATAAAATCGCTTAACTTGTCTTCCCTGTTTGGTTGCCTGATACGGAGTGCGGGGGAAAGTGGGGGTTGGGCTCTAAATCCAAGTATTAGCGAGTGCTTCTTCATGGGAAGTGGAGGTTATTAACCAAAAACCCACAATCTGGGAACACCTGTGCTCCTTGAAAAATGCGTGGACTCTGTTTCCCCACCTCCAGCACACACATGAAGAAGTGTTCTGGTATCCTGAGTGTGGGGAGGCACCTCCAACTGACAGCAGCATCTGGGATCTAATAGGATCCCTTAGGTTGACTTCCCTGTGTGTTTTCCAAGGACCGGCTGGGAGCGAAGGTGGGGTTTGGGCTCTAAAGCCAAGTAAGAGCGAGTGCCTCTCTATGGGCAGTGGAGGTGTTTAAAGTACATTCCCTCCCTGGGAACACCTGTGCCCCCATAAAGTTGCGTGGACTATGTATCCCCAAAACCATCATACACATAAAGACTTGTTCAGGTATCCTGAGTTTGGGGAGACTCCTCCAACTGACAGCAGCGCCTGGGTTCTAATAGAATCCCAAAGCTTGTCTTCCCTGATGGCATGCCTAGGCTGGAGTGTGGGGGAAAGTGGGGTTTGGGCTTGAAGTCCAAGTAGCAACGAGTGCCCCCTGATTTACTGGGGAAGTACTTAGAGGATTTCACCCTAAAATGGAACACCTGTGCCCCCATTCATCTGCGTGGACTGGGTCTCCACAACTCCCCCCCACACAAGGCTGGGATCCGGAATCCTGAGTGTGTGGAAGTTCCTCCAACTGACAGCAGCGCCTGCGTTCGAATAGAATAACTCAGCTTGTATTCCCTGAGTGTTTCCCTAGGCCGGGCTGCGAGCGAAAGCTGGGGGTTGTGCTTGGAGGCCAAGTAGCAGCTTGTGCCAACCGATTGACTGAGGAATTACTTAGGGAACTCCCCTACCGGGGAACACCTGTGTCACCATTCATCTGCGTGGATTGGGGCTGCACACCTCCCCCACACACAAGAGTGTCTCCGGAGTCCTGAGTGTTGGGAAGTTCCTCCATGTGACAGCAGCATCTAGGTTCAATACAATCCCTTAGCTTGTCTTCCGTGATGGCTTGCCCTGCCAGGAGTGCGGGAGAAATTGGAGGTTGGGCTCTAAAACGAAGTATTAGCGAGTGCCTATCCATGGGATGTGGAGGTGTTTAACCTACATCCTCCAACCTAGGAATACCTGTGCCCCAGGAAAAAGGCGTGGACTCTGTTTCCACACCACCAGCACACGTGCGAAGAATTGTTCTCGTTTCCTGAGTGTGGGGAGGCTCCTCCAACTAACAGCAGCACCAGGGATCTAGTAGAATCCCTTAGCTTGACTTCCTTGAGTGTTCTCCTAGGCCGGGCTTTGAGCGAAGGTGGGGGTTGGGCTGTAAAGCCAAGTAATATCCAGTGCCTCTCTAAGGGCAGTGAAGGTGTTTAAACTACATCATCTACCTAGGAATAACTGTGCCCCCATAAAGATGCATGGACTCTGTTTCCCCACTTCCAACACACACACAAAGACGTGCTCAGGTATCCTGAGTGTGGGCCGGCACTTTCAAGTGACAGCAGCGCCTGGGTTCTAATAGTATCCTTTAGCTTGTAATACCTGAGTTGTTCCCTAGGCCTGGCTCTGAGGGAAAGCTGGGGGTTGGGCTTTGAGGCCAAATAGTAGCGAGTGCCCCCCGATGGACTGAGGAAGTATTTAGATGAATTCTCCCTAAAGGGGTACACCTGTGCCCACATCTATCTACGTGGAGTGCGGATACACAAATCCCTCCCCCCACAAGTCTGGCTACCGGAATATGAGAGTGGGAAAGTTCCTCTAGCTTACATCAGTGCCAGTGTTCTAGCAGAATCCTTAAGCTTCTCTTCCCTGATGGATTGCATTAGCTGGAGTGCGGTTCAAAGTGGGATTTGTTCTCTAAATCCAAGTAATAATGAGTGCCTCTCCATGGGAATTGGAGGTGTTTAACCAACAACCCCCAACAAGGGAATACCTTTGCCCCCTGGAATATGCGTGGACACTGTTTCTCCACCAACAGTACACACACGAAGAAGCTTTGTGGAATCCTGAGCATGGGGAGACTACTCCAAATGACAGCAGCACCTGGGTTCTATTAGAATCCCTTAGCTTGTGTTCCCTGAGTATTTACATAGGCCAGGATTTGATCTATTGTGGGGTTTGGTCTCTATAGCTAGGTTTTAGCGAGTGCCTCTCTATCGGCATGGAGATTTTAAAACTACATCCCTAAACTTTAAACACCTGCCCCCCATATAAATGCGTGGTCTCCCTTTCCCCACCTCCAGCACACCCACGAAGAACAGTTCTGGTATACTGAGTGTGGGTAGGCACCTCCAAATGACAGCAGCACCTGGGACCTTATAATATCACTTGGCTTGCTTTCCCTGAGTGTTTCCTTTGGCCAGGCTGTGAGCGAAGGTGGCTGTTGGGCACTAAAGACTAGTAATAGCGTGTGCCTCTCTATGGGCATTGGAGTTGTTTAAAACACATCCCCAAACTTGGAACACCTGTGCCCCCCCAAAAATGCGTGGAATTTGATTCCCCACCTCCAGCACACACACGAAAACGTGTTGAGGCTTCCTGAGTGTGGGGAGGCACCTACAACTGACAGCAGGGCCTGGGTTCTAATACAATCCTTTAACTTGTCTTCACTGATGGCTAGCCAAGGCGGGAGTAGGGGGAATGTGAGGGTTCGGCTCTAAAACCAAGTATTATTGAGTGCCTCTCCACGGGATTTGAAGTGGTTTAACCTACAACCAAATATTTGGGAATACCTGTGCCCCCTGAAAGATGCAAGGACACTGTTTCCCCGCCTTCAGCACACACACTAGTTGGTGTTCTGGTATCCTGAGTGTGGGGAGGCTCCTGTAAGTGACAGTAGCACCTGGGATCTAGTTGGATCCATTAGGTTGATAATCCTGAGTATTTTCCTTGGCCGGGTTGTGAGCGAAATTGGGGGTTGTGCTCTAAAACCAAGTATTAGCGAGTTCCTATATTTTGGCAGTGGAGGTGGTTAAAGTATATCCCCATCCTGGGAACTACTGTGCCCCCATAAAGATGCGTGGACTCTGTTTCCCTCCTGCAGCACACACACGACATTGGGTTCAGGTGTCTTGAGTGTGGGGAGGTTCCTGCAACTAACAGCAGCGCCTGGGTTGTAATACAATACCTTAACTGGTCTTCCATGATGGCTTGCCATGGCCGGTGTGCGGGGGAAAGTTGGGATTGGGCTCTAAACCAAGTATTAGCGAGAGCCTATCCATGGGATGTGGGTGTTTAACCTACAAACCACCACCATGAAATAACTGTGCCCCCTGAAAGATGCTTTGACTCTCTTTCCCTACATCCAGCACACACACGAAGAAGTGTTCTGGTGTTCTGAGTGTGGGGAGGTTCCTCCAACTGACAGCAGCACCTGGGTTCGAATAGAATCCCTTAGCTTGACTTCCCTAAGTGTTTTCCTAGGCCTAGCAGTGAGCGACGGTGGGGGATGGGCTCTAAAGCCAAGTATTAGAGAGTGCATCTCTGTGGGCAGTGGAGGGTTTGAAACTACTTCCCCAACCTTGGAACACCTGTGCCCCCATAAAGATGAGTGGACTCTGTTTTCCCCCTGCAGCACACACACGGAGACGTGGTCAGGTATCCTGATAGTGGGGAGGCTCCTCCACATGACAGCAGCGCCTGGGTTCTAATAGAATCCCTTAGATTGTTTTCCTTGAGTGTTTCCCTAGGCCGGGCTTAGAGGGAAAGATGGGAGTTTGGCTTGGAGGCCAAGTAGCAGCAACTGCCCCCCGATGGAATGTGGAAGTATTTAGAGGACTTCTCCCTAATGGGGAACAAGTGTGACCCCATTCATCTACTTGGATTTTGGCTCCACATCTCCCCGCCACAAAATTTTGGGTTCCGGAGTCCTGAGTTTTGGGACGTTCCTCCAACTGTCAGCAGCGCTTGTGTTCTTGAATCCCTTAACTTGCCTTTCCTGATGGTTTGCCTGTGCTGGAGTGCAGGGGAATGTGGGGTTTCGGCTCTAATACCAAGTATTAGCCAATGCATCTACATGTGAAGTTGAGAAATTTTAACTACAACCAGCAACATACAAATACATGTGCCACCTGAAAGATGCCTGGACTCTGTTTCCCCACCTCCAGCACACAAACGAGGAAGTGTTCTTCTATCCTGAATGTGGGGAGTTTCCTCCAAATGACAGCAGCACCTGAGGTCTAATAGAATCCGTTAGCTTGACTTCCTTGAGTGTTTACCTAGGCCGGGCTGTAAGCGAATGTGGGGGTTGGGCCCTAAAGACAAGGATTAGCGAGTGCCCCTCTATGGGCAGTGGAAGTGTTTAAACCAAATCCCCAACTTTGGAACACCTGTGCCCCCATAAAAATGCGTGGAATATCTTTCCCAACTCCAGAACACACACGAAGACTTTCAGATATCCTTAGTGTGGGGGGGCTCCTCAAAATGACAGCAGCGTCTGGGTTCTAATAGAATCCCTTAGCTTGTAATACGAGTGTTCCCCTGGTCCGGGATGTGAGGGAAAGCTGGGGGTTGGGCTTGGAGTCCAAGTAGCAGTGAGTGCCCCCTGATCGATTGAGGAAGTACTTAGAGGACTTCTCCCTAAAGGGAACACTTTTGCCCCCATTCATCTGGGTGGAGTGGGGCTGCACAACTCCCCCACAAACAGGAATGTGTTCCGGAATCCTGAGTGCAGAGAAGTTCCACCAACTGACAGCAGCGCCTGGGTTCTAACTGAATCCCTTTGCTTGTCTTCCCTGATGGTATGCCTAGGCGGGAGTGCGGGGGAAAGTGTGGTTTGGGATCCAAACCAAGTATTTGCGAGTACCTCTCTATGGTTAGTGGAGGTTTTTAAACTACATCCCTAACCTGGGAACACCTGTGCCCCCATATATATCCGTGGAGTCTGTTTCCAGACCTCCAGCACACACACGAACACTTGCACAGTTATCCTGAGAGTGGGCAGCCTCCTCCAACTGACAGCAGGGCCTGGGTTCTAATAAAATCGCTTAACTTGTCTTCCCTGTTTGGTTGCCTGATACGGAGTGCGGGGGAAAGTGGGGGTTGGGCTCTAAATCCAAGTATTAGCGAGTGCTTCTTCATGGGAAGTGGAGGTTATTAACCAAAAACCCACAACCTGGGAACACCTGTGCTCCTTGAAAAATGCGTGGACTCTGTTTCCCCACCTCCAGCACACACATGAAGAAGTGTTCTGGTATCCTGAGTGTGGGGAGGCACCTCCAACTGACAGCAGCATCTGGGATCTAATAGGATCACTTAGGTTGACTTCCCTGTGTGTTTTCCAAGGACCGGCTGGGAGCGAAGGTGGGGGTTGGGCTCTAAAGCCAAGTAAGAGCGAGTGCCTCTCTATGGGCAGTGGAGGTGTTTAAAGTACATTCCCTCCCTGGGAACACCTGTGCCCCCATAAAGTTGCGTGGACTATGTATCCCCAAAACCATCATACACATAAAGACTTGTTCAGGTATCCTGAGTTTGGGGAGACTCCTCCAACTGACAGCAGCGCCTGGGTTCTAATAGAATCCCAAAGCTTGTCTTCCCTGATGGCATGCCTAGGCTGGAGTGTGGGGGAAAGTGGGGTTTGGGCTTGAAGTCCAAGTAGCAACGAGTGCCCCCTGATTTACTGGGGAAGTACTTAGAGGATTTCACCCTAAAATGGAACACCTGTGCCCCCATTCATCTGCGTGGACTGGGTCTCCACAACTCCCCCCCACACAAGGCTGGGATCCGGAATCCTGAGTGTGTGGAAGTTCCTCCAACTGACAGCAGCGCCTGCGTTCGAATAGAATAACTCAGCTTGTATTCCCTGAGTGTTTCCCTAGGCCGGGCTGCGAGCGAAAGCTGGGGGTTGTGCTTGGAGGCCAAGTAGCAGCTTGTGCCAACCGATTGACTGAGGAATTACTTAGGGAACTCCCCTACCGGGGAACACCTGTGTCACCATTCATCTGCGTGGATTGGGGCTGCACACCTCCCCCACACACAAGAGTGTCTCCGGAGTCCTGAGTGTTGGGAAGTTCCTCCATGTGACAGCAGCATCTAGGTTCAATACAATCCCTTAGCTTGTCTTCCGTGATGGCTTGCCCTGCCAGGAGTGCGGGAGAAATTGGAGGTTGGGCTCTAAAACGAAGTATTAGCGAGTGCCTATCCATGGGATGTGGAGGTGTTTAACCTACATCCTCCAACCTAGGAATACCTGTGCCCCAGGAAAAAGGCGTGGACTCTGTTTCCACACCACCAGCACACGTGCGAAGAATTGTTCTCGTTTCCTGAGTGTGGGGAGGCTCCTCCAACTAACAGCAGCACCAGGGATCTAGTAGAATCCCTTAGCTTGACTTCCTTGAGTGTTCTCCTAGGCCGGGCTTTGAGCGAAGGTGGGGGTTGGGCTGTAAAGCCAAGTAATATCCAGTGCCTCTCTAAGGGCAGTGAAGGTGTTTAAACTACATCATCTACCTAGGAATAACTGTGCCCCCATAAAGATGCATGGACTCTGTTTCCCCACTTCCAACACACACACAAAGACGTGCTCAGGTATCCTGAGTGTGGGCCGGCACTTTCAAGTGACAGCAGCGCCTGGGTTCTAATAGTATCCTTTAGCTTGTAATACCTGAGTTGTTCCCTAGGCCTGGCTCTGAGGGAAAGCTGGGGGTTGGGCTTTGAGGCCAAATAGTAGCGAGTGCCCCCCGATGGACTGAGGAAGTATTTAGATGAATTCTCCCTAAAGGGGTACACCTGTGCCCACATCCATCTACGTGGAGTGCGGATACACAAATCCCTCCCCCCACAAGTCTGGCTACCGGAATATGAGAGTGGGAAAGTTCCTCCAGCTTACATCAGTGCCAGTGTTCTAGCAGAATCCTTAAGCTTCTCTTCCCTGATGGATTGCATTAGCTGGAGTGCGGTTCAAAGTGGGATTTGTTCTCTAAATCCAAGTAATAATGAGTGCCTCTCCATGGGAATTGGAGGTGTTTAACCAACAACCCCCAACAAGGGAATACCTTTGCCCCCTGGAATATGCGTGGACACTGTTTCTCCACCAACAGTACACACACGCAGAAGCTTTGTGGAATCCTGAGCATGGGGAGACTACTCCAAATGACAGCAGCACCTGGGTTCTATTAGAATCCCTTAGCTTGTGTTCCCTGAGTATTTACATAGGCCAGGCTTTGATCTATTGTGGGGTTTGGTCTCTATAGCTAGGTTTTAGCGAGTGCCTCTCTATCGGCATGGAGATTTTAAAAGTACATCCCTAAACTTTAAACACCTGCCCCCCATATAAATGCGTGGTCTCCCTTTCCCCACCTCCAGCACACCCACGAAGAACAGTTCTGGTATACTGAGTGTGGGTAGGCACCTCCAAATGACAGCAGCACCTGGGACCTTATAATATCACTTGGCTTGCTTTCCCTGAGTGTTTCATTTGGCCAGGCTGTGAGCGAAGGTGGGTGTTGGGCACTAAAGACTAGTAATAGCGAGTGCCTCTCTATGGGCATTGGAGGTGTTTAAAATACATCCCCAAACTTGGAACACCTGTGCCCCCCCAAAAACGCGTGGACTCTGTTTCCCCACCTCCAGCACACACACGAAAACGGGTTGAGGTTTCCTGAGTGTGGGGAGGCACCTACAACTGACAGCAGGGCCTGGGTTCTAATACAATCCATTAACTTGTCTTCACTGATGGCTAGCCTAGGCGGGAGTAGGGGGAATGTGAGGGTTGGGCTCTTAAACCAAGTATTATTGAGTGCCTCTCCACGGGATTTGAAGTGGTTTAACCTACAACCAAATATTTGGGAATACCTGTGCCCCCTGAAAGATGCAAGGACACTGTTTCACCGCCTTCAGCACACACACTAGGTGGTGTTCTGGTATCCTGAGTGTGGGGAGGCTCCTGCAAGTGACAGTAGCACCTGGGATCTAATTGGATCCATTAGGTTGATATTCCTGAGTATTTTCCTTGGCCGGGTTGTGAGCGAAATTGGGGGTTGTGCTCTAAAACCAAGTATTAGCGAGTTCCTATATTTTGGCAGTGGAAGCGGTTAAAGTATATCCCCAACCTGGGAACACCTGTGCCCCCATAAAGATGCGTGGACTCTGTTTCCCTCCTGCAGCACACACACGACATTGGGTTCAGATGTCTTGAGTGTGGGGAGGTTCCTGCAACTAACAGCAGCGCCTGGGTTGTAATACAATACCATAACTGGTCTTCCATGATGGCTTGCCATGGCCGGTGTGCGGGGGAAAGTTGGGATTGGGCTCTAAACCAAGTATTAGCGAGAGCCTGTCCATGGGATGTGGGTGTTTAACCTACAAACCACCACCATGAAATAACTGTGCCCCCTGAAAGATGCTTTGACTCTGTTTCCCTACATCCAGCACACACACGAAGAAGTGTTCTGGTGTTCTGAGTGTGGGGAGGTTCCTCCAACTGACAGCAGCACCTGGGTTCGAATAGAATCCCTTAGCTTGACTTCCCTAAGTGTTTTACTAGGCCTAGCAGTGAGCGATGGTGGGGGATGGGCTCTAAAGCCAAGTATTAGAGAGTGCATCTCTGTGGGCAGTGGAGGGTTTGAAACTACTTCCCCAACCTTGGAACACCTGTGCCCCCATAAAGATGAGTGGACTCTGTTTCCCCCCTGCAGCACACACACGGAGACGTGGTCAGGTATCCTGATAGTGGGGAGGCTCCTCCACATGACAGCAGCGCCTGGGTTCTAATAGAATCCCTTAGATTGTTTTCCTTGCGTGTTTCCCTAGGCCGGGCTTAGAGGGAAAGCTGGGAGTTTGGCTTGGAGGCCAAGTAGCAGCAACTGCCCCCTGATGGAATGTGGAAGTAATTAGAGGACTTCTCCCTAATGGGGAACAAGTGTGACCCCATTCATCTACTTGGATTTTGGCTCCACATCTCCCCGCCACAAAATGTTGGGTTCCGGAATCCTGAGTTTTGGGACGTTCCTCCAACTGTCAGCAGCGCTTGTGTTCTTGAATCCCTTAACTTGCCTTTCCTGATGGTTTGCCTGTGCTGGAATGCAGGGGAATGTGGGGTTTCGGCTCTAATACCAAGTATTAGCCAATGCATCTACATGTGAAGTTGAGAAATTTTAACTACAACCAGCAACGTAGGAATACATGTGCCACCTGAAAGATGCCTGGACTCTGTTTCCCCACCTCCAGCACACAAACGAGGAAGTGTTCTTCTATCCTGAATGTGGGGAGTTTCCTCCAAATGACAGCAGCACCTGAGGTCTAATAGAATCCGTTAGCTTGACTTCCTTGAGTGTTTTCCTAGGCCGGGCTGTAAGCGAATGTGGGGGTTGGTCCCTAAAGACAAGGATTAGCTAGTGCCCCTCTATGGGCAGTGGAAGTGTTTAAACCAAATCCCCAACTTTTTAACACCTGTGCCCCCATAAAGATGCGTGGAATATCTTTCCCACCTCCAGAACACACACGAAGACTTTCAGTTATCCTTAGTGTGGGGGGGCTCCTCAAAATGACAGCAGCGTCTGGGTTCTAATAGAATCCCTTAGCTTGTAATACGAGTGTTCCCCTGGTCCGGGATGTGAGGGAAAGCTGGGGGTTGGGCTTGGAGTCCAAGTAGCAGTGAGTGCCCCCTGATCGATTGAGGAAGTACTTAGAGGACTTCTCCCTAAAGGGAACACTTTTGCCCCCATTCATCTGGGTGGAGTGGGGCTGCACAACTCCCCCACAAACAGGAATGTGTTCCGGAATCCTGAGTGCAGAGAAGTTCCACCAACTGACAGCAGCGCCTGGGTTCTAACTGAATCCCTTTGCTTGTCTTCCCTGATGGTATGCCTAGGCGGGAGTGCGGGGGAAAGTGTGGTTTGGGATCCAAACCAATATTTGCGAGTACCTCTCTATGGTTAGTGGAGGTTTTTAAACTACATCCCTAACCTGGGAACACCTGTGCCCCCATATATATCCGTGGAGTCTGTTTCCAGACCTCCAGCACACACACGAACACTTGCACAGTTATCCTGAGAGTGGGCAGCCTCCTCCAACTGACAGCAGGGCCTGGGTTCTAATAAAATCGCTTAACTTGTCTTCCCTGTTTGGTTGCCTGATACGGAGTGCGGGGGAAAGTGGGGGTTGGGCTCTAAATCCAAGTATTAGCGAGTGCTTCTTCATGGGAAGTGGAGGTTATTAACCAAAAACCCACAACCTGGGAACACCTGTGCTCCTTGAAAAATGCGTGGACTCTGTTTCCCCACCTCCAGCACACACATGAAGTAGTGTTCTGGTATCCTGAGTGTGGGGAGGCACCTCCAACTGACAGCAGCATCTGGGATCTAATAGGATCCCTTAGGTTGACTTCCCTGTGTGTTTTCCAAGGACCGGCTGGGAGCGAAGGTGGGGGTTGGGCTCTAAAGCCAAGTAAGAGCGAGTGCCTCTCTATGGGCAGTGGAGGTGTTTAAAGTACATTCCCTCCCTGGGAACACCTGTGCCCCCATAAAGTTGCGTGGACTATGTATCCCCAAAACCATCATACACATAAAGACTTGTTCAGGTATCCTGAGTTTGGGGAGACTCCTCCAACTGACAGCAGCGCCTGGGTTCTAATAGAGTCCCAAAGCTTGTCTTCCCTGATGGCATGCCTAGGCTGGAGTGTGGGGGAAAGTGGGGTTTGGGCTTGAAGTCCAAGTAGCAACGAGTGCCCCCTGATTTACTGGGGAAGTACTTAGAGGATTTCACCCTAAAATGGAACACCTGTGCCCCCATTCATCTGCGTGGACTGGGTCTCCACAACTCCCCCCCACACAAGGCTGGGATCCGGAATCCTGAGTGTGTGGAAGTTCCTCCAACTGACAGCAGCGCCTGCGTTCGAATAGAATAACTCAGCTTGTATTCCCTGAGTGTTTCCCTAGGCCGGGCTGCGAGCGAAAGCTGGGGGTTGTGCTTGGAGGCCAAGTAGCAGCTTGTGCCAACCGATTGACTGAGGAATTACTTAGGGAACTCCCCTACCGGGGAACACCTGTGTCACCATTCATCTGCGTGGATTGGGGCTGCACACCTCCCCCACACACAAGAGTGTCTCCGGAGTCCTGAGTGTTGGGAAGTTCCTCCATGTGACAGCAGCATCTAGGTTCAATACAATCCCTTAGCTTGTCTTCCGTGATGGCTTGCCCTGCCAGGAGTGCGGGAGAAATTGGAGGTTGGGCTCTAAAACGAAGTATTAGCGAGTGCCTATCCATGGGATGTGGAGGTGTTTAACCTACATCCTCCAACCTAGGGATACCTGTGCCCCAGGAAAAAGGCGTGGACTCTGTTTCCACACCACCAGCACACGTGCGAAGAATTGTTCTCGTTTCCTGAGTGTGGGGAGGCTCCTCCAACTAACAGCAGCACCAGGGATCTAGTAGAATCCCTTAGCTTGACTTCCTTGAGTGTTCTCCTAGGCCGGGCTTTGAGCGAAGGTGGGGGTTGGGCTGTAAAGCCAAGTAATATCCAGTGCCTCTCTAAGGGCAGTGAAGGTGTTTAAACTACATCATCTACCTAGGAATAACTGTGCCCCCATAAAGATGCATGGACTCTGTTTCCCCACTTCCAACACACACACAAAGACGTGCTCAGGTATCCTGAGTGTGGGCCGGCACTTTCAAGTGACAGCAACGCCTGGGTTCTAATAGTATCCTTTAGCTTGTAATACCTGAGTTGTTCCCTAGGCCTGGCTCTGAGGGAAAGCTGGGGGTTGGGCTTTGAGGCCAAATAGTAGCGAGTGCCCCCCGATGGACTGAGGAAGTATTTAGATGAATTCTCCCTAAAGGGGTACACCTGTGCCCACATCTATCTACGTGGGGTGCGGATACACAAATCCCTCCCCCCACAAGTCTGGCTACCGGAATATGAGAGTGGGAAAGTTCCTCTAGCTTACATCAGTGCCAGTGTTCTAGCAGAATCCTTAAGCTTCTCTTCCCTGATGGATTGCATTAGCTGGAGTGCGGTTCAAAGTGGGATTTGTTCTCTAAATCCAAGTAATAATGAGTGCCTCTCCATGGGAATTGGAGGTGTTTAACCAACAACCCCCAACAAGGGAATACCTTTGCCCCCTGGAATATGCGTGGACACTGTTTCTCCACCAACAGTACACACACGAAGAAGCTTTGTGGAATCCTGAGCATAGGGAGACTACTCCAAATGACAGCAGCACCTGGGTTCTATTAGAATCCCTTAGCTTGTGTTCCCTGAGTATTTACATAGGCCAGGCTTTGATCTATTGTGGGGTTTGGTCTCTATAGCTAGGTTTTAGCGAGTGCCTCTCTATCGGCATGGAGATTTTAAAACTACATCCCTAACCTTTAAACACCTGCCCCCCATATAAATGCGTGGTCTCCCTTTCCCCACCTCCAGCACACCCACGAAGAACAGTTCTGGTATACTGAGTGTGGGTAGGCACCTCCAAATGACAGCAGCACCTGGGACCTTATAATATCACTTGGCTTGCTTTCCCGGAGTGTTTCCTTTGGCCAGGCTGTGAGCGAAGGTGGGTGTTGGGCACTAAAGACTAGTAATAGCGAGTGCCTCTCTATGGGCATTGGAGTTGTTTAAAACACATCCCCAAACTTGGAACACCTGTGCCCCCCCAAAAATGCGTGGAATTTGTTTCCCCACCTCCAGCACACACACGAAAACGGGTTGAGGCTTCCTGAGTGTGGGGAGGCACCTACAACTGACAGCAGGGCCTGGGTTCTAATACAATCCATTAACTTGTCTTCACTGATGGCTAGCCTAGGCGGGAGTAGGGGGAATGTGAGGGTTCGGCTCTAAAACCAAGTATTATTGAGTGCCTCTCCACGGGATTTGAAGTGGTTTAACCTACAACCAAATACTTGGGAATACCTGTGCCCCCTGAAAGATGCAAGGACACTGTTTCCCCGCCTTCAGCACACACACTAGTTGGTGTTCTGGTATCCTGAGTGTGGGGAGGCTCCTGTAAGTGACAGTAGCACCTGGGATCTAGTTGGATCCATTAGGTTGATAATCCTGAGTATTTTCCTTGGCCGGGTTGTGAGCGAAATTGGGGGTTGTGCTCTAAAACCAAGTATTAGCGAGTTCCTATATTTTGGCAGTGGAGGTGGTTAAAGTATATCCCCATCCTGGGAACTACTGTGCCCCCATAAAGATGCGTGGACTCTGTTTCCCTCCTGCAGCACACACACGACATTGGGTTCAGGTGTCTTGAGTGTGGGGAGGTTCCTGCAACTAACAGCAGCGCCTGGGTTGTAATACAATACCTTAACTGGTCTTCCATGATGGCTTGCCATGGCCGGTGTGCGGGGGAAAGTTGGGATTGGGCTCTAAACCAAGTATTAGCGAGAGCCTATCCATGGGATGTGGGTGTTTAACCTACAAACCACCACCATGAAATAACTGTGCCCCCTGAAAGATGCTTTGACTCTGTTTCCCTACATCCAGCACACACACGAAGAAGTGTTCTGGTGTTCTGAGTGTGGGGAGGTTCCTCCAACTGACAGCAGCACCTGGGTTCGAATAGAATCCCTTAGCTTGACTTCCCTAAGTGTTTTCCTAGGCCTAGCAGTGAGCGACGGTGGGGGATGGGCTCTAAAGCCAAGTATTAGAGAGTGCATCTCTGTGGGCAGTGGAGGGTTTGAAACTACTTCCCCAACCTTGGAACTCCTGTGCCCCCATAAAGATGAGTGGACTCTGTTTTCCCCCTGCAGCACACACACGGAGACGTGGTCAGGTATCCTGATAGTGGGGAGGCTCCTCCACATGACAGCAGCGCCTGGGTTCTAATAGAATCCCTTAGATTGTTTTCCTTGAGTGTTTCCCTAGGCCGGGCTTAGAGGGAAAGATGGGAGTTTGGCTTGGAGGCCAAGTAGCAGCAACTGCCCCCCGATGGAATGTGGAAGTATTTAGAGGACTTCTCCCTAATGGGGAACAAGTGTGACCCCATTCATCTACTTGGATTTTGGCTCCACATCTCCCCGCCACAAAATTTTGGGTTCCGGAATCCTGAGTTTTGGGACGTTCCTCCAACTGTCAGCAGCGCTTGTGTTCTTGAATCCCTTAACTTGCCTTTCCTGATGGTTTGCCTGTTCTGGAGTGCAGGGGAATGTGGGGTTTCGGCTCTAATACCAAGTATTAGCCAATGCATCTACATGTGAAGTTGAGAAATTTTAACTACAACCAGCATCATACAAATACATGTGCCACCTGAAAGATGCCTGGACTCTGTTTCCCCACCTCCAGCACACAAACGAGGAAGTGTTCTTCTATCCTGAATGTGGGGAGTTTCCTCCAAATGACAGCAGCACCTGAGGTCTAATAGAATCCGTTAGCTTGACTTCCTTGAGTGTTTTCCTAGGCCGGGCTGTAAGCGAATGTGGGGGTTGGGCCCTAAAGACAAGGATTAGCTAGTGCCCCTCTATGGGCAGTGGAAGTGTTTAAACCAAATCCCCAACTTTTTAACACCTGTGCCCCCATAAAGATGCGTGGAATATCTTTCCCACCTCCAGAACACACACGAAGACTTTCAGATATCCTTAGTGTGGGGGGGCTCCTCAAAATGACAGCAGCGTCTGGGTTCTAATAGAATCCCTTAGCTTGTAATACGAGTGTTCCCCTGGTCCGGGATGTGAGGGAAAGCTGGGGGTTGGGCTTGGAGTCCAAGTAGCAGTGAGTGCCCCCTGATCGATTGAGGAAGTACTTAGAGGACTTCTCCCTAAAGGGAACACTTTTGCCCCCATTCATCTGGGTGGAGTGGGGCTGCACAACTCCCCCACAAACAGGAATGTGTTCCGGAATCCTGAGTGCAGAGAAGTTCCACCAACTGACAGCAGCGCCTGGGTTCTAACTGAATCCCTTTGCTTGTCTTCCCTGATGGTATGCCTAGGCGGGAGTGCGGGGGAAAGTGTGGTTTGGGATCCAAACCAAGTATTTGCGAGTACCTCTCTATGGTTAGTGGAGGTTTTTAAACTACATCCCTAACCTGGGAACACCTGTGCCCCCATATATATCCGTGGAGTCTGTTTCCAGACCTCCAGCACACACACGAACACTTGCACAGTTATCCTGAGAGTGGGCAGCCTCCTCCAACTGACAGCAGGGCCTGGGTTCTAATAAAATCGCTTAACTTGTCTTCCCTGTTTGGTTGCCTGATACGGAGTGCGGGGGAAAGTGGGGGTTGGGCTCTAAATCCAAGTATTAGCGAGTGCTTCTTCATGGGAAGTGGAGGTTATTAACCAAAAACCCACAACCTGGGAACACCTGTGCTCCTTGAAAAATGCGTGGACTCTGTTTCCCCACCTCCAGCACACACATGAAGAAGTGTTCTGGTATCCTGAGTGTGGGGAGGCACCTCCAACTGACAGCAGCATCTGGGATCTAATAGGATCCCTTAGGTTGACTTCCCTGTGTGTTTTCCAAGGACCGGCTGGGAGCGAAGGTGGGGGTTGGGCTCTAAAGCCAAGTAAGAGCGAGTGCCTCTCTATGGGCAGTGGAGGTGTTTAAAGTACATTCCCTCCCTGGGAACACCTGTGCCCCCATAAAGTTGCGTGGACTATGTATCCCCAAAACCATCATACACATAAAGACTTGTTCAGGTATCCTGAGTTTGGGGAGACTCCTCCAACTGACAGCAGCGCCTGGGTTCTAATAGAGTCCCAAAGCTTGTCTTCCCTGATGGCATGCCTAGGCTGGAGTGTGGGGGAAAGTGGGGTTTGGGCTTGAAGTCCAAGTAGCAACGAGTGCCCCCTGATTTACTGGGGAAGTACTTAGAGGATTTCACCCTAAAATGGAACACCTGTGCCCCCATTCATCTGCGTGGACTGGGTCTCCACAACTCCCCCCCACACAAGGCTGGGATCCGGAATCCTGAGTGTGTGGAAGTTCCTCCAACTGACAGCAGCGCCTGCGTTCGAATAGAATAACTCAGCTTGTATTCCCTGAGTGTTTCCCTAGGCCGGGCTGCGAGCGAAAGCTGGGGGTTGTGCTTGGAGGCCAAGTAGCAGCTTGTGCCAACCGATTGACTGAGGAATTACTTAGGGAACTCCCCTACCGGGGAACACCTGTGTCACCATTCATCTGCGTGGATTGGGGCTGCACACCTCCCCCACACACAAGAGTGTCTCCGGAGTCCTGAGTGTTGGGAAGTTCCTCCATGTGACAGCAGCATCTAGGTTCAATACAATCCCTTAGCTTGTCTTCCGTGATGGCTTGCCCTGCCAGGAGTGCGGGAGAAATTGGAGGTTGGGCTCTAAAACGAAGTATTAGCGAGTGCCTATCCATGGGATGTGGAGGTGTTTAACCTACATCCTCCAACCTAGGGATACCTGTGCCCCAGGAAAAAGGCGTGGACTCTGTTTCCACACCACCAGCACACGTGCGAAGAATTGTTCTCGTTTCCTGAGTGTGGGGAGGCTCCTCCAACTAACAGCAGCACCAGGGATCTAGTAGAATCCCTTAGCTTGACTTCCTTGAGTGTTCTCCTAGGCCGGGCTTTGAGCGAAGGTGGGGGTTGGGCTGTAAAGCCAAGTAATATCCAGTGCCTCTCTAAGGGCAGTGAAGGTGTTTAAACTACATCATCTACCTAGGAATAACTGTGCCCCCATAAAGATGCATGGACTCTGTTTCCCCACTTCCAACACACACACAAAGACGTGCTCAGGTATCCTGAGTGTGGGCCGGCACTTTCAAGTGACAGCAGCGCCTGGGTTCTAATAGTATCCTTTAGCTTGTAATACCTGAGTTGTTCCCTAGGCCTGGCTCTGAGGGAAAGCTGGGGGTTGGGCTTTGAGGCCAAATAGTAGCGAGTGCCCCCCGATGGACTGAGGAAGTATTTAGATGAATTCTCCCTAAAGGGGTACACCTGTGCCCACATCCATCTACGTGGAGTGCGGATACACAAATCCCTCCCCCCACAAGTCTGGCTACCGGAATATGAGAGTGGGAAAGTTCCTCTAGCTTACATCAGTGCCAGTGTTCTAGCAGAATCCTTAAGCTTCTCTTCCCTGATGGATTGCATTAGCTGGAGTGCGGTTCAAAGTGGGATTTGTTCTCTAAATCCAAGTAATAATGAGTGCCTCTCCATGGGAATTGGAGGTGTTTAACCAACAACCCCCAACAAGGGAATACCTTTGCCCCCTGGAATATGCGTGGACACTGTTTCTCCACCAACAGTACACACACGAAGAAGCTTTGTGGAATCCTGAGCATAGGGAGACTACTCCAAATGACAGCAGCACCTGGGTTCTATTAGAATCCCTTAGCTTGTGTTCCCTGAGTATTTACATAGGCCAGGCTTTGATCTATTGTGGGGTTTGGTCTCTATAGCTAGGTTTTAGCGAGTGCCTCTCTATCGGCATGGAGATTTTAAAACTACATCCCTAACCTTTAAACACCTGCCCCCCATATAAATGCGTGGTCTCCCTTTCCCCACCTCCAGCACACCCACGAAGAACAGTTCTGGTATACTGAGTGTGGGTAGGCACCTCCAAATGACAGCAGCACCTGGGACCTTATAATATCACTTGGCTTGCTTTCCCGGAGTGTTTCCTTTGGCCAGGCTGTGAGCGAAGGTGGGTGTTGGGCACTAAAGACTAGTAATAGCGAGTGCCTCTCTATGGGCATTGGAGTTGTTTAAAACACATCCCCAAACTTGGAACACCTGTGCCCCCCCAAAAATGCGTGGAATTTGTTTCCCCACCTCCAGCACACACACGAAAACGGGTTGAGGCTTCCTGAGTGTGGGGAGGCACCTACAACTGACAGCAGGGCCTGGGTTCTAATACAATCCATTAACTTGTCTTCACTGATGGCTAGCCTAGGCGGGAGTAGGGGGAATGTGAGGGTTCGGCTCTAAAACCAAGTATTATTGAGTGCCTCTCCACGGGATTTGAAGTGGTTTAACCTACAACCAAATACTTGGGAATACCTGTGCCCCCTGAAAGATGCAAGGACACTGTTTCCCCGCCTTCAGCACACACACTAGTTGGTGTTCTGGTATCCTGAGTGTGGGGAGGCTCCTGTAAGTGACAGTAGCACCTGGGATCTAGTTGGATCCATTAGGTTGATAATCCTGAGTATTTTCCTTGGCCGGGTTGTGAGCGAAATTGGGGGTTGTGCTCTAAAACCAAGTATTAGCGAGTTCCTATATTTTGGCAGTGGAGGTGGTTAAAGTATATCCCCATCCTGGGAACTACTGTGCCCCCATAAAGATGCGTGGACTCTGTTTCCCTCCTGCAGCACACACACGACATTGGGTTCAGGTGTCTTGAGTGTGGGGAGGTTCCTGCAACTAACAGCAGCGCCTGGGTTGTAATACAATACCTTAACTGGTCTTCCATGATGGCTTGCCATGGCCGGTGTGCGGGGGAAAGTTGGGATTGGGCTCTAAACCAAGTATTAGCGAGAGCCTATCCATGGGATGTGGGTGTTTAACCTACAAACCACCACCATGAAATAACTGTGCCCCCTGAAAGATGCTTTGACTCTGTTTCCCTACATCCAGCACACACACGAAGAAGTGTTCTGGTGTTCTGAGTGTGGGGAGGTTCCTCCAACTGACAGCAGCACCTGGGTTCGAATAGAATCCCTTAGCTTGACTTCCCTAAGTGTTTTCCTAGGCCTAGCAGTGAGCGACGGTGGGGGATGGGCTCTAAAGCCAAGTATTAGAGAGTGCATCTCTGTGGGCAGTGGAGGGTTTGAAACTACTTCCCCAACCTTGGAACTCCTGTGCCCCCATAAAGATGAGTGGACTCTGTTTCCCCCCTGCAGCACACACACGGAGACGTGGTCAGGTATCCTGATAGTGGGGAGGCTCCTCCACATGACAGCAGCGCCTGGGTTCTAATAGAATCCCTTAGATTGTTTTCCTTGAGTGTTTCCCTAGGCCGGGCTTAGAGGGAAAGATGGGAGTTTGGCTTGGAGGCCAAGTAGCAGCAACTGCCCCCCGATGGAATGTGGAAGTATTTAGAGGACTTCTCCCTAATGGGGAACAAGTGTGACCCCATTCATCTACTTGGATTTTGGCTCCACATCTCCCCGCCACAAAATTTTGGGTTCCGGAATCCTGAGTTTTGGGACGTTCCTCCAACTGTCAGCAGCGCTTGTGTTCTTGAATCCCTTAACTTGCCTTTCCTGATGGTTTGCCTGTTCTGGAGTGCAGGGGAATGTGGGGTTTCGGCTCTAATACCAAGTATTAGCCAATGCATCTACATGTGAAGTTGAGAAATTTTAACTACAACCAGCATCATACAAATACATGTGCCACCTGAAAGATGCCTGGACTCTGTTTCCCCACCTCCAGCACACAAACGAGGAAGTGTTCTTCTATCCTGAATGTGGGGAGTTTCCTCCAAATGACAGCAGCACCTGAGGTCTAATAGAATCCGTTAGCTTGACTTCCTTGAGTGTTTTCCTAGGCCGGGCTGTAAGCGAATGTGGGGGTTGGGCCCTAAAGACAAGGATTAGCTAGTGCCCCTCTATGGGCAGTGGAAGTGTTTAAACCAAATCCCCAACTTTTTAACACCTGTGCCCCCATAAAGATGCGTGGAATATCTTTCCCACCTCCAGAACACACACGAAGACTTTCAGATATCCTTAGTGTGGGGGGGCTCCTCAAAATGACAGCAGCGTCTGGGTTCTAATAGAATCCCTTAGCTTGTAATACGAGTGTTCCCCTGGTCCGGGATGTGAGGGAAAGCTGGGGGTTGGGCTTGGAGTCCAAGTAGCAGTGAGTGCCCCCTGATCGATTGAGGAAGTACTTAGAGGACTTCTCCCTAAAGGGAACACTTTTGCCCCCATTCATCTGGGTGGAGTGGGGCTGCACAACTCCCCCACAAACAGGAATGTGTTCCGGAATCCTGAGTGCAGAGAAGTTCCACCAACTGACAGCAGCGCCTGGGTTCTAACTGAATCCCTTTGCTTGTCTTCCCTGATGGTATGCCTAGGCGGGAGTGCGGGGGAAAGTGTGGTTTGGGATCCAAACCAAGTATTTGCGAGTACCTCTCTATGGTTAGTGGAGGTTTTTAAACTACATCCCTAACCTGGGAACACCTGTGCCCCCATATATATCCGTGGAGTCTGTTTCCAGACCTCCAGCACACACACGAACACTTGCACAGTTATCCTGAGAGTGGGCAGCCTCCTCCAACTGACAGCAGGGCCTGGGTTCTAATAAAATCGCTTAACTTGTCTTCCCTGTTTGGTTGCCTGATACGGAGTGCGGGGGAAAGTGGGGGTTGGGCTCTAAATCCAAGTATTAGCGAGTGCTTCTTCATGGGAAGTGGAGGTTATTAACCAAAAACCCACAACCTGGGAACACCTGTGCTCCTTGAAAAATGCGTGGACTCTGTTTCCCCACCTCCAGCACACACATGAAGAAGTGTTCTGGTATCCTGAGTGTGGGGAGGCACCTCCAACTGACAGCAGCATCTGGGATCTAATAGGATCCCTTAGGTTGACTTCCCTGTGTGTTTTCCAAGGACCGGCTGGGAGCGAAGGTGGGGGTTGGGCTCTAAAGCCAAGTAAGAGCGAGTGCCTCTCTATGGGCAGTGGAGGTGTTTAAAGTACATTCCCTCCCTGGGAACACCTGTGCCCCCATAAAGTTGCGTGGACTATGTATCCCCAAAACCATCATACACATAAAGACTTGTTCAGGTATCCTGAGTTTGGGGAGACTCCTCCAACTGACAGCAGCGCCTGGGTTCTAATAGAGTCCCAAAGCTTGTCTTCCCTGATGGCATGCCTAGGCTGGAGTGTGGGGGAAAGTGGGGTTTGGGCTTGAAGTCCAAGTAGCAACGAGTGCCCCCTGATTTACTGGGGAAGTACTTAGAGGATTTCACCCTAAAATGGAACACCTGTGCCCCCATTCATCTGCGTGGACTGGGTCTCCACAACTCCCCCCCACACAAGGCTGGGATCCGGAATCCTGAGTGTGTGGAAGTTCCTCCAACTGACAGCAGCGCCTGCGTTCGAATAGAATAACTCAGCTTGTATTCCCTGAGTGTTTCCCTAGGCCGGGCTGCGAGCGAAAGCTGGGGGTTGTGCTTGGAGGCCAAGTAGCAGCTTGTGCCAACCGATTGACTGAGGAATTACTTAGGGAACTCCCCTACCGGGGAACACCTGTGTCACCATTCATCTGCGTGGATTGGGGCTGCACACCTCCCCCACACACAAGAGTGTCTCCGGAGTCCTGAGTGTTGGGAAGTTCCTCCATGTGACAGCAGCATCTAGGTTCAATACAATCCCTTAGCTTGTCTTCCGTGATGGCTTGCCCTGCCAGGAGTGCGGGAGAAATTGGAGGTTGGGCTCTAAAACGAAGTATTAGCGAGTGCCTATCCATGGGATGTGGAGGTGTTTAACCTACATCCTCCAACCTAGGGATACCTGTGCCCCAGGAAAAAGGCGTGGACTCTGTTTCCACACCACCAGCACACGTGCGAAGAATTGTTCTCGTTTCCTGAGTGTGGGGAGGCTCCTCCAACTAACAGCAGCACCAGGGATCTAGTAGAATCCCTTAGCTTGACTTCCTTGAGTGTTCTCCTAGGCCGGGCTTTGAGCGAAGGTGGGGGTTGGGCTGTAAAGCCAAGTAATATCCAGTGCCTCTCTAAGGGCAGTGAAGGTGTTTAAACTACATCATCTACCTAGGAATAACTGTGCCCCCATAAAGATGCATGGACTCTGTTTCCCCACTTCCAACACACACACAAAGACGTGCTCAGGTATCCTGAGTGTGGGCCGGCACTTTCAAGTGACAGCAGCGCCTGGGTTCTAATAGTATCCTTTAGCTTGTAATACCTGAGTTGTTCCCTAGGCCTGGCTCTGAGGGAAAGCTGGGGGTTGGGCTTTGAGGCCAAATAGTAGCGAGTGCCCCCCGATGGACTGAGGAAGTATTTAGATGAATTCTCCCTAAAGGGGTACACCTGTGCCCACATCTATCTACGTGGAGTGCGGATACACAAATCCCTCCCCCCACAAGTCTGGCTACCGGAATATGAGAGTGGGAAAGTTCCTCTAGCTTACATCAGTGCCAGTGTTCTAGCAGAATCCTTAAGCTTCTCTTCCCTGATGGATTGCATTAGCTGGAGTGCGGTTCAAAGTGGGATTTGTTCTCTAAATCCAAGTAATAATGAGTGCCTCTCCATGGGAATTGGAGGTGTTTAACCAACAACCCCCAACAAGGGAATACCTTTGCCCCCTGGAATATGCGTGGACACTGTTTCTCCACCAACAGTACACACACGAAGAAGCTTTGTGGAATCCTGAGCATAGGGAGACTACTCCAAATGACAGCAGCACCTGGGTTCTATTAGAATCCCTTAGCTTGTGTTCCCTGAGTATTTACATAGGCCAGGCTTTGATCTATTGTGGGGTTTGGTCTCTATAGCTAGGTTTTAGCGAGTGCCTCTCTATCGGCATGGAGATTTTAAAACTACATCCCTAACCTTTAAACACCTGCCCCCCATATAAATGCGTGGTCTCCCTTTCCCCACCTCCAGCACACCCACGAAGAACAGTTCTGGTATACTGAGTGTGGGTAGGCACCTCCAAATGACAGCAGCACCTGGGACCTTATAATATCACTTGGCTTGCTTTCCCGGAGTGTTTCCTTTGGCCAGGCTGTGAGCGAAGGTGGGTGTTGGGCACTAAAGACTAGTAATAGCGAGTGCCTCTCTATGGGCATTGGAGTTGTTTAAAACACATCCCCAAACTTGGAACACCTGTGCCCCCCCAAAAATGCGTGGAATTTGTTTCCCCACCTCCAGCACACACACGAAAACGGGTTGAGGCTTCCTGAGTGTGGGGAGGCACCTACAACTGACAGCAGGGCCTGGGTTCTAATACAATCCATTAACTTGTCTTCACTGATGGCTAGCCTAGGCGGGAGTAGGGGGAATGTGAGGGTTCGGCTCTAAAACCAAGTATTATTGAGTGCCTCTCCACGGGATTTGAAGTGGTTTAACCTACAACCAAATACTTGGGAATACCTGTGCCCCCTGAAAGATGCAAGGACACTGTTTCCCCGCCTTCAGCACACACACTAGTTGGTGTTCTGGTATCCTGAGTGTGGGGAGGCTCCTGTAAGTGACAGTAGCACCTGGGATCTAGTTGGATCCATTAGGTTGATAATCCTGAGTATTTTCCTTGGCCGGGTTGTGAGCGAAATTGGGGGTTGTGCTCTAAAACCAAGTATTAGCGAGTTCCTATATTTTGGCAGTGGAGGTGGTTAAAGTATATCCCCATCCTGGGAACTACTGTGCCCCCATAAAGATGCGTGGACTCTGTTTCCCTCCTGCAGCACACACACGACATTGGGTTCAGGTGTCTTGAGTGTGGGGAGGTTCCTGCAACTAACAGCAGCGCCTGGGTTGTAATACAATACCTTAACTGGTCTTCCATGATGGCTTGCCATGGCCGGTGTGCGGGGGAAAGTTGGGATTGGGCTCTAAACCAAGTATTAGCGAGAGCCTATCCATGGGATGTGGGTGTTTAACCTACAAACCACCACCATGAAATAACTGTGCCCCCTGAAAGATGCTTTGACTCTGTTTCCCTACATCCAGCACACACACGAAGAAGTGTTCTGGTGTTCTGAGTGTGGGGAGGTTCCTCCAACTGACAGCAGCACCTGGGTTCGAATAGAATCCCTTAGCTTGACTTCCCTAAGTGTTTTCCTAGGCCTAGCAGTGAGCGACGGTGGGGGATGGGCTCTAAAGCCAAGTATTAGAGAGTGCATCTCTGTGGGCAGTGGAGGGTTTGAAACTACTTCCCCAACCTTGGAACTCCTGTGCCCCCATAAAGATGAGTGGACTCTGTTTTCCCCCTGCAGCACACACACGGAGACGTGGTCAGGTATCCTGATAGTGGGGAGGCTCCTCCACATGACAGCAGCGCCTGGGTTCTAATAGAATCCCTTAGATTGTTTTCCTTGAGTGTTTCCCTAGGCCGGGCTTAGAGGGAAAGATGGGAGTTTGGCTTGGAGGCCAAGTAGCAGCAACTGCCCCCCGATGGAATGTGGAAGTATTTAGAGGACTTCTCCCTAATGGGGAACAAGTGTGACCCCATTCATCTACTTGGATTTTGGCTCCACATCTCCCCGCCACAAAATTTTGGGTTCCGGAATCCTGAGTTTTGGGACGTTCCTCCAACTGTCAGCAGCGCTTGTGTTCTTGAATCCCTTAACTTGCCTTTCCTGATGGTTTGCCTGTTCTGGAGTGCAGGGGAATGTGGGGTTTCGGCTCTAATACCAAGTATTAGCCAATGCATCTACATGTGAAGTTGAGAAATTTTAACTACAACCAGCATCATACAAATACATGTGCCACCTGAAAGATGCCTGGACTCTGTTTCCCCACCTCCAGCACACAAACGAGGAAGTGTTCTTCTATCCTGAATGTGGGGAGTTTCCTCCAAATGACAGCAGCACCTGAGGTCTAATAGAATCCGTTAGCTTGACTTCCTTGAGTGTTTACCTAGGCCGGGCTGTAAGCGAATGTGGGGGTTGGGCCCTAAAGACAAGGATTAGCGAGTGCCCCTCTATGGGCAGTGGAGGTGTTTAAACCAAATCCCCAACTTTGGAACACCTGTGCCCCCATAAAGATGCGTGGAATATCTTTCCCAACTCCAGAACACACACGAAGACTTTCAGATATCCTTAGTGTGGGGGGGCTCCTCAAAATGACAGCAGCGTCTGGGTTCTAATAGAATCCCTTAGCTTGTAATACGAGTGTTCCCCTGGTCCGGGATGTGAGGGAAAGCTGGGGGTTGGGCTTGGAGTCCAAGTAGCAGTGAGTGCCCCCTGATCGATTGAGGAAGTACTTAGAGGACTTCTCCCTAAAGGGAACACTTTTGCCCCCATTCATCTGGGTGGAGTGGGGCTGCACAACTCCCCCACAAACAGGAATGTGTTCCGGAATCCTGAGTGCAGAGAAGTTCCACCAACTGACAGCAGCGCCTGGGTTCTAACTGAATCCCTTTGCTTGTCTTCCCTGATGGTATGCCTAGGCGGGAGTGGGGGGAAAGTGTGGTTTGGGATCCAAACCAAGTATTTGCGAGTACCTCTCTATGGTTAGTGGAGGTTTTTAAACTACATCCCTAACCTGGGAACACCTGTGCCCCCATATATATCCGTGGAGTCTGTTTCCAGACCTCCAGCACACACACGAACACTTGCACAGTTATCCTGAGAGTGGGCAGCCTCCTCCAACTGACAGCAGGGCCTGGGTTCTAATAAAATCGCTTAACTTGTCTTCCCTGTTTGGTTGCCTGATACGGAGTGCGGGGGAAAGTGGGGGTTGGGCTCTAAATCCAAGTATTAGCGAGTGCTTCTTCATGGGAAGTGGAGGTTATTAACCAAAAACCCACAACCTGGGAACACCTGTGCTCCTTGAAAAATGCGTGGACTCTGTTTCCCCACCTCCAGCACACACATGAAGAAGTGTTCTGGTATCCTGAGTGTGGGGAGGCACCTCCAACTGACAGCAGCATCTGGGATCTAATAGGATCCCTTAGGTTGACTTCCCTGTGTGTTTTCCAAGGACCGGCTGGGAGCGAAGGTGGGGGTTGGGCTCTAAAGCCAAGTAAGAGCGAGTGCCTCTCTATGGGCAGTGGAGGTGTTTAAAGTACATTCCCTCCCTGGGAACACCTGTGCCCCCATAAAGTTGCGTGGACTATGTATCCCCAAAACCATCATACACATAAAGACTTGTTCAGGTATCCTGAGTTTGGGGAGACTCCTCCAACTGACAGCAGCGCCTGGGTTCTAATAGAGTCCCAAAGCTTGTCTTCCCTGATGGCATGCCTAGGCTGGAGTGTGGGGGAAAGTGGGGTTTGGGCTTGAAGTCCAAGTAGCAACGAGTGCCCCCTGATTTACTGGGGAAGTACTTAGAGGATTTCACCCTAAAATGGAACACCTGTGCCCCCATTCATCTGCGTGGACTGGGTCTCCACAACTCCCCCCCACACAAGGCTGGGATCCGGAATCCTGAGTGTGTGGAAGTTCCTCCAACTGACAGCAGCGCCTGCGTTCGAATAGAATAACTCAGCTTGTATTCCCTGAGTGTTTCCCTAGGCCGGGCTGCGAGCGAAAGCTGGGGGTTGTGCTTGGAGGCCAAGTAGCAGCTTGTGCCAACCGATTGACTGAGGAATTACTTAGGGAACTCCCCTACCGGGGAACACCTGTGTCACCATTCATCTGCGTGGATTGGGGCTGCACACCTCCCCCACACACAAGAGTGTCTCCGGAGTCCTGAGTGTTGGGAAGTTCCTCCATGTGACAGCAGCATCTAGGTTCAATACAATCCCTTAGCTTGTCTTCCGTGATGGCTTGCCCTGCCAGGAGTGCGGGAGAAATTGGAGGTTGGGCTCTAAAACGAAGTATTAGCGAGTGCCTATCCATGGGATGTGGAGGTGTTTAACCTACATCCTCCAACCTAGGGATACCTGTGCCCCAGGAAAAAGGCGTGGACTCTGTTTCCACACCACCAGCACACGTGCGAAGAATTGTTCTCGTTTCCTGAGTGTGGGGAGGCTCCTCCAACTAACAGCAGCACCAGGGATCTAGTAGAATCCCTTAGCTTGACTTCCTTGAGTGTTCTCCTAGGCCGGGCTTTGAGCGAAGGTGGGGGTTGGGCTGTAAAGCCAAGTAATATCCAGTGCCTCTCTAAGGGCAGTGAAGGTGTTTAAACTACATCATCTACCTAGGAATAACTGTGCCCCCATAAAGATGCATGGACTCTGTTTCCCCACTTCCAACACACACACAAAGACGTGCTCAGGTATCCTGAGTGTGGGCCGGCACTTTCAAGTGACAGCAGCGCCTGGGTTCTAATAGTATCCTTTAGCTTGTAATACCTGAGTTGTTCCCTAGGCCTGGCTCTGAGGGAAAGCTGGGGGTTGGGCTTTGAGGCCAAATAGTAGCGAGTGCCCCCCGATGGACTGAGGAAGTATTTAGATGAATTCTCCCTAAAGGGGTACACCTGTGCCCACATCCATCTACGTGGAGTGCGGATACACAAATCCCTCCCCCCACAAGTCTGGCTACCGGAATATGAGAGTGGGAAAGTTCCTCTAGCTTACATCAGTGCCAGTGTTCTAGCAGAATCCTTAAGCTTCTCTTCCCTGATGGATTGCATTAGCTGGAGTGCGGTTCAAAGTGGGATTTGTTCTCTAAATCCAAGTAATAATGAGTGCCTCTCCATGGGAATTGGAGGTGTTTAACCAACAACCCCCAACAAGGGAATACCTTTGCCCCCTGGAATATGCGTTGACACTGTTTCTCCACCAACAGTACACACACGAAGAAGCTTTGTGGAATCCTGAGCATAGGGAGACTACTCCAAATGACAGCAGCACCTGGGTTCTATTAGAATCCCTTAGCTTGTGTTCCCTGAGTATTTACATAGGCCAGGCTTTGATCTATTGTGGGGTTTGGTCTCTAAAGCTAGGTTTTAGCGAGTGCCTCTCTATCGGCATGGAGATTTTAAAACTACATCCCTAACCTTTAAACACCTGCCCCCCATATAAATGCGTGGTCTCCCTTTCCCCACCTCCAGCACACCCACGAAGAACAGTTCTGGTATACTGAGTGTGGGTAGGCACCTCCAAATGACAGCAGCACCTGGGACCTTATAATATCACTTGGCTTGCTTTCCCGGAGTGTTTCCTTTGGCCAGGCTGTGAGCGAAGGTGGGTGTTGGGCACTAAAGACTAGTAATAGCGAGTGCCTCTCTATGGGCATTGGAGTTGTTTAAAACACATCCCCAAACTTGGAACACCTGTGCCCCCCCAAAAATGCGTGGAATTTGTTTCCCCACCTCCAGCACACACACGAAAACGGGTTGAGGCTTCCTGAGTGTGGGGAGGCACCTACAACTGACAGCAGGGCCTGGGTTCTAATACAATCCATTAACTTGTCTTCACTGATGGCTAGCCTAGGCGGGAGTAGGGGGAATGTGAGGGTTCGGCTCTAAAACCAAGTATTATTGAGTGCCTCTCCACGGGATTTGAAGTGGTTTAACCTACAACCAAATACTTGGGAATACCTGTGCCCCCTGAAAGATGCAAGGACACTGTTTCCCCGCCTTCAGCACACACACTAGTTGGTGTTCTGGTATCCTGAGTGTGGGGAGGCTCCTGTAAGTGACAGTAGCACCTGGGATCTAGTTGGATCCATTAGGTTGATAATCCTGAGTATTTTCCTTGGCCGGGTTGTGAGCGAAATTGGGGGTTGTGCTCTAAAACCAAGTATTAGCGAGTTCCTATATTTTGGCAGTGGAGGTGGTTAAAGTATATCCCCATCCTGGGAACTACTGTGCCCCCATAAAGATGCGTGGACTCTGTTTCCCTCCTGCAGCACACACACGACATTGGGTTCAGGTGTCTTGAGTGTGGGGAGGTTCCTGCAACTAACAGCAGCGCCTGGGTTGTAATACAATACCTTAACTGGTCTTCCATGATGGCTTGCCATGGCCGGTGTGCGGGGGAAAGTTGGGATTGGGCTCTAAACCAAGTATTAGCGAGAGCCTATCCATGGGATGTGGGTGTTTAACCTACAAACCACCACCATGAAATAACTGTGCCCCCTGAAAGATGCTTTGACTCTGTTTCCCTACATCCAGCACACACACGAAGAAGTGTTCTGGTGTTCTGAGTGTGGGGAGGTTCCTCCAACTGACAGCAGCACCTGGGTTCGAATAGAATCCCTTAGCTTGACTTCCCTAAGTGTTTTCCTAGGCCTAGCAGTGAGCGACGGTGGGGGATGGGCTCTAAAGCCAAGTATTAGAGAGTGCATCTCTGTGGGCAGTGGAGGGTTTGAAACTACTTCCCCAACCTTGGAACTCCTGTGCCCCCATAAAGATGAGTGGACTCTGTTTTCCCCCTGCAGCACACACACGGAGACGTGGTCAGGTATCCTGATAGTGGGGAGGCTCCTCCACATGACAGCAGCGCCTGGGTTCTAATAGAATCCCTTAGATTGTTTTCCTTGAGTGTTTCCCTAGGCCGGGCTTAGAGGGAAAGATGGGAGTTTGGCTTGGAGGCCAAGTAGCAGCAACTGCCCCCCGATGGAATGTGGAAGTATTTAGAGGACTTCTCCCTAATGGGGAACAAGTGTGACCCCATTCATCTACTTGGATTTTGGCTCCACATCTCCCCGCCACAAAATTTTGGGTTCCGGAGTCCTGAGTTTTGGGACGTTCCTCCAACTGTCAGCAGCGCTTGTGTTCTTGAATCCCTTAACTTGCCTTTCCTGATGGTTTGCCTGTGCTGGAGTGCAGGGGAATGTGGGGTTTCGGCTCTAATACCAAGTATTAGCCAATGCATCTACATGTGAAGTTGAGAAATTTTAACTACAACCAGCATCATACAAATACATGTGCCACCTGAAAGATGCCTGGACTCTGTTTCCCCACCTCCAGCACACAAACGAGGAAGTGTTCTTCTATCCTGAATGTGGGGAGTTTCCTCCAAATGACAGCAGCACCTGAGGTCTAATAGAATCCGTTAGCTTGACTTCCTTGAGTGTTTACCTAGGCCGGGCTGTAAGCGAATGTGGGGGTTGGGCCCTAAAGACAAGGATTAGCGAGTGCCCCTCTATGGGCAGTGGAAGTGTTTAAACCAAATCCCCAACTTTGGAACACCTGTGCCCCCATAAAGATGCGTGGAATATCTTTCCCAACTCCAGAACACACACGAAGACTTTCAGATATCCTTAGTGTGGGGGGGCTCCTCAAAATGACAGCAGCGTCTGGGTTCTAATAGAATCCCTTAGCTTGTAATACGAGTGTTCCCCTGGTCCGGGATGTGAGGGAAAGCTGGGGGTTGGGCTTGGAGTCCAAGTAGCAGTGAGTGCCCCCTGATCGATTGAGGAAGTACTTAGAGGACTTCTCCCTAAAGGGAACACTTTTGCCCCCATTCATCTGGGTGGAGTGGGGCTGCACAACTCCCCCACAAACAGGAATGTGTTCCGGAATCCTGAATGCAGAGAAGTTCCACCAACTGACAGCAGCGCCTGGGTTCTAACTGAATCCCTTTGCTTGTCTTCCCTGATGGTATGCCTAGGCGGGAGTGCGGGGGAAAGTGTGGTTTGGGATCCAAACCAAGTATTTGCGAGTACCTCTCTATGGTTAGTGGAGGTTTTTAAACTACATCCCTAACCTGGGAACACCTGTGCCCCCATATATATCCGTGGAGTCTGTTTCCAGACCTCCAGCACACACACGAACACTTGCACAGTTATCCTGAGAGTGGGCAGCCTCCTCCAACTGACAGCAGGGCCTGGGTTCTAATAAAATCGCTTAACTTGTCTTCCCTGTTTGGTTGCCTGATACGGAGTGCGGGGGAAAGTGGGGGTTGGGCTCTAAATCCAAGTATTAGCGAGTGCTTCTTCATGGGAAGTGGAGGTTATTAACCAAAAACCCACAACCTGGGAACACCTGTGCTCCTTGAAAAATGCGTGGACTCTGTTTCCCCACCTCCAGCACACACATGAAGAAGTGTTCTGGTATCCTGAGTGTGGGGAGGCACCTCCAACTGACAGCAGCATCTGGGATCTAATAGGATCCCTTAGGTTGACTTCCCTGTGTGTTTTCCAAGGACCGGCTGGGAGCGAAGGTGGGGGTTGGGCTCTAAAGCCAAGTAAGAGCGAGTGCCTCTCTATGGGCAGTGGAGGTGTTTAAAGTACATTCCCTCCCTGGGAACACCTGTGCCCCCATAAAGTTGCGTGGACTATGTATCCCCAAAACCATCATACACATAAAGACTTGTTCAGGTATCCTGAGTTTGGGGAGACTCCTCCAACTGACAGCAGCGCCTGGGTTCTAATAGAATCCCAAAGCTTGTCTTCCCTGATGGCATGCCTAGGCTGGAGTGTGGGGGAAAGTGGGGTTTGGGCTTGAAGTCCAAGTAGCAACGAGTGCCCCCTGATTTACTGGGGAAGTACTTAGAGGATTTCACCCTAAAATGGAACACCTGTGCCCCCATTCATCTGCGTGGACTGGGTCTCCACAACTCCCCCCCACACAAGGCTGGGATCCGGAATCCTGAGTGTGTGGAAGTTCCTCCAACTGACAGCAGCGCCTGCGTTCGAATAGAATAACTCAGCTTGTATTCCCTGAGTGTTTCCCTAGGCCGGGCTGCGAGCGAAAGCTGGGGGTTGTGCTTGGAGGCCAAGTAGCAGCTTGTGCCAACCGATTGACTGAGGAATTACTTAGGGAACTCCCCTACCGGGGAACACCTGTGTCACCATTCATCTGCGTGGATTGGGGCTGCACACCTCCCCCACACACAAGAGTGTCTCCGGAGTCCTGAGTGTTGGGAAGTTCCTCCATGTGACAGCAGCATCTAGGTTCAATACAATCCCTTAGCTTGTCTTCCGTGATGGCTTGCCCTGCCAGGAGTGCGGGAGAAATTGGAGGTTGGGCTCTAAAACGAAGTATTAGCGAGTGCCTATCCATGGGATGTGGAGGTGTTTAACCTACATCCTCCAACCTAGGGATACCTGTGCCCCAGGAAAAAGGCGTGGACTCTGTTTCCACACCACCAGCACACGTGCGAAGAATTGTTCTCGTTTCCTGAGTGTGGGGAGGCTCCTCCAACTAACAGCAGCACCAGGGATCTAGTAGAATCCCTTAGCTTGACTTCCTTGAGTGTTCTCCTAGGCCGGGCTTTGAGCGAAGGTGGGGGTTGGGCTGTAAAGCCAAGTAATATCCAGTGCCTCTCTAAGGGCAGTGAAGGTGTTTAAACTACATCATCTACCTAGGAATAACTGTGCCCCCATAAAGATGCATGGACTCTGTTTCCCCACTTCCAACACACACACAAAGACGTGCTCAGGTATCCTGAGTGTGGGCCGGCACTTTCAAGTGACAGCAGCGCCTGGGTTCTAATAGTATCCTTTAGCTTGTAATACCTGAGTTGTTCCCTAGGCCTGGCTCTGAGGGAAAGCTGGGGGTTGGGCTTTGAGGCCAAATAGTAGCGAGTGCCCCCCGATGGACTGAGGAAGTATTTAGATGAATTCTCCCTAAAGGGGTACACCTGTGCCCACATCCATCTACGTGGAGTGCGGATACACAAATCCCTACCCCCACAAGTCTGGCTACCGGAATATGAGAGTGGGAAAGTTCCTCCAGCTTACATCAGTGCCAGTGTTCTAGCAGAATCCTTAAGCTTCTCTTCCCTGATGGATTGCATTAGCTGGAGTGCGGTTCAAAGTGGGATTTGTTCTCTAAATCCAAGTAATAATGAGTGCCTCTCCATGGGAATTGGAGGTGTTTAACCAACAACCCCCAACAAGGGAATACCTTTGCCCCCTGGAATATGCGTGGACACTGTTTCTCCACCAACAGTACACACACGAAGAAGCTTTCTGGAATCCTGAGCATGGGGAGACTACTCCAAATGACAGCAGCACCTGGGTTCTATTAGAATCCCTTAGCTTGCGTTCCCTGAGTATTTACATATGCCAGGCTTTGATCTATTGTGGGGTTTAGTCTCTATAGCTAGGTTTTAGCGAGTGCCTCTCTATTGGCATGGAGATTTTAAAACTACATCCCTAACCTTTAAACACCTGCCCCCCATATAAATGCGTGGTCTCCCTTTCCCCACCTCCAGCACACCCACGAAGAACAGTTCTGGTATACTGAGTGTGGGTAGGCACCTCAAAATGACAGCAGCACCTGGGATCTTATAATATCACTTGGCTTGCTTTCCCTGAGTGTTTCCTTTGGCCAGGCTGTGAGCGAAGGTGGGTGTTGGGCACTAAAGGCTAGTAATAGCGAGTGCCTCTCTATGGGCATTGGAGGTGTTTAAAATACATCCCCAAACTTGGAACACCTGTGCCCCCCCAAAAACGCGTGGACTCTGTTTCCCCACCTCCAGCACACACACGAAAACGGGTTGAGGTTTCCTGAGTGTGGGGAGGCACCTACAACTGACAGCAGGGCCTGGGTTCTAATACAATCCATTAACTTGTCTTCACTGATGGCTAGCCTAGGCGGGAGTGCGGGGGAATGTGAGGGTTGGGCTCTAAAACCAAGTAATATTGAGTGCCTCTCCACGGGATTTGAAGTGGTTTAACCTACAACCAAATATTTGGGAATACCTGTGCCCCCTGAAAGATGCAAGGACACTGTTTCCCCGCCTTCAGCACACACACTAGGTGGTGTTCTGGTATCCTGAGTGTGGGGAGGCTCCTGCAAGTGACAGTAGCACCTGGGATCTAGTTGGATCCATTAGGTTGATATTCCTGAGTATATTCCTTGGCCGGGTTGTGAGCGAAATTGGGGGTTGTGCTCTAAAACCAAGTATTAGCGAGTTCCTATATTTTGGCAGTGGAGGTGGTTAAAGTATATCCCCAACCTGGGAACACCTGTGCCCCCATAAAGATGCGTGGACTCTGTTTCCCTCCTGCAGCACACACACGGTGACGTGGTCAAGTATCCTGATAGTGGGGAGTCTCCTCCACATGACAGCAGCGCCTGGGTTCTAATAGAATCCCTTAGATTGTTTTCCTTGAGTGTTTCCCTAGGCCGGGCTTAGAGGGAAAGCTGGGAGTTTGGCTTGGAGGCCAAGTAGCAGCAACTGCCCCCCGATGGAATGTGGATGTATTTAGAGGACTTCTCCCTAATGGGGAACAAGTGTGACCCCATTCATCTACTTGGATTTTGGCTCCACATCTCCCCGCCACAAAATGTTGGATTCCGGAATCCTGAATTTTGGGACGTTCCTCCAACTGTCAGCAGCGCTTGTGTTCTTGAATCCCTTAACGTGCCTTCCCTGATGGTTTGCCTGTGCTGGAGTACAGGGGAATGTGGGGTTTCGGCTCTAATACCAAGTATTAGCCAATGCATCTACATGTGAAGTTGAGAAATTTTAACTACACCCAGCAACGTAGGAATACATGTGCCACCTGAAAGATGCCTGGACTCTGTTTCCCCACCTCCAGCACACAAACGAGGAAGTGTTCTTCTATCCTGAATGTGGGGAGTTTCCTCCAAATGACAGCAGCACGTGAGGTCTAATAAAATCCATTAGCTTGCCTTCCTTTAGTGTTTACCTAGGCCGGGCTGTAAGCGAATGTGGGGGTTGGGCCCTAAAGACAAGGATTAGCGAGTGCCCCTCTATGGGCAGTGGAGGTGTTTAAACCAAATCCCCAACTTTGGAACACCTGTGCCCCCATAAAAATGCGTGGAATATCTTTCCCACCTCCAGAACACACACGAAGACTTTCAGATATCCTTAGTGTGTGGGGGGGGCTCCTCAAAATGACAGCAGCGTCTGGGTTCTAATAGAATCCCTTAGCTTGTAATATGCGTGTTCCCCTTGTCCGGGATGTGAGGGAAAGCTGGGGGTTGGGCTTGGAGTCCAAGTAGTAGTGGGTCCCCCCTGATCGATTGAGGAAGTACTTAGAGGACTTCTCCCTAAAAGGAACACATTTGCCCCCATTCATCTGGGTGGAGTGGGGCTGCACAACTCCCCCACAAACAGGAATGTGTTCCGGAATCCTGAGTGCAGAGTAGTTCCTCCAACTGACAGCAGCGCCTGAGTTCTAACTGAATCCCTTTGCTTGTCTTCCCTGATGGTATGCCTAGGCGGGAGTGCGGGGGAAAGTGTGGTTTGGGATCCAAACCAAGTATTTACGAGTACCTCTCTATGGTTAGTGGAGGTTTTTAAACTACATCCCTAACCTTTAAACACCTGCCCCCCATATAAATGCGTGGTCTCCCTTTCCCCACCTCCAGCACACCCACGAAGAACAGTTCTGGTATACTGAGTGTGGGTAGGCACCTCTAAATGACAGCAGCACCTGGGACCTTATAATATCACTTGGCTTGCTTTCCCTGAGTGTTTCCTTTGGCCAGGCTGTGAGCGAAGGTGGGTGTTGGGCACTAAAGACTAGTAATAGCGAGTGCCTCTCTATGGGCATTGGAGTTGTTTAAAACACATCCCCAAACTTGGAACACCTGTGCCCCCCCAAAAATGCGTGGAATTTGTTTCCCCACCTCCAGCACACACACGAAAACGGGTTGAGGCTTCCTGAGTGTGGGGAGGCACCTACAACTGACAGCAGGGCCTGGGTTCTAATACAATCCATTAACTTGTCTTCACTGATGGCTAGCCTAGGTGGGAGTAGGGGGAATGTGAGGGTTCGGCTCTAAAACCAAGTATTATTGAGTGCCTCTCCACGGGATTTGAAGTGGTTTAACCTACAACCAAATACTTGGGAATACCTGTGCCCCTGAAAGATGCAAGGACACTGTTTCCCCGCCTTCAGCACACACACTAGTTGGTGTTCTGGTATCCTGAGTGTGGGGAGGCTCCTGTAAGTGACAGTAGCACCTGGGATCTAGTTGGATCCATTAGGTTGATATTCCTGAGTATTTTCCTTGGCCGGGTTGTGAGCGAAATTGGGGGTTGTGCTCTAAAACCAAGTATTAGCGAGTTCCTATATTTTGGCAGTGGAGGTGGTTAAAGTATATCCCCAACCTGGAAACTACTGTGCCCCCATAAAGATGCATGGACTCTGTTTCCCTCCTGCAGCACACACACGACATTGGGTTCAGGTGTCTTGAGTGTGGGGAGGTTCCTGCAACTAACAGCAGCGCCTGGGTTGTAATACAATACCTTAACTGGTCTTCCATGATGGCTTGCCATGGCCGGTGTGCGGGGGAAAGTTGGGATTGGGCTCTAAACCAAGTATTAGCGAGAGCCTATCCATGGGATGTGGGTGTTTAACCTACAAACCACCACCATGAAATAACTGTGCCCCCTGAAAGATGCTTTGACTCTGTTTCCCTACATCCAGCACACACACGAAGAAGTGTTCTGGTGTTCTGAGTGTGGGGAGGTTCCTCCAACTGACAGCAGCACCTGGGTTCGAATAGAATCCCTTAGCTTGACTTCCCTAAGTGTTTTCCTAGGCCTAGCAGTGAGCGACGGTGGGGGATGGGCTCTAAAGCCAAGTATTAGAGAGTGCATCTCTGTGGGCAGTGGAGGGTTTGAAACTACTTCCCCAACCTTGGAACACCTGTGCCCCCATAAAGATGAGTGGACTCTGTTTCCCCCCTGCAGCACACACACGGAGACGTGGTCAGGTATCCTGATAGTGGGGAGGCTTCTCCACATGACAGCAGCGCCTGGGTTCTAATAGAATCCCTTAGATTGTTTTCCTTGAGTGTTTCCCTAGGCCGGGCTTAGAGGGAAAGCTGGGAGTTTGGCTTGGAGGCCAAGTAGCAGCAACTGCCCCCCGATGGAATGTGGAAGTATTTAGAGGACTTCTCCCTAATGGGGAACAAGTGTGACCCCATTCATCTACTTGGATTTTGGCTCCACATCTCCCCGCCACAAAATTTTGGGTTCCGGAGTCCTGAGTTTTGGGACGTTCCTCCAACTGTCAGCAGCGCTTGTGTTCTTGAATCCCTTAACTTGACTTTCCTGATGGTTTGCCTGTGCTGGAGTGCAGGGGAATGTGGGGTTTCGGCTCTAATACCAAGTATTAGCCAATGCATCTACATGTGAAGTTGAGAAATTTTAACTACAACCAGCAACATACAAATACATGTGCCACCTGAAAGATGCCTGGACTCTGTTTCCCCACCTCCAGCACACAAACGAGGAAGTGTTCTTCTATCCTGAATGTGGGGAGTTTCCTCCAAATGACAGCAGCACCTGAGGTCTAATAGAATCCGTTAGCTTGACTTCCTTGAGTGTTTACCTAGGCCGGGCTGTAAGCGAATGTGGGGGTTGGGCCCTAAAGACAAGGATTAGCGAGTGCCCCTCTATGGGCAGTGGAGGTGTTTAAACCAAATCCCCAACTTTGGAACACCTGTGCCCCCATAAAGATGCGTGGAATATCTTTCCCACCTCGAGAACACACACGAAGACTTTCAGATATCCTTAGTGTGGGGGGGGCTCCTCAAAATGACAGCAGCGTCTGGGTTCTAATAGAATCCCTTAGCTTGTAATACGAGTGTTCCCCTGGTCCGGGATGTGAGGGAAAGCTGGGGGTTGGGCTTGGAGTCCAAGTAGCAGTGAGTGCCCCCTGATCGATTGAGGAAGTACTTAGAGGACTTCTCCCTAAAGGGAACACTTTTGCCCCCATTCATCTGGGTGGAGTGGGGCTGCACAACTCCCCCACAAACAGGAATGTGTTCCGGAATCCTGAGTGCAGAGAAGTTCCACCAACTGACAGCAGCGCCTGGGTTCTAACTGAATCCCTTTGCTTGTCTTCCCTGATGGTATGCCTAGGCGGGAGTGCGGGGGAAAGTGTGGTTTGGGATCCAAACCAAGTATTTGCGAGTACCTCTCTATGGTTAGTGGAGGTTTTTAAACTACATCCCTAACCTGGGAACACCTGTGCCCCCATATATATCCGTGGAGTCTGTTTCCAGACCTCCAGCACACACACGAACACTTGCACAGTTATCCTGAGAGTGGGCAGCCTCCTCCAACTGACAGCAGGGCCTGGGTTCTAATAAAATCGCTTAACTTGTCTTCCCTGTTTGGTTGCCTGATACGGAGTGCGGGGGAAAGTGGGGGTTGGGCTCTAAATCCAAGTATTAGCGAGTGCTTCTTCATGGGAAGTGGAGGTTATTAACCAAAAACCCACAACCTGGGAACACCTGTGCTCCTTGAAAAATGCGTGGACTCTGTTTCCCCACCTCCAGCACACACATGAAGAAGTGTTCTGGTATCCTGAGTGTGGGGAGGCACCTCCAACTGACAGCAGCATCTGGGATCTAATAGGATCCCTTAGGTTGACTTCCCTGTGTGTTTTCCAAGGACCGGCTGGGAGCGAAGGTGGGGGTTGGGCTCTAAAGCCAAGTAAGAGCGAGTGCCTCTCTATGGGCAGTGGAGGTGTTTAAAGTACATTCCCTCCCTGGGAACACCTGTGCCCCCATAAAGTTGCGTGGACTATGTATCCCCAAAACCATCATACACATAAAGACTTGTTCAGGTATCCTGAGTTTGGGGAGACTCCTCCAACTGACAGCAGCGCCTGGGTTCTAATAGAGTCCCAAAGCTTGTCTTCCCTGATGGCATGCCTAGGCTGGAGTGTGGGGGAAAGTGGGGTTTGGGCTTGAAGTCCAAGTAGCAACGAGTGCCCCCTGATTTACTGGGGAAGTACTTAGAGGATTTCACCCTAAAATGGAACACCTGTGCCCCCATTCATCTGCGTGGACTGGGTCTCCACAACTCCCCCCCACACAAGGCTGGGATCCGGAATCCTGAGTGTGTGGAAGTTCCTCCAACTGACAGCAGCGCCTGCGTTCGAATAGAATAACTCAGCTTGTATTCCCTGAGTGTTTCCCTAGGCCGGGCTGCGAGCGAAAGCTGGGGGTTGTGCTTGGAGGCCAAGTAGCAGCTTGTGCCAACCGATTGACTGAGGAATTACTTAGGGAACTCCCCTACCGGGGAACACCTGTGTCACCATTCATCTGCGTGGATTGGGGCTGCACACCTCCCCCACACACAAGAGTGTCTCCGGAGTCCTGAGTGTTGGGAAGTTCCTCCATGTGACAGCAGCATCTAGGTTCAATACAATCCCTTAGCTTGTCTTCCGTGATGGCTTGCCCTGCCAGGAGTGCGGGAGAAATTGGAGGTTGGGCTCTAAAACGAAGTATTAGCGAGTGCCTATCCATGGGATGTGGAGGTGTTTAACCTACATCCTCCAACCTAGGAATACCTGTGCCCCAGGAAAAAGGCGTGGACTCTGTTTCCACACCACCAGCACACGTGCGAAGAATTGTTCTCGTTTCCTGAGTGTGGGGAGGCTCCTCCAACTAACAGCAGCACCAGGGATCTAGTAGAATCCCTTAGCTTGACTTCCTTGAGTGTTCTCCTAGGCCGGGCTTTGAGCGAAGGTGGGGGTTGGGCTGTAAAGCCAAGTAATATCCAGTGCCTCTCTAAGGGCAGTGAAGGTGTTTAAACTACATCATCTACCTAGGAATAACTGTGCCCCCATAAAGATGCATGGACTCTGTTTCCCCACTTCCAACACACACACAAAGACGTGCTCAGGTATCCTGAGTGTGGGCCGGCACTTTCAAGTGACAGCAGCGCCTGGGTTCTAATAGTATCCTTTAGCTTGTAATACCTGAGTTGTTCCCTAGGCCTGGCTCTGAGGGAAAGCTGGGGGTTGGGCTTTGAGGCCAAATAGTAGCGAGTGCCCCCCGATGGACTGAGGAAGTATTTAGATGAATTCTCCCTAAATGGGTACACCTGTGCCCACATCCATCTACGTGGAGTGCGGATACACAAATCCCTCCCCCCACAAGTCTGGCTACCGGAATATGAGAGTGGGAAAGTTCCTCCAGCTTACATCAGTGCCAGTGTTCTAGCAGAATCCTTAAGCTTCTCTTCCCTGATGGATTGCATTAGCTGGAGTGCGGTTCAAAGTGGGATTTGTTCTCTAAATCCAATAATGAGTGCCTCTCCATGGGAATTGGAGGTGTTTAACCAACAACCCCCAACAAGGGAATACCTTTGCCCCCTGGAATATGCGTGGACACTGTTTCTCCACCAACAGTACACACACGAAGAAGCTTTGTGGAATCCTGAGCATGGGGAGACTACTCCAAATGACAGCAGCACCTGGGTTCTATTAGAATCCCTTAGCTTGTGTTCCCTGAGTATTTACATAGGCCAGGCTTTGATCTACTGTGGGGTTTGGTCTCTATAGCTAGGTTTTAGCGAGTGCCTCTCTATTGGCATGGAGATTTTAAAACTACATCCCTAACCTTTAAACACCTGCCCCCCATATAAATGCGTGGTCTCCCTTTCCCCACCTCCAGCACACCCACGAAGAACAGTTCTGGTATACTGAGTGTGGGTAGGCACCTCCAAATGACAGCAGCACCTGGGACCTTATAATATCACTTGGCTTGCTTTCCCTGAGTGTTTCCTTTGGCCAGGCTGTGAGCGAAGATGGGTGTTGGGCACTAAAGACTAGTAATAGCGAGTGCCTCTCTATGGGCATTGGAGGTGTTTACAATACATCCCCAAACTTGGAACACCTGTGCCCCCCCAAAAACGCGTGGACTCTGTTTCCCCACCTCCAGCACACACACGAAAACGGGTTGAGGTTTCCTGAGTGTGGGGAGGCACCTACAACTGACAGCAGGGCCTGGGTTCTAATACAATCCATTAACTTGTCTTCACTGATGGCTAGCCTAGGCGGGAGTAGGGGGAATGTGAGGGTTGGGCTCTAAAACCAAGTATTATTGAGTGCCTCTCCACGGGATTTGAAGTGGTTTAACCTACAACCAAATATTTGGGAATACCTGTGCCCCCTGAAAGATGCAAGGACACTGTTTCCCCGCCTTCAGCACACACACTAGGTGGTGTTCTGGTATCCTGAGTGTGGGGAGGCTCCTGCAAGTGACAGTAGCACCTGGGATCTAGTTGGATCCATTAGGTTTATATTCCTGAGTATTTTCCTTGGCCGGGTTGTGAGCGAAATTGGGGGTTGTGCTCTAAAACCAAGTATTAGCGAGTTCCTATATTTTGGCAGTGGAGGTGGTTAAAGTATATCCCCAACCTGGGAACACCTGTGCCCCCATAAAGATGCGTGGACTCTGTTTCCCTCCTGCAGCACACACACGACATTGGGTTCAGATGTCTTGAGTGTGGGGAGGTTCCTGCAACTAACAGCAGCGCCTGGGTTGTAATACAATACCTTAACTGGTCTTCCATGATGGCTTGCCATGGCCGGTGTGCGGGGGAAAGTTGGGATTGGGCTCTAAACCAAGTATTAGCGAGAGCCTGTCCATGGGATGTGGGTGTTTAACCTACAAACCACCACCATGAAATAACTGTGCCCCCTGAAAGATGCTTTGACTCTGTTTCCCTACATCCAGCACACACACGAAGAAGTGTTCTGGTGTTCTGAGTGTGGGGAGGTTCCTCCAACTGACAGCAGCACCTGGGTTCGAATAGAATCCCTTAGCTTGACTTCCCTAAGTGTTTTCCTAGGCCTAGCAGTGAGCGACGGTGGGGGATGGGCTCTAAAGCCAAGTATTAGAGAGTGCATCTCTGTGGGCAGTGGAGGGTTTGAAACTACTTCCCCAACCTTGGAACACCTGTGCCCCCATAAAGATGAGTGGACTCTGTTTTCCCCCTGCAGCACACACACGGAGACGTGGTCAGGTATCCTGATAGTGGGGAGGCTCCTCCACATGACAGCAGCGCCTGGGTTCTAATAGAATCCCTTAGATTGTTTTCCTTGAGTGTTTCCCTAGGCCGGGCTTAGAGGGAAAGATGGGAGTTTGGCTTGGAGGCCAAGTAGCAGCAACTGCCCCCCGATGGAATGTGGAAGTATTTAGAGGACTTCTCCCTAATGGGGAACAAGTGTGACCCCATTCATCTACTTGGATTTTGGCTCCACATCTCCCCGCCACAAAATGTTGGGTTCCGGAGTCCTGAGTTTTGGGACGTTCCTCCAACTGTCAGCAGCGCTTGTGTTCTTGAATCCCTTAACTTGCCTTTCCTGATGGTTTGCCTGTGCTGGAGTGCAGGGGAATGTGGGGTTTCGGCTCTAATACCAAGTATTAGCCAATGCATCTACATGTGAAGTTGAGAAATTTTAACTACAACCAGCAACGTAGGAATACATGTGCCACCTGAAAGATGCCTGGACTCTGTTTCCCCACCTCCAGCACACAAACGAGGAAGTGTTCTTCTATCCTGAATGTGGGGAGTTTCCTCCAAATGACAGCAGCACCTGAGGTCTAATAGAATCCGTTAGCTTGACTTCCTTGAGTGTTTACCTAGGCCGGGCTGTAAGCGAATGTGGGTGTTGGGCCCTAAAGACAAGGATTAGCGAGTGCCCCTCTATGGGCAGTGGAAGTGTTTAAACCAAATCCCCAACTTTGGAACACCTGTGCCCCCATAAAGATGCGTGGAATATCTTTCCCAACTCCAGAACACACACGAAGACTTTCAGATATCCTTAGTGTGGGGGGGCTCCTCAAAATGACAGCAGCGTCTGGGTTCTAATAGAATCCCTTAGCTTGTAATACGAGTGTTCCCCTGGTCCGGGATGTGAGGGAAAGCTGGGGGTTGGGCTTGGAGTCCAAGTAGCAGTGAGTGCCCCCTGATCGATTGAGGAAGTACTTAGAGGACTTCTCCCTAAAGGGAACACTTTTGCCCCCATTCATCTGGGTGGAGTGGGGCTGCACAACTCCCCCACAAACAGGAATGTGTTCCGGAATCCTGAGTGCAGAGAAGTTCCACCAACTGACAGCAGCGCCTGGGATCTAACTGAATCCCTTTGCTTGTCTTCCCTGATGGTATGCCTAGGCGGGAGTGCGGGGGAAAGTGTGGTTTGGGATCCAAACCAAGTATTTGCGAGTACCTCTCTATGGTTAGTGGAGGTTTTTAAACTACATCCCTAACCTGGGAACACCTGTGCCCCCATATATATCCGTGGAGTCTGTTTCCAGACCTCCAGCACACACACGAACACTTGCACAGTTATCCTGAGAGTGGGCAGCCTCCTCCAACTGACAGCAGGGCCTGGGTTCTAATAAAATCGCTTAACTTGTCTTCCCTGTTTGGTTGCCTGATACGGAGTGCGGGGGAAAGTGGGGGTTGGGCTCTAAATCCAAGTATTAGCGAGTGCTTCTTCATGGGAAGTGGAGGTTATTAACCAAAAACCCACAACCTGGGAACACCTGTGCTCCTTGAAAAATGCGTGGACTCTGTTTCCCCACCTCCAGCACACACATGAAGAAGTGTTCTGGTATCCTGAGTGTGGGGAGGCACCTCCAACTGACAGCAGCATCTGGGATCTAATAGGATCCCTTAGGTTGACTTCCCTGTGTGTTTTCCAAGGACCGGCTGGGAGCGAAGGTGGGGGTTGGGCTCTAAAGCCAAGTAAGAGCGAGTGCCTCTCTATGGGCAGTGGAGGTGTTTAAAGTACATTCCCTCCCTGGGAACACCTGTGCCCCCATAAAGTTGCGTGGACTATGTATCCCCAAAACCATCATACACATAAAGACTTGTTCAGGTATCCTGAGTTTGGGGAGACTCCTCCAACTGACAGCAGCGCCTGGGTTCTAATAGAATCCCAAAGCTTGTCTTCCCTGATGGCATGCCTAGGCTGGAGTGTGGGGGAAAGTGGGGTTTGGGCTTGAAGTCCAAGTAGCAACGAGTGCCCCCTGATTTACTGGGGAAGTACTTAGAGGATTTCACCCTAAAATGGAACACCTGTGCCCCCATTCATCTGCGTGGACTGGGTCTCCACAACTCCCCCCCACACAAGGCTGGGATCCGGAATCCTGAGTGTGTGGAAGTTCCTCCAACTGACAGCAGCGCCTGCGTTCGAATAGAATAACTCAGCTTGTATTCCCTGAGTGTTTCCCTAGGCCGGGCTGCGAGCGAAAGCTGGGGGTTGTGCTTGGAGGCCAAGTAGCAGCTTGTGCCAACCGATTGACTGAGGAATTACTTAGGGAACTCCCCTACCGGGGAACACCTGTGTCACCATTCATCTGCGTGGATTGGGGCTGCACACCTCCCCCACACACAAGAGTGTCTCCGGAGTCCTGAGTGTTGGGAAGTTCCTCCATGTGACAGCAGCATCTAGGTTCAATACAATCCCTTAGCTTGTCTTCCGTGATGGCTTGCCCTGCCAGGAGTGCGGGAGAAATTGGAGGTTGGGCTCTAAAACGAAGTATTAGCGAGTGCCTATCCATGGGATGTGGAGGTGTTTAACCTACATCCTCCAACCTAGGAATACCTGTGCCCCAGGAAAAAGGCGTGGACTCTGTTTCCACACCACCAGCACACGTGCGAAGAATTGTTCTCGTTTCCTGAGTGTGGGGAGGCTCCTCCAACTAACAGCAGCACCAGGGATCTAGTAGAATCCCTTAGCTTGACTTCCTTGAGTGTTCTCCTAGGCCGGGCTTTGAGCGAAGGTGGGGGTTGGGCTGTAAAGCCAAGTAATATCCAGTGCCTCTCTAAGGGCAGTGAAGGTGTTTAAACTACATCATCTACCTAGGAATAACTGTGCCCCCATAAAGATGCATGGACTCTGTTTCCCCACTTCCAACACACACACAAAGACGTGCTCAGGTATCCTGAGTGTGGGCCGGCACTTTCAAGTGACAGCAGCGCCTGGGTTCTAATAGTATCCTTTAGCTTGTAATACCTGAGTTGTTCCCTAGGCCTGGCTCTGAGGGAAAGCTGGGGGTTGGGCTTTGAGGCCAAATAGTAGCGAGTGCCCCCCGATGGACTGAGGAAGTATTTAGATGAATTCTCCCTAAAGGGGTACACCTGTGCCCACATCCATCTACGTGGAGTGCGGATACACAAATCCCTCCCCCCACAAGTCTGGCTACCGGAATATGAGAGTGGGAAAGTTCCTCCAGCTTACATCAGTGCCAGTGTTCTAGCAGAATCCTTAAGCTTCTCTTCCCTGATGGATTGCATTAGCTGGAGTGCGGTTCAAAGTGGGATTTGTTCTCTAAATCCAAGTAATAATGAGTGCCTCTCCATGGGAATTGGAGGTGTTTAACCAACAACCCCCAACAAGGGAATACCTTTGCCCCCTGGAATATGCGTGGACACTGTTTCTCCACCAACAGTACACACACGAAGAAGCTTTGTGGAATCCTGAGCATGGGGAGACTACTCCAAATGACAGCAGCACCTGGGTTCTATTAGAATCCCTTAGCTTGTGTTCCCTGAGTATTTACATAGGCCAGGCTTTGATCTATTGTGCGGTTTGGTCTCTATAGCTAGGTTTTAGCGAGTGCCTCTCTATCGGCATGGAGATTTTAAAAGTACATCCCTAAACTTTAAACACCTGCCCCCCATATAAATGCGTGGTCTCCCTTTCCCCACCTCCAGCACACCCACGAAGAACAGTTCTGGTATACTGAGTGTGGGTAGGCACCTCCAAATGACAGCAGCACCTGGGACCTTATAATATCACTTGGCTTGCTTTCCCTGAGTGTTTCATTTGGCCAGGCTGTGAGCGAAGGTGGGTGTTGGGCACTAAAGACTAGTAATAGCGAGTGCCTCTCTATGGGCATTGGAGGTGTTTAAAATACATCCCCAAACTTGGAACACCTGTGCCCCCCCAAAAACGCGTGGACTCTGTTTCCCCACCTCCAGCACACACACGAAAACGGGTTGAGGTTTCCTGAGTGTGGGGAGGCACCTACAACTGACAGCAGGGCCTGGGTTCTAATACAATCCATTAACTTGTCTTCACTGATGGCTAGCCTAGGCGGGAGTAGGGGGAATGTGAGGGTTGGGCTCTTAAACCAAGTATTATTGAGTGCCTCTCCACGGGATTTGAAGTGGTTTAACCTACAACCAAATATTTGGGAATACCTGTGCCCCCTGAAAGATGCAAGGACACTGTTTCCCCGCCTTCAGCACACACACTAGGTGGTGTTCTGGTATCCTGAGTGTGGGGAGGCTCCTGCAAGTGACAGTAGCACCTGGGATCTAATTGGATCCATTAGGTTGATATTCCTGAGTATTTTCCTTGGCCGGGTTGTGAGCGAAATTGGGGGTTGTGCTCTAAAACCAAGTATTAGCGAGTTCCTATATTTTGGCAGTGGAAGCGGTTAAAGTATATCCCCAACCTGGGAACACCTGTGCCCCCATAAAGATGCGTGGACTCTGTTTCCCTCCTGCAGCACACACACGACATTGGGTTCAGATGTCTTGAGTGTGGGGAGGTTCCTGCAACTAACAGCAGCGCCTGGGTTGTAATACAATACCTTAACTGGTCTTCCATGATGGCTTGCCATGGCCGGTGTGCGGGGGAAAGTTGGGATTGGGCTCTAAACCAAGTATTAGCGAGAGCCTGTCCATGGGATGTGGGTGTTTAACCTACAAACCACCACCATGAAATAACTGTGCCCCCTGAAAGATGCTTTGACTCTGTTTCCCTACATCCAGCACACACACGAAGAAGTGTTCTGGTGTTCTGAGTGTGGGGAGGTTCCTCCAACTGACAGCAGCACCTGGGTTCGAATAGAATCCCTTAGCTTGACTTCCCTAAGTGTTTTACTAGGCCTAGCAGTGAGCGATGGTGGGGGATGGGCTCTAAAGCCAAGTATTAGAGAGAGCATCTCTGTGGGCAGTGGAGGGTTTGAAACTACTTCCCCAACCTTGGAACACCTGTGCCCCCATTAAGATGAGTGGACTCTGTTTACCCCCTGCAGCACACACACGGAGACGTGGTCAGGTATCCTGATAGTGGGGAGGCTCCTCCACATGACAGCAGCGCCTGGGTTCTAATAGAATCCCTTAGATTGTTTTCCTTGAGTGTTTCCCTAGGCCGGGCTTAGAGGGAAAGATGGGAGTTTGGCTTGGAGGCCAAGTAGCAGCAACTGCCCCCCGATGGAATGTGGAAGTATTTAGAGGACTTCTCCCTAATGGGGAACAAGTGTGACCCCATTCATCTACTTGGATTTTGGCTCCACATCTCCCCGCCACAAAATTTTGGGTTCCGGAGTCCTGAGTTTTGGGACGTTCCTCCAACTGTCAGCAGCGCTTGTGTTCTTGAATCCCTTAACTTGCCTTTCCTGATGGTTTGCCTGTGCTGGAGTGCAGGGGAATGTGGGGTTTCGGCTCTAATACCAAGTATTAGCCAATGCATCTACATGTGAAGTTGAGAAATTTTAACTACAACCAGCATCATACAAATACATGTGCCACCTGAAAGATGCCTGGACTCTGTTTCCCCACCTCCAGCACACAAACGAGGAAGTGTTCTTCTATCCTGAATGTGGGGAGTTTCCTCCAAATGACAGCAGCACCTGAGGTCTAATAGAATCCGTTAGCTTGACTTCCTTGAGTGTTTTCCTAGGCCGGGCTGTAAGCGAATGTGGGGGTTGGGCCCTAAAGACAAGGATTAGCTAGTGCCCCTCTATGGGCAGTGGAAGTGTTTAAACCAAATCCCCAACTTTTTAACACCTGTGCCCCCATAAAGATGCGTGGAATATCTTTCCCACCTCCAGAACACACACGAAGACTTTCAGATATCCTTAGTGTGGGGGGGCTCCTCAAAATGACAGCAGCGTCTGGGTTCTAATAGAATCCCTTAGCTTGTAATACGAGTGTTCCCCTGGTCCGGGATGTGAGGGAAAGCTGGGGGTTGGGCTTGGAGTCCAAGTAGCAGTGAGTGCCCCCTGATCGATTGAGGAAGTACTTAGAGGACTTCTCCCTAAAGGGAACACTTTTGCCCCCATTCATCTGGGTGGAGTGGGGCTGCACAACTCCCCCACAAACAGGAATGTGTTCCGGAATCCTGAGTGCAGAGAAGTTCCACCAACTGACAGCAGCGCCTGGGTTCTAACTGAATCCCTTTGCTTGTCTTCCCTGATGGTATGCCTAGGCGGGAGTGCGGGGGAAAGTGTGGTTTGGGATCCAAACCAAGTATTTGCGAGTACCTCTCTATGGTTAGTGGAGGTTTTTAAACTACATCCCTAACCTGGGAACACCTGTGCCCCCATATATATCCGTGGAGTCTGTTTCCAGACCTCCAGCACACACACGAACACTTGCACAGTTATCCTGAGAGTGGGCAGCCTCCTCCAACTGACAGCAGGGCCTGGGTTCTAATAAAATCGCTTAACTTGTCTTCCCTGTTTGGTTGCCTGATACGGAGTGCGGGGGAAAGTGGGGGTTGGGCTCTAAATCCAAGTATTAGCGAGTGCTTCTTCATGGGAAGTGGAGGTTATTAACCAAAAACCCACAACCTGGGAACACCTGTGCTCCTTGAAAAATGCGTGGACTCTGTTTCCCCACCTCCAGCACACACATGAAGAAGTGTTCTGGTATCCTGAGTGTGGGGAGGCACCTCCAACTGACAGCAGCATCTGGGATCTAATAGGATCCCTTAGGTTGACTTCCCTGTGTGTTTTCCAAGGACCGGCTGGGAGCGAAGGTGGGGGTTGGGCTCTAAAGCCAAGTAAGAGCGAGTGCCTCTCTATGGGCAGTGGAGGTGTTTAAAGTACATTCCCTCCCTGGGAACACCTGTGCCCCCATAAAGTTGCGTGGACTATGTATCCCCAAAACCATCATACACATAAAGACTTGTTCAGGTATCCTGAGTTTGGGGAGACTCCTCCAACTGACAGCAGCGCCTGGGTTCTAATAGAATCCCAAAGCTTGTCTTCCCTGATGGCATGCCTAGGCTGGAGTGTGGGGGAAAGTGGGGTTTGGGCTTGAAGTCCAAGTAGCAACGAGTGCCCCCTGATTTACTGGGGAAGTACTTAGAGGATTTCACCCTAAAATGGAACACCTGTGCCCCCATTCATCTGCGTGGACTGGGTCTCCACAACTCCCCCCCACACAAGGCTGGGATCCGGAATCCTGAGTGTGTGGAAGTTCCTCCAACTGACAGCAGCGCCTGCGTTCGAATAGAATAACTCAGCTTGTATTCCCTGAGTGTTTCCCTAGGCCGGGCTGCGAGCGAAAGCTGGGGGTTGTGCTTGGAGGCCAAGTAGCAGCTTGTGCCAACCGATTGACTGAGGAATTACTTAGGGAACTCCCCTACCGGGGAACACCTGTGTCACCATTCATCTGCGTGGATTGGGGCTGCACACCTCCCCCACACACAAGAGTGTCTCCGGAGTCCTGAGTGTTGGGAAGTTCCTCCATGTGACAGCAGCATCTAGGTTCAATACAATCCCTTAGCTTGTCTTCCGTGATGGCTTGCCCTGCCAGGAGTGCGGGAGAAATTGGAGGTTGGGCTCTAAAACGAAGTATTAGCGAGTGCCTATCCATGGGATGTGGAGGTGTTTAACCTACATCCTCCAACCTAGGAATACCTGTGCCCCAGGAAAAAGGCGTGGACTCTGTTTCCACACCACCAGCACACGTGCGAAGAATTGTTCTCGTTTCCTGAGTGTGGGGAGGCTCCTCCAACTAACAGCAGCACCAGGGATCTAGTAGAATCCCTTAGCTTGACTTCCTTGAGTGTTCTCCTAGGCCGGGCTTTGAGCGAAGGTGGGGGTTGGGCTGTAAAGCCAAGTAATATCCAGTGCCTCTCTAAGGGCAGTGAAGGTGTTTAAACTACATCATCTACCTAGGAATAACTGTGCCCCCATAAAGATGCATGGACTCTGTTTCCCCACTTCCAACACACACACAAAGACGTGCTCAGGTATCCTGAGTGTGGGCCGGCACTTTCAAGTGACAGCAGCGCCTGGGTTCTAATAGTATCCTTTAGCTTGTAATACCTGAGTTGTTCCCTAGGCCTGGATCTGAGGGAAAGCTGGGGGTTGGGCTTTGAGGCCAAATAGTAGCGAGTGCCCCCCGATGGACTGAGGAAGTATTTAGATGAATTCTCCCTAAAGGGGTACACCTGTGCCCACATCCATCTACGTGGAGTGCGGATACACAAATCCCTCCCCCCACAAGTCTGGCTACCGGAATATGAGAGTGGGAAAGTTCCTCCAGCTTACATCAGTGCCAGTGTTCTAGCAGAATCCTTAAGCTTCTCTTCCCTGATGGATTGCATTAGCTGGAGTGCGGTTCAAAGTGGGATTTGTTCTCTAAATCCAAGTAATAATGAGTGCCTCTCCATGGGAATTGGAGGTGTTTAACCAACAACCCCCAACAAGGGAATACCTTTGCCCCCTGGAATATGCGTGGACACTGTTTCTCCACCAACAGTACACACACGAAGAAGCTTTCTGGAATCCTGAGCATGGGGAGACTACTCCAAATGACAGCAGCACCTGGGTTCTATTAGAATCCCTTAGCTTGTGTTCCCTGAGTATTTACATAGGCCAGGCTTTGATCTATTGTGGGGTTTGGTCTCTATAGCTAGGTTTTAGCGAGTGCCTCTCTATTGGCATGGAGATTTTAAAACTACATCCCTAACCTTTAAACACCTGCCCCCCATATAAATGCGTGGTCTCCCTTTCCCCACCTCCAGCACACCCACGAAGAACAGTTCTGGTATACTGAGTGTGGGTAGGCACCTCAAAATGACAGCAGCACCTGGGACCTTATAATATCACTTGGCTTGCTTTCCCTGAGTGTTTCCTTTGGCCAGGCTGTGAGCGAAGGTGGGTGTTGGGCACTAAAGACTAGTAATAGCGAGTGCCTCTCTATGGGCATTGGAGGTGTTTAAAATACATCCCCAAACTTGGAACACCTGTGCCCCCCCAAAAACGCGTGGACTCTGTTTCCCCACCTCCAGCACACACACGAAAACGGGTTGAGGTTTCCTGAGTGTGGGGAGGCACCTACAACTGACAGCAGGGCCTGGGTTCTAATACAATCCATTAACTTGTCTTCACTGATGGCTAGCCTAGGCGGGAGTGCGGGGGAATGTGAGGGTTGGGCTCTAAAACCAAGTAATATTGAGTGCCTCTCCACGGGATTTGAAGTGGTTTAACCTACAACCAAATATTTGGGAATACCTGTGCCCCCTGAAAGATGCAAGGACACTGTTTCCCCGCCTTCAGCACACACACTAGGTGGTGTTCTGGTATCCTGAGTGTGGGGAGGCTCCTGCAAGTGACAGTAGCACCTGGGATCTAGTTGGATCCATTAGGTTGATAATCCTGAGTATTTTCCTTGGCCGGGTTGTGAGCGAAATTGGGGGTTGTGCTCTAAAACCAAGTATTAGCGAGTTCCTATATTTTGGCAGTGGAAGCGGTTAAAGTATATCCCCAACCTGGGAACACCTGTGCCCCCATAAAGATGCGTGGACTCTGTTTCCCTCCTGCAGCACACACACGCTGACGTGGTCAAGTATCCTGATAGTGGGGAGGCTCCTCCACATGACAGCAGCGCCTGGGTTCTAATAGAATCCCTTAGATTGTTTTCCTTGAGTGTTTCCCTAGGCCGGGCTTAGAGGGAAAGCTGGGAGTTTGGCTTGGAGGCCAAGTAGCAGCAACTGCCCCCCGATGGAATGTGGATGTATTTAGAGGACTTCTCCCTAATGGGGAACAAGTGTGACCCCATTCATCTACTTGGATTTTGGCTCCACATCTCCCCGCCACAAAATGTTGGATTCCGGAATCCTGAATTTTGGGACGTTCCTCCAACTGTCAGCAGCGCTTGTGTTCTTGAATCCCTTAACGTGCCTTCCCTGATGGTTTGCCTGTGCTGGAGTACAGGGGAATGTGGGGTTTCGGCTCTAATACCAAGTATTAGCCAATGCATCTACATGTGAAGTTGAGAAATTTTAACTACACCCAGCAACGTAGGAATACATGTGCCACCTGAAAGATGCCTGGACTCTGTTTCCCCACCTCCAGCACACAAACGAGGAAGTGTTCTTCTATCCTGAATGTGGGGAGTTTGCTCCAAATGACAGCAGCACGTGAGGTCTAATTGGATCCATTAGCTTGCCTTCCTTTAGTGTTTACCTAGGCCGGGCTGTAAGCGAATGTGGGGGTTGGGCCCTAAAGACAAGGATTAGCGAGTGCCCCTCTATGGGCAGTGGAGGTGTTTAAACCAAATCCCCAACTTTGGAACACCTGTGCCCCCATAAAAATGCGTGGAATATCTTTCCCACCTCCAGAACACACACGAAGACTTTCAGATATCCTTAGTGTGTGGGGGGGGCTCCTCAAAATGACAGCAGCGTCTGGGTTCTAATAGAATCCCTTAGCTTGTAATATGCGTGTTCCCCTTGTCCGGGATGTGAGGGAAAGCTGGGGGTTGGGCTTGGAGTCCAAGTAGTAGTGGGTCCCCCCTGATCGATTGAGGAAGTACTTAGAGGACTTCTCCCTAAAAGGAACACATTTGCCCCCATTCATCTGGGTGGAGTGGGGCTGCACAACTCCCCCACAAACAGGAATGTGTTCCGGAATCCTGAGTGCAGAGTAGTTCCTCCAACTGACAGCAGCGCCTGAGTTCTAACTGAATCCCTTTGCTTGTCTTCCCTGATGGTATGCCTAGGCGGGAGTGCGGGGGAAAGTGTGGTTTGGGATCCAAACCAAGTATTTACGAGTACCTCTCTATGGTTAGTGGAGGTTTTTAAACTACATCCCTAACCTTTAAACACCTGCCCCCCATATAAATGCGTGGTCTCCCTTTCCCCACCTCCAGCACACCCACGAAGAACAGTTCTGGTATACTGAGTGTGGGTAGGCACCTCCAAATGACAGCAGCACCTGGGACCTTATAATATCACTTGGCTTGCTTTCCCTGAGTGTTTCCTTTGGCCAGGCTGTGAGCGAAGGTGGGTGTTGGGCACTAAAGACTAGTAATAGCGAGTGCCTCTCTATGGGCATTGGAGTTGTTTAAAACACATCCCCAAACTTGGAACACCTGTGCCCCCCCAAAAATGCGTGGAATTTGTTTCCCCACCTCCAGCACACACACGAAAACGGGTTGAGGCTTCCTGAGTGTGGGGAGGCACCTACAACTGACAGCAGGGCCTGGGTTCTAATACAATCCATTAACTTGTCTTCACTGATGGCTAGCCTAGGTGGGAGTAGGGGGAATGTGAGGGTTCGGCTCTAAAACCAAGTATTATTGAGTGCCTCTCCACGGGATTTGAAGTGGTTTAACCTACAACCAAATACTTGGGAATACCTGTGCCCCTGAAAGATGCAAGGACACTGTTTCCCCGCCTTCAGCACACACACTAGTTGGTGTTCTGGTATCCTGAGTGTGGGGAGGCTCCTGTAAGTGACAGTAGCACCTGGGATCTAGTTGGATCCATTAGGTTGATATTCCTGAGTATTTTCCTTGGCCGGGTTGTGAGCGAAATTGGGGGTTGTGCTCTAAAACCAAGTATTAGCGAGTTCCTATATTTTGGCAGTGGAGGTGGTTAAAGTATATCCCCAACCTGGAAACTACTGTCCCCCATAAAGATGCGTGGACTCTGTTTCCCTCCTGCAGCACACACACGACATTGGGTTCAGGTGTCTTGAGTGTGGGGAGGTTCCTGCAACTAACAGCAGCGCCTGGGTTGTAATACAATACCTTAACTGGTCTTCCATGATGGCTTGCCATGGCCGGTGTGCGGGGGAAAGTTGGGATTGGGCTCTAAACCAAGTATTAGCGAGAGCCTATCCATGGGATGTGGGTGTTTAACCTACAAACCACCACCATGAAATAACTGTGCCCCCTGAAAGATGCTTTGACTCTGTTTCCCTACATCCAGCACACACACGAAGAAGTGTTCTGGTGTTCTGAGTGTGGGGAGGTTCCTCCAACTGACAGCAGCACCTGGGTTCGAATAGAATCCCTTAGCTTGACTTCCCGAAGTGTTTTCCTAGGCCTAGCAGTGAGCGACGGTGGGGGATGGGCTCTAAAGCCAAGTATTAGAGAGTGCATCTCTGTGGGCAGTGGAGGGTTTGAAACTACTTCCCCAACCTTGGAACACCTGTGCCCCCATAAAGATGAGTGGACTCTGTTTCCCCCCTGCAGCACACACACGGAGACGTGGTCAGGTATCCTGATAGTGGGGAGGCTTCTCCACATGACAGCAGCGCCTGGGTTCTAATAGAATCCCTTAGATTGTTTTCCTTGAGTGTTTCCCTAGGCCGGGCTTAGAGGGAAAGCTGGGAGTTTGGCTTGGAGGCCAAGTAGCAGCAACTGACCCCGATGGAATGTGGAAGTATTTAGAGGACTTCTCCCTAATGGGGAACAAGTGTGACCCCATTCATCTACTTGGATTTTGGCTCCACATCTCCCCGCCACAAAATTTTGGGTTCCGGAGTCCTGAGTTTTGGGACGTTCCTCCAACTGTCAGCAGCGCTTGTGTTCTTGAATCCCTTAACTTGACTTTCCTGATGGTTTGCCTGTGCTGGAGTGCAGGGGAATGTGGGGTTTCGGCTCTAATACCAAGTATTAGCCAATGCATCTACATGTGAAGTTGAGAAATTTTAACTACAACCAGCAACATACAAATACATGTGCCACCTGAAAGATGCCTGGACTCTGTTTCCCCACCTCCAGCACACAAACGAGGAAGTGTTCTTCTATCCTGAATGTGGGGAGTTTCCTCCAAATGACAGCAGCACCTGAGGTCTCATAGAATCCGTTAGCTTGACTTCCTTGAGTGTTTACCTAGGCCGGGCTGTAAGCGAATGTGGGGGTTGGGCCCTAAAGACAAGGATTAGCGAGTGCCCCTCTATGGGCAGTGGAGGTGTTTAAACCAAATCCCCAACTTTGGAACACCTGTGCCCCCATAAAGATGCGTGGAATATCTTTCCCACCTCCAGAACACACACGAAGACTTTCAGATATCCTTAGTGTGGGGGGGGCTCCTCAAAATGACAGCAGCGTCTGGGTTCTAATAGAATCCCTTAGCTTGTAATACGAGTGTTCCCCTGGTCCGGGATGTGAGGGAAAGCTGGGGGTTGGGCTTGGAGTCCAAGTAGCAGTGAGTGCCCCCTGATCGATTGAGGAAGTACTTAGAGGACTTCTCCCTAAAGGGAACACTTTTGCCCCCATTCATCTGGGTGGAGTGGGGCTGCACAACTCCCCCACAAACAGGAATGTGTTCCGGAATCCTGAGTGCAGAGAAGTTCCACCAACTGACAGCAGCGCCTGGGTTCTAACTGAATCCCTTTGCTTGTCTTCCCTGATGGTATGCCTAGGCGGGAGTGCGGGGGAAAGTGTGGTTTGGGATCCAAACCAAGTATTTGCGAGTACCTCTCTATGGTTAGTGGAGGTTTTTAAACTACATCCCTAACCTGGGAACACCTGTGCCCCCATATATATCCGTGGAGTCTGTTTCCAGACCTCCAGCACACACACGAACACTTGCACAGTTATCCTGAGAGTGGGCAGCCTCCTCCAACTGACAGCAGGGCCTGGGTTCTAATAAAATCGCTTAACTTGTCTTCCCTGTTTGGTTGCCTGATACGGAGTGCGGGGGAAAGTGGGGGTTGGGCTCTAAATCCAAGTATTAGCGAGTGCTTCTTCATGGGAAGTGGAGGTTATTAACCAAAAACCCACAACCTGGGAACACCTGTGCTCCTTGAAAAATGCGTGGACTCTGTTTCCCCACCTCCAGCACACACATGAAGAAGTGTTCTGGTATCCTGAGTGTGGGGAGGCACCTCCAACTGACAGCAGCATCTGGGATCTAATAGGATCCCTTAGGTTGACTTCCCTGTGTGTTTTCCAAGGACCGGCTGGGAGCGAAGGTGGGGGTTGGGCTCTAAAGCCAAGTAAGAGCGAGTGCCTCTCTATGGGCAGTGGAGGTGTTTAAAGTACATTCCCTCCCTGGGAACACCTGTGCCCCCATAAAGTTGCGTGGACTATGTATCCCCAAAACCATCATACACATAAAGACTTGTTCAGGTATCCTGAGTTTGGGGAGACTCCTCCAACTGACAGCAGCGCCTGGGTTCTAATAGAGTCCCAAAGCTTGTCTTCCCTGATGGCATGCCTAGGCTGGAGTGTGGGGGAAAGTGGGGTTTGGGCTTGAAGTCCAAGTAGCAACGAGTGCCCCCTGATTTACTGGGGAAGTACTTAGAGGATTTCACCCTAAAATGGAACACCTGTGCCCCCATTCATCTGCGTGGACTGGGTCTCCACAACTCCCCCCCACACAAGGCTGGGATCCGGAATCCTGAGTGTGTGGAAGTTCCTCCAACTGACAGCAGCGCCTGCGTTCGAATAGAATAACTCAGCTTGTATTCCCTGAGTGTTTCCCTAGGCCGGGCTGCGAGCGAAAGCTGGGGGTTGTGCTTGGAGGCCAAGTAGCAGCTTGTGCCAACCGATTGACTGAGGAATTACTTAGGGAACTCCCCTACCGGGGAACACCTGTGTCACCATTCATCTGCGTGGATTGGGGCTGCACACCTCCCCCACACACAAGAGTGTCTCCGGAGTCCTGAGTGTTGGGAAGTTCCTCCATGTGACAGCAGCATCTAGGTTCAATACAATCCCTTAGCTTGTCTTCCGTGATGGCTTGCCCTGCCAGGAGTGCGGGAGAAATTGGAGGTTGGGCTCTAAAACGAAGTATTAGCGAGTGCCTATCCATGGGATGTGGAGGTGTTTAACCTACATCCTCCAACCTAGGAATACCTGTGCCCCAGGAAAAAGGCGTGGACTCTGTTTCCACACCACCAGCACACGTGCGAAGAATTGTTCTCGTTTCCTGAGTGTGGGGAGGCTCCTCCAACTAACAGCAGCACCAGGGATCTAGTAGAATCCCTTAGCTTGACTTCCTTGAGTGTTCTCCTAGGCCGGGCTTTGAGCGAAGGTGGGGGTTGGGCTGTAAAGCCAAGTAATATCCAGTGCCTCTCTAAGGGCAGTGAAGGTGTTTAAACTACATCATCTACCTAGGAATAACTGTGCCCCCATAAAGATGCATGGACTCTGTTTCCCCACTTCCAACACACACACAAAGACGTGCTCAGGTATCCTGAGTGTGGGCCGGCACTTTCAAGTGACAGCAGCGCCTGGGTTCTAATAGTATCCTTTAGCTTGTAATACCTGAGTTGTTCCCTAGGCCTGGCTCTGAGGGAAAGCTGGGGGTTGGGCTTTGAGGCCAAATAGTAGCGAGTGCCCCCCGATGGACTGAGGAAGTATTTAGATGAATTCTCCCTAAAGGGGTACACCTGTGCCCACATCCATCTACGTGGAGTGCGGATACACAAATCCCTCCCCCCACAAGTCTGGCTACCGGAATATGAGAGTGGGAAAGTTCCTCCAGCTTACATCAGTGCCAGTGTTCTAGCAGAATCCTTAAGCTTCTCTTCCCTGATGGATTGCATTAGCTGGAGTGCGGTTCAAAGTGGGATTTGTTCTCTAAATCCAAGTAATAATGAGTGCCTCTCCATGGGAATTGGAGGTGTTCAACCAACAACCCCCAACAAGGGAATACCTTTGCCCCCTGGAATATGCGTGGACACTGTTTCTCCACCAACAGTACACACACGAAGAAGCTTTGTGGAATCCTGAGCATGGGGAGACTACTCCAAATGACAGCAGCACCTGGGTTCTATTAGAATCCCTTAGCTTGTGTTCCCTGAGTATTTACATAGGCCAGGCTTTGATCTATTGTGGGGTTTGGTCTCTATAGCTAGGTTTTAGCGAGTGCCTCTCTATTGGCATGGAGATTTTAAAACTACATCCCTAACCTTTAAACACCTGCCCCCCATATAAATGCGTGGTCTCCCTTTCCCCACCTCCAGCACACCCACGAAGAACAGTTCTGGTATACTGAGTGTGGGTAGGCACCTCCAAATGACAGCAGCACCTGGGACCTTATAATATCACTTGGCTTGCTTTCCCGGAGTGTTTCCTTTGGCCAGGCTGTGAGCGAAGGTGGGTGTTGGGCACTAAAGACTAGTAATAGCGAGTGCCTCTCTATGGGCATTGGAGGTGTTTAAAATACATCCCCAAACTTGGAACACCTGTGCCCCCCCAAAAACGCGTGGACTCTGTTTCCCCACCTCCAGCACACACACGAAAACGGGTTGAGGTTTCCTGAGTGTGGGGAGGCACCTACAACTGACAGCAGGGCCTGGGTTCTAATAAAATCCATTAACTTGTCTTCACTGATGGCTAGCCTAGGCGGGAGTAGGGGGAATGTGAGGGTTGGGCTCTAAAACCAAGTATTATTGAGTGCCTCTCCACGGGATTTGAAGTGGTTTAACCTACAACCAAATATTTGGGAATACCTGTGTCCCCTGAAAGATGCAAGGACACTGTTTCCCCGCCTTCAGCACACACACTAGGTGGTGTTCTGGTATCCTGAGTGTGGGGAGGCTCCTGCAAGTGACAGTAGCACCTGGGATCTAGTTGGATCCATTAGGTTGATATTCCTGAGTATTTTCCTTGGCCGGGTTGTGAGCGAAATTGGGGGTTGTGCTCTAAAACCAAGTATTAGCGAGTTCCTATATTTTGGCAGTGGAAGCGGTTAAAGTATATCCCCAACCTGGGAACACCTGTGCCCCCATAAAGATGCGTGGACTCTGTTTCCCTCCTGCAGCACACACACGACATTGGGTTCAGATGTCTTGAGTGTGGGGAGGTTCCTGCAACTAACAGCAGCGCCTGGGTTGTAATACAATCCCTTAACTGGTCTTCCATGATGGCTTGCCATGGCCGGTGTGCGGGGGAAAGTTGGGATTGGGCTCTAAACCAAGTATTAGCGAGAGCCTGTCCATGGGATGTGGGTGTTTAACCTACAAACCACCACCATGAAATAACTGTGCCCCCTGAAAGATGCTTTGACTCTGTTTCCCTACATCCAGCACACACACGAAGAAGTGTTCTGGTGTTTTGAGTGTGGGGAGGTTCCTCCAACTGACAGCAGCACCTGGGTTCGAATAGAATCCCTTAGCTTGACTTCCCTAAGTGTTTTCCTAGGCCTAGCAGTGAGCGATGGTGGGGGATGGGCTCTAAAGCCAAGTATTAGAGAGTGCATCTCTGTGGGCAGTGGAGGGTTTGAAACTACTTCCCCAACCTTGGAACACCTGTGCCCCCATAAAGATGAGTGGACTCTGTTTCCCCCCTGCAGCACACACACGGAGACGTGGTCAGGTATCCTGATAGTGGGGAGGCTCCTCCACATGACAGCAGCGCCTGGGTTCTAATAGAATCCCTTAGATTGTTTTCCTTGAGTGTTTCCCTAGGCCGGGCTTAGAGGGAAAGCTGGGAGTTTGGCTTGGAGGCCAAGTAGCAGCAACTGCCCCCTGATGGAATGTGGAAGTATTTAGAGGACTTCTCCCTAATGGGGAACAAGTGTGACCCCATTCATCTACTTGGATTTTGGCTCCACATCTCCCCGCCACAAAATGTTGGGTTCCGGAATCCTGAGTTTTGGGACGTTCCTCCAACTGTCAGCAGCGCTTGTGTTCTTGAATCCCTTAACTTGCCTTTCCTGATGGTTTGACTGTGATGGAGTGCAGGGGAATGTGGGGTTTCGGCTCTAATACCAAGTATTAGCCAATGCATCTACATGTGAATTTGAGAAATTTTAACTACAACCAGCAACGTAGGAATACATGTGCCACCTGAAAGATGCCTGGACTCTGTTTCCCCACCTCCAGCACACAAACGAGGAAGTGTTCTTCTATCCTGAATGTGGGGAGTTTCCTCCAAATGACAGCAGCACCTGAGGTCTAATAGAATCCGTTAGCTTGACTTCCTTGAGTGTTTACCTAGGCCGGGCTGTAAGCGAATGTGGGGGTTGGGCCCTAAAGACAAGGATTAGCGAGTGCCCCTCTATGGGCAGTGGAAGTGTTTAAACCAAATCTCCAACTTTGGAACACCTGTGCCCCCATAAAAATGCGTGGAATATCTTTCCCACCTCCAGAACACACACGAAGACTTTCAGATATCCTTAGTGTGGGGGGGGCTCCTCAAAATGGCAGCAGCGTCTGGGTTCTAATAGAATCCCTTAGCTTGTAATACGAGTGTTCCCCTGGTCCGGGATGTGAGGGAAAGCTGGGGGTTGGGCTTGGAGTCCAAGTAGCAGTGAGTGCCCCCTGATCCATTGAGGAAGTACTTAGAGGAATTCTCCCTAAAGGGAACACTTTTGCCCCCATTCATCTGGGTGGAGTGGGGCTGCACAACTCCCCCACAAACAGGAATGTGTTCCGGAATCCTGAGTGCAGAGAAGTTCCACCAACTGACAGCAGCGCCTGGGTTCTAACTGAATCCCTTTGCTTGTCTTCCCTGATGGTATGCCTAGGCGGGAGTGCGGGGGAAAGTGTGGTTTGGGATCCAAACCAAGTATTTGCGAGTACCTCTCTATGGTTAGTGGAGGTTTTTAAACTACATCCCTAACCTGGGAACACCTGTGCCCCCATATATATCCGTGGAGTCTGTTTCCAGACCTCCAGCACACACACGAACACTTGCACAGTTATCCTGAGAGTGGGCAGCCTCCTCCAACTGACAGCAGGGCCTGGGTTCTAATAAAATCGCTTAACTTGTCTTCCCTGTTTGGTTGCCTGATACGGAGTGCGGGGGAAAGTGGGGGTTGGGCTCTAAATCCAAGTATTAGCGAGTGCTTCTTCATGGGAAGTGGAGGTTATTAACCAAAAACCCACAACCTGGGAACACCTGTGCTCCTTGAAAAATGCGTGGACTCTGTTTCCCCACCTCCAGCACACACATGAAGAAGTGTTCTGGTATCCTGAGTGTGGGGAGGCACCTCCAACTGACAGCAGCATCTGGGATCTAATAGGATCCCTTAGGTTGACTTCCCTGTGTGTTTTCCAAGGACCGGCTGGGAGCGAAGGTGGGGGTTGGGCTCTAAAGCCAAGTAAGAGCGAGTGCCTCTCTATGGGCAGTGGAGGTGTTTAAAGTACATTCCCTCCCTGGGAACACCTGTGCCCCCATAAAGTTGCGTGGACTATGTATCCCCAAAACCATCATACACATAAAGACTTGTTCAGGTATCCTGAGTATGGGGAGACTCCTCCAACTGACAGCAGCGCCTGGGTTCTAATAGAATCCCAAAGCTTGTCTTCCCTGATGGAGTGCCTAGGCTGGAGTGTGGGGGAAAGTGGGGTTTGGGATTGAAGTCCAAGTAGCAACGAGTGCCCCCTGATTTACTGGGGAAGTACTTAGAGGATTTCACCCTAAAATGGAACACCTGTGCCCCCATTCATCTGCGTGGACTGGGTCTCCACAACTCCCCCCCACACAAGGCTGGGATCCGGAATCCTGAGTGTGTGGAAGTTCCTCCAACTGACAGCAGCGCCTGCGTTCGAATAGAATAACTCAGCTTGTATTCCCTGAGTGTTTCCCTAGGCCGGGCTGCGAGCGAAAGCTGGGGGTTGTGCTTGGAGGCCAAGTAGCAGCTTGTGCCAACCGATTGACTGAGGAATTACTTAGGGAACTCCCCTACCGGGGAACACCTGTGTCACCATTCATCTGCGTGGATTGGGGCTGCACACCTCCCCCACACACAAGAGTGTCTCCGGAGTCCTGAGTGTTGGGAAGTTCCTCCATGTGACAGCAGCATCTAGGTTCAATACAATCCCTTAGCTTGTCTTCCGTGATGGCTTGCCCTGCCAGGAGTGCGGGAGAAATTGGAGGTTGGGCTCTAAAACGAAGTATTAGCGAGTGCCTATCCATGGGATGTGGAGGTGTTTAACCTACATCCTCCAACCTAGGAATACCTGTGCCCCAGGAAAAAGGCGTGGACTCTGTTTCCACACCACCAGCACACGTGCGAAGAATTGTTCTCGTTTCCTGAGTGTGGGGAGGCTCCTCCAACTAACAGCAGCACCAGGGATCTAGTAGAATCCCTTAGCTTGACTTCCTTGAGTGTTCTCCTAGGCCGGGCTTTGAGCGAAGGTGGGGGTTGGGCTGTAAAGCCAAGTAATATCCAGTGCCTCTCTAAGGGCAGTGAAGGTGTTTAAACTACATCATCTACCTAGGAATAACTGTGCCCCCATAAAGATGCATGGACTCTGTTTCCCCACTTCCAACACACACACAAAGACGTGCTCAGGTATCCTGAGTGTGGGCCGGCACTTTCAAGTGACAGCAGCGCCTGGGTTCTAATAGTATCCTTTAGCTTGTAATACCTGAGTTGTTCCCTAGGCCTGGCTCTGAGGGAAAGCTGGGGGTTGGGCTTTGAGGCCAAATAGTAGCGAGTGCCCCCCGATGGACTGAGGAAGTATTTAGATGAATTCTCCCTAAAGGGGTACACCTGTGCCCACATCCATCTACGTGGAGTGCGGATACACAAATCCCTCCCCCCACAAGTCTGGCTACCGGAATATGAGAGTGGGAAAGTTCCTCCAGCTTACATCAGTGCCAGTGTTCTAGCAGAATCCTTAAGCTTCTCTTCCCTGATGGATTGCATTAGCTGGAGTGCGGTTCAAAGTGGGATTTGTTCTCTAAATCCAAGTAATAATGAGTGCCTCTCCATGGGAATTGGAGGTGTTTAACCAACAACCCCCAACAAGGGAATACCTTTGCCCCCTGGAATATGCGTAGACACTGTTTCTCCACCAACAGTACACACACGAAGAAGCTTTGTGGAATCCTGAGCATGGGGAGACTACTCCAAATGACAGCAGCACCTGGGTTCTATTAGAATCCCTTAGCTTGTGTTCCCTGAGTATTTACATAGGCCAGGCTTTGATCTATTGTGGGGTTTGGTCTCTATAGCTAGGTTTTAGCAAGTGCCTCTCTATTGAAATGGAGATTTTAAAACTACATCCCTAACCTTTAAACACCTGCCCCCCATATAAATGCGTGGTCTACCTTTCCCCACCTCCAGCACACCCACGAAGAACAGTTCTGGTATACTGAGTGTGGGTAGGCACCTCCAAATGACAGCAGCACCTGGGACCTTATAATATCACTTGGCTTGCTTTCCCTGAGTGTTTCCTTTGGCCAGGCTGTGAGCGAAGGTGGGTGTTGGGCACTAAAGACTAGTAATAGCGAGTGCCTCTCTATGGGCATTGGAGGTGTTTAAAATACATCCCCAAACTTGGAACACCTGTGCCCCCCCAAAAACGCGTGGACTCTGTTTCCCCACCTCCAGCACACACACGAAAACGGGTTGAGGTTTCCTGAGTGTGGGGAGGCACCTACAACTGACAGCAGGGCCTGGGTTCTAATACAATCCATTAACTTGTCTTCACTGATGGCTAGCCTAGGCGGGAGTAGGGGGAATGTGAGGGTTGGGCTCTAAAACCAAGTATTATTGAGTGCCTCTCCACGGGATTTGAAGTGGTTTAACCTACAACCAAATATTTGGGAATACCTGTGCCCCCTGAAAGATGCAAGGACACTGTTTCCCCGCCTTCAGCACACACACTAGGTGGTGTTCTGGTATCCTGAGTGTGGGGAGGCTCCTGCAAGTGACAGTAGCACCTGGGATCTAATTGGATCCATTAGGTTGATATTCCTGAGTATTTTCCTTGGCCGGGTTGTGAGCGAAATTGGGGGTTGTGCTCTAAAACCAAGTATTAGCGAGTTCCTATATTTTGGCAGTGGAGGTGGTTAAAGTATATCCCCAACCTGGGAACACCTGTGCCCCCATAAAGATGCGTGGACTCTGTTTCCCTCCTGCAGCACACACACGACATTGGGTTCAGATGTCTTGAGTGTGGGGAGGTTCCTGCAACTAACAGCAGCGCCTGGGTTGTAATACAATACCTTAACTGGTCTTCCATGATGGCTTGCCATGGCCGGTGTGCGGGGGAAAGTTGGGATTGGGCTCTAAACCAAGTATTAGCGAGAGCCTGTCCATGGGATGTGGGTGTTTAACCTACAAACCACCACCATGAAATAACTGTGCCCCCTGAAAGATGCTTTGACTCTGTTTCCCTACATCCAGCACACACACGAAGAAGTGTTCTGGTGTTCTGAGTGTGGGGAGGTTCCTCCAACTGACAGCAGCACCTGGGTTCGAATAGAATCCCTTAGCTTGACTTCCCTAAGTGTTTTCCTAGGCCTAGCAGTGAGCGATGGTGGGGGATGGGCTCTAAAGCCAAGTATTAGAGAGTGCATCTCTGTGGGCAGTGGAGGGTTTGAAACTACTTCCCCAACCTTGGAACACCTGTGCCCCCATAAAGATGAGTGGACTCTGTTTCCCCCCTGCAGCACACACACGGAGACGTGGTCAGGTATCCTGATAGTGGGGAGGCTCCTCCACATGACAGCAGCGCCTGGGTTCTAATAGAATCCCTTAGATTGTTTTCCTTGAGTGTTTCCCTAGGCCGGGCTTAGAGGGAAAGCTGGGAGTTTGGCTTGGAGGCCAAGTAGCAGCAACTGCCCCCCGATGGAATGTGGAAGTATTTAGAGGACTTCTCCCTAATGGGGAACAAGTGTGACCCCATTCATCTACTTGGATTTTGGCTCCACATCTCCCCGCCACAAAATGTTGGGTTCCGGAATCCTGAGTTTTGGGACGTTCCTCCAACTGTCAGCAGCGCTTGTGTTCTTGAATCCCTTAACTTGCCTTTCCTGATGGTTTGCCTGTGCTGGAGTGCAGGGGAATGTGGGGTTTCGGCTCTAATACCAAGTATTAGCCAATGCATCTACATGTGAAGTTGAGAAATTTTAACTACAACAAGCAACGTAGGAATACATGTGCCAGCTGAAAGATGCCTGGACTCTGTTTCCCCACCTCCAGCACACAAACGAGGAAGTGTTCTTCTATCCTGAATGTGGGGAGTTTCCTCCAAATGACAGCAGCACCTGAGGTCTAATAGAATCCGTTAGCTTGACTTCCTTGAGTGTTTACCTAGGCCGGGCTGTAAGCGAATGTGGGGGTTGGGCCCTAAAGACAAGGATTAGCGAGTGCCCCTCTATGGGCAGTGGAGGTGTTTAAACCAAATCCCCAACTTTGGAACACCTGTGCCCCCATAAAGATGCGTGGAATATCTTTCCCACCTCCAGAACACACACGAAGACTTTCAGATATCCTTAGTGTGGGGGGGCTCCTCAAAATGACAGCAGCGTCTGGGTTCTAATAGAATCCCTAAGCTTGTAATACGAGTGTTCCCCTGGTCCGGGATGTGAGGGAAAGCTGGGGGTTGGGCTTGGAGTCCAAGTAGCAGTGAGTGCCCCCTGATCGATTGAGGAAGTACTTAGAGGACTTCTCCCTAAAGGGAACACTTTTGCCCCCATTCATCTGGGTGGAGTGGGGCTGCACAACTCCCCCACAAACAGGAATTTGTTCCGGAATCCTGAGTGCAGAGAAGTTCCACCAACTGACAGCTGCGCCTGGGTTCTAACTGAATCCCTTTGCTTCTCTTCCGTGATGGTATGCCTAGGCGGGAGTGCGGGGGAAAGTGTGGTTTGGGATCCAAACCAAGTATTTGCGAGTACCTCTCTATGGTTAGTGGAGGTTTTTAAACTACATCCCTAACCTGGGAACACCTGTGCCCCCATATATATCCGTGGAGTCTGTTTCCAGACCTCCAGCACACACACGAACACTTGCACAGTTATCCTGAGAGTGGGCAGCCTCCTCCAACTGACAGCAGGGCCTGGGTTCTAATAAAATCGCTTAACTTGTCTTCCCTGTTTGGTTGCCTGATACGGAGTGCGGGGGAAAGTGGGGGTTGGGCTCTAAATCCAAGTATTAGCGAGTGCTTCTTCATGGGAAGTGGAGGTTATTAACCAAAAACCCACAACCTGGGAACACCTGTGCTCCTTGAAATATGCGTGGACTCTGTTTCCCCACCTCCAGCACACACATGAAGAAGTGTTCTGGTATCCTGAGTGTGGGGAGGCACCTCCAACTGACAGCAGCATCTGGGATCTAATAGGATCCCTTAGATTGATTTCCCTGTGTGTTTTCCAAGGACCGGCTGGGAGCGAAGTTGGGGGTTGGGCTCTAAAGCCAAGTAAGAGCGAGTGCCTCTCTATGGGCAGTGGAGGTGTTTAAAGTACATTCCCTCCCTGGGAACACCTGTGCCCCCATAAAGTTGCGTGGACTATGTATCCCCAAAACCATCATACACATAAAGACTTGTTCAGGTATCCTGAGTATGGGGAGACTCCTCCAACTGACAGCAGCGCCTGGGTTCTAATAGAATCCCAAAGCTTGTCTTCCCTGATGGCATGCCTAGGCTGGAGTGTGGGGGAAAGTGGGGTTTGGGCTTGAAGTCCAAGTAGCAACGAGTGCCCCCTGATTTACTGGGGAAGTACTTAGAGGATTTCACCCTAAAATGGAACACCTGTGCCCCCATTCATCTGCGTGGACTGGGTCTCCACAACTCCCCCCCACACAAGGCTGGGATCCGAAATCCTGAGTGTGTGGAAGTTCCTCCAACTGACGGCAGCGCCTGCGTTCGAATAGAATAACTCAGCTTGTATTCCCTGAGTGTTTCCCTAGGCCGGGCTGCGAGCGAAAGCTGGGGGTTGTGCTTGGAGGCCAAGTAGCAGCTTGTGCCAACCGATTGACTGAGGAATTACTTAGGGAACTCCCCTACCGGGGAACACCTGTGTCACCATTCATCTGCGTGGGTTGGGGCTGCACACCTCCCCCACACACAAGAGTGTCTCCGGAGTCCTGAGTGTTGGGAAGTTCCTCCATGTGACAGCAGCATCTAGGTTCAATACAATCCCTTAGCTTGTCTTCCGTGATGGCTTGCCCTGCCAGGAGTGCGGGAGAAATTGGAGGTTGGGCTCTAAAACGAAGTATTAGCGAGTGCCTATCCATGGGATGTGGAGGTGTTTAACCTACATCCTCCAACCTAGGAATACCTGTGCCCCAGGAAAAAGGCGTGGACTCTGTTTCCACACCACCAGCACACGTGCGAAGAATTGTTCTCGTTTCCTGAGTGTGGGGAGGCTCCTCCAACTAACAGCAGCACCAGGGATCTAGTAGAATCCCTTAGCTTGACTTCCTTGAGTGTTCTCCTAGGCCGGGCTTTGAGCGAAGGTGGGGGTTGGGCTGTAAAGCCAAGTAATATCCAGTGCCTCTCTAAGGGCAGTGAAGGTGTTTAAACTACATCATCTACCTAGGAATAACTGTGCCCCCATAAAGATGCATGGACTCTGTTTCCCCACTTCCAACACACACACAAAGACGTGCTCAGGTATCCTGAGTGTGGGCCGGCACTTTCAAGTGACAGCAGCGCCTGGGTTCTAATAGTATCCTTTAGCTTGTAATACCTGAGTTGTTCCCTAGGCCTGGCTCTGAGGGAAAGCTGGGGGTTGGGCTTTGAGGCCAAATAGTAGCGAGTGCCCCCCGATGGACTGAGGAAGTATTTAGATGAATTCTCCCTAAAGGGGTACACCTGTGCCCACATCCATCTACGTGGAGTGCGGATACACAAATCCCTCCCCCCACAAGTCTGGCTACCGGAATATGAGAGTGGGAAAGTTCCTCCAGCTTACATCAGTGCCAGTGTTCTAGCAGAATCCTTAAGCTTCTCTTCCCTGATGGATTGCATTAGCTGGAGTGCGGTTCAAAGTGGGATTTGTTCTCTAAATCCAAGTAATAATGAGTGCCTCTCCATGGGAATTGGAGGTGTTTAACCAACAACCCCCAACAAGGGAATACCTTTGCCCCCTGGAATATGCGTGGACACTGTTTCTCCACCAACAGTACACACACGAAGAAGCTTTCTGGAATCCTGAGCATGGGGAGACTACTCCAAATGACAGCAGCACCTGGGTTCTATTAGAATCCCTTAGCTTGTGTTCCCTGAGTATTTACATAGGCCAGGCTTTGATCTATTGTGGGGTTTGGTCTCTATAGCTAGGTTTTAGCGAGTGCCTCTCTATTGGCATGGAGATTTTAAAACTACATCCCTAACCTTTAAACACCTGCCCCCCATATAAATGCGTGGTCTACCTTTCCCCACCTCCAGCACACCCACGAAGAACAGTTCTGGTATACTGAGTGTGGGTAGGCACCTCCAAATGACAGCAGCACCTGGGACCTTATAATATCACTTGGCTTGCTTTCCCTGAGTGTTTCCTTTGGCCAGGCTGTGAGCGAAGGTGGGTGTTGGGCACTAAAGACTAGTAATAGCAAGTGCCTCTCTATGGGCATTGGAGGTGTTTAAAATACATCCCCAAACTTGGAACACCTGTGCCCCCCCAAAAACGCGTGGACTCTGTTTCCCCACCTCCAGCACACACACGAAAACGGGTTGAGGTTTCCTGAGTGTGGGGAGGCACCTACAACTGACAGCAGGGCCTGGGTTCTAATACAATCCATTAACTTGTCTTCACTGATGGCTAGCCTAGGCGGGAGTGCGGGGGAATGTGAGGGTTGGGCTCTAAAACCAAGTATTATTGAGTGCCTCTCCACGGGATTTGAAGTGGTTTAACCTACAACCAAATATTTGGGAATACCTGTGCCCCCTGAAAGATGCAAGGACACTGTTTCCCCGCCTTCAGCACACACACTAGGTGGTGTTCTGGTATCCTGAGTGTGGGGAGGCTCCTGCAAGTGACAGTAGCACCTGGGATCTAATTGGATCCATTAGGTTGATATTTCTGAGTATTTTCCTTGGCCGGGTTGTGAGCGAAATTGGGGGTTGTGCTCTAAAACCAAGTATTAGCGAGTTCCTATATTTTGGCAGTGGAGGTGGTTAAAGTATATCCCCAACCTGGGAACACCTGTGCCCCCATAAAGATGCGTGGACTCTGTTTCCCTCCTGCAGCACACACACGACATTGGGTTCAGATGTCTTGAGTGTGGGGAGGTTCCTGCAACTAACAGCAGCGCCTGGGTTGTAATACAATACCTTAACTGGTCTTCCATGATGGCTTGCCATGGCCGGTGTGCGGGGGAAAGTTGGGATTGGGCTCTAAACCAAGTATTAGCGAGAGCCTGTCCATGGGATGTGGGTGTTTAACCTACAAACCACCACCATGAAATAACTGTGCCCCCTGAAAGATGCTTTGACTCTGTTTCCCTACATCCAGCACACACACGAAGAAGTGTTCTGGTGTTCTGAGTGTGGGGAGGTTCCTCCAACTGACAGCAGCACCTGGGTTCGAATAGAATCCCTTAGCTTGACTTCCCTAAGTGTTTTCCTAGGCCTAGCAGTGAGCGATGGTGGGGGATGGGCTCTAAAGCCAAGTATTAGAGAGTGCATCTCTGTGGGCAGTGGAGGGTTTGAAACTACTTCCCCAACCTTGGAACACCTGTGCCCCCATAAAGATGAGTGGACTCTGTTTCCCCCCTGAAGTACACACACGGAGACGTGGTCAGGTATCCTGATAGTGGGGAGGCTCCTCCACATGACAGCAGCGCCTGGGTTCTAATAGAATCCCTTAGATTGTTTTCCTTGAGTGTTTCCCTAGGCCGGGCTTAGAGGGAAAGCTGGGAGTTTGGCTTGGAGGCCAAGTAGCAGCAACTGCCCCCCGATGGAATGTGGAAGTATTTAGAGGACTTCTCCCTAATGGGGAACAAGTGTGACCCCATTCATCTACTTGGATTTTGGCTCCACATTTCCCCGCCACAAAATGTTGGGTTCCGGAATCCTGAGTTTTGGGACGTTCCTCCAACTGTCAGCAGCGCTTGTGTTCTTGAATCCCTTAACTTGCCTTTCCTGATGGTTTGCCTGTGCTGGAGTGCAGGGGAATGTGGGGTTTCGGCTCTAATACCAAGTATTAGCCAATGCATCTACATGTGAAGTTGAGAAATTTTAACTACAACCAGCAACGTAGGAATACATGTGCCAGCTGAAAGATGCCTGGACTCTGTTTCCCCACCTCCAGCACACAAACGAGGAAGTGTTCTTCTATCCTGAATGTGGGGAGTTTCCTCCAAATGACAGCAGCACCTGAGGTCTAATAGAATCCGTTAGCTTGACTTCCTTGAGTGTTTACCTAGGCCGGGCTGTAAGCGAATGTGGGGGTTGGGCCCTAAAGACAAGGATTAGCGAGTGCCCCTCTATGGGCAGTGGAGGTGTTTAAACCAAATCCCCAACTTTGGAACACCTGTGCCCCCATAAAGATGCGTGGAATATCTTTCCCACCTCCAGAACACACACGAAGACTTTCAGATATCCTTAGTGTGGGGGGGCTCCTCAAAATGACAGCAGCGTCTGGGTTCTAATAGAATCCCTAAGCTTGTAATACGAGTGTTCCCCTGGTCCGGGATGTGAGGGAAAGCTGGGGGTTGGGCTTGGAATCCAAGTAGCAGTGAGTGCCCCCTGATCGATTGAGGAAGTACTTAGAGGACTTCTCCCTAAAGGGAACACTTTTGCCCCCATTCATCTGGGTGGAGTGGGGCTGCACAACTCCCCCACAAACAGGAATTTGTTCCGGAATCCTGAGTGCAGAGAAGTTCCACCAACTGACAGCTGCGCCTGGGTTCTAACTGAATCCCTTTGCTTGTCTTCCGTGATGGTATGCCTAGGCGGGAGTGCGGGGGAAAGTGTGGTTTGGGATCCAAACCAAGTATTTGCGAGTACCTCTCTATGGTTAGTGGAGGTTTTTAAACTACATCCCTAACCTGGGAACACCTGTGCCCCCATATATATCCGTGGAGTCTGTTTCCAGACCTCCAGCACACACACGAACACTTGCACAGTTATCCTGAGAGTGGGCAGCCTCCTCCAACTGACAGCAGGGCCTGGGTTCTAATAAAATCGCTTAACTTGTCTTCCCTGTTTGGTTGCCTGATACGGAGTGCGGGGGAAAGTGGGGGTTGGGCTCTAAATCCAAGTATTAGCGAGTGCTTCTTCATGGGAAGTGGAGGTTATTAACCAAAAACCCACAACCTGGGAACACCTGTGCTCCTTGAAAAATGCGTGGACTCTGTTTCCCCACCTCCAGCACACACATGAAGAAGTGTTCTGGTATCCTGAGTGTGGGGAGGCACCTCCAACTGACAGCAGCATCTGGGATCTAATAGGATCCCTTAGATTGATTTCCCTGTGTGTATTCCAAGGACCGGCTGGGAGCGAAGGTGGGGGTTGGGCTCTAAAGCCAAGTAAGAGCGAGTGCCTCTCTATGGGCAGTGGAGGTGTTTAAAGTACATTCCCTCCCTGGGAACACCTGTGCCCCCATAAAGTTGCGTGGACTATGTATCCCCAAAACCATCATACACATAAAGACTTGTTCAGGTATCCTGAGTATGGGGAGACTCCTCCAACTGACAGCAGCGCCTGGGTTCTAATAGAATCCCAAAGCTTGTCTTCCCTGATGGCATGCCTAGGCTGGAGTGTGGGGGAAAGTGGGGTTTGGGCTTGAAGTCCAAGTAGCAACGAGTGCCCCCTGATTTACTGGGGAAGTACTTAGAGGATTTCACCCTAAAATGGAACACCTGTGCCCCCATTCATCTGCGTGGACTGGGTCTCCACAACTCCCCCCCACACAAGGCTGGGATCCGGAATCCTGAGTGTGTGGAAGTTCCTCCAACTGACAGCAGCGCCTGCGTTCGAATAGAATAACTCAGCTTGTATTCCCTGAGTGTTTCCCTAGGCCGGGCTGCGAGCGAAAGCTGGGGGTTGTGCTTGGAGGCCAAGTAGCAGCTTGTGCCAACCGATTGACTGAGGAATTACTTAGGGAACTCCCCTACCGGGGAACACCTGTGTCACCATTCATCTGCGTGGGTTGGGGCTGCACACCTCCCCCACACACAAGAGTGTCTCCGGAGTCCTGAGTGTTGGGAAGTTCCTCCATGTGACAGCAGCATCTAGGTTCAATACAATCCCTTAGCTTGTCTTCCGTGATGGCTTGCCCTGCCAGGAGTGCGGGAGAAATTGGAGGTTGGGCTCTAAAACGAAGTATTAGCGAGTGCCTATCCATGGGATGTGGAGGTGTTTAACCTACATCCTCCAACCTAGGAATACCTGTGCCCCAGGAAAAAGGCGTGGACTCTGTTTCCACACCACCAGCACACGTGCGAAGAATTGTTCTCGTTTCCTGAGTGTGGGGAGGCTCCTCCAACTAACAGCAGCACCAGGGATCTAGTAGAATCCCTTAGCTTGACTTCCTTGAGTGTTCTCCTAGGCCGGGCTTTGAGCGAAGGTGGGGGTTGGGCTGTAAAGCCAAGTAATATCCAGTGCCTCTCTAAGGGCAGTGAAGGTGTTTAAACTACATCATCTACCTAGGAATAACTGTGCCCCCATAAAGATGCATGGACTCTGTTTCCCCACTTCCAACACACACACAAAGACGTGCTCAGGTATCCTGAGTGTGGGCCGGCACTTTCAAGTGACAGCAGCGCCTGGGTTCTAATAGTATCCTTTAGCTTGTAATACCTGAGTTGTTCCCTAGGCCTGGCTCTGAGGGAAAGCTGGGGGTTGGGCTTTGAGGCCAAATAGTAGCGAGTGCCCCCCGATGGACTGAGGAAGTATTTAGATGAATTCTCCCTAAAGGGGTACACCTGTGCCCACATCCATCTACGTGGAGTGCGGATACACAAATCCCTCCCCCCACAAGTCTGGCTACCGGAATATGAGAGTGGGAAAGTTCCTCCAGCTTACATCAGTGCCAGTGTTCTAGCAGAATCCTTAAGCTTCTCTTCCCTGATGGATTGCATTAGCTGGAGTGCGGTTCAAAGTGGGATTTGTTCTCTAAATCCAAGTAATAATGAGTGCCTCTCCATGGGAATTGGAGGTGTTTAACCAACAACCCCCAACAAGGGAATACCTTTGCCCCCTGGAATATGCGTGGACACTGTTTCTCCACCAACAGTACACACACGAAGAAGCTTTGTGGAATCCTGAGCATGGGGAGACTACTCCAAATGACAGCAGCACCTGGGTTCTATTAGAATCCCTTAGCTTGTGTTCCCTGAGTATTTACATAGGCCAGGCTTTGATCTATTGTGGGGTTTGGTCTCTATAGCTAGGTTTTAGCGAGTGCCTCTCTATTGGCATGGAGATTTTAAAACTACATCCCTAACCTTTAAACACCTGCCCCCCATATAAATGCGTGGTCTCCCTTTCCCCACCTCCAGCACACCCACGAAGAACAGTTCTGGTATACTGAGTGTGGGTAGGCACCTCCAAATGACAGCAGCACCTGGGACCTTATAATATCACTTGGCTTGCTTTCCCTGAGTGTTTCCTTTGGCCAGGCTGTGAGCGAAGATGGGTGTTGGGCACTAAAGACTGGTAATAGCAAGTGCCTCTCTATGGGCATTGGAGGTGTTTAAAATACATCCCCAAACTTGGAACACCTGTGCCCCCCCCAAAACGCGTGGACTCTGTTTCCCCACCTCCAGCACACACACGAAAACGGGTTGAGGTTTCCTGAGTGTGGGGAGGCACCTACAACTGACAGCAGGGCCTGGGTTCTAATACAATCCATTAACTTGTCTTCACTGATGGCTAGCCTAGGCGGGAGTGCGGGGGAATGTGAGGGTTGGGCTCTAAAACCAAGTATTATTGAGTGCCTCTCCACGGGATTTGAAGTGGTTTAACCTACAACCAAATATTTGGGAATACCTGTGCCCCCTGAAAGATGCAAGGACACTGTTTCCCCGCCTTCAGCACACACACTAGGTGGTGTTCTGGTATCCTGAGTGTGGGGAGGCTCCTGCAAGTGACAGTAGCACCTTGGATCTAATTGGATCCATTAGGTTGATATTCCTGAGTATTTTCCTTGGCCGGGTTGTGAGCGAAATTGGGGGTTGTGCTCTAAAACCAAGTATTAGCGAGTTCCTATATTTTGGCAGTGGAGGTGGTTAAAGTATATCCCCAACCTGGGAACACCTGTGCCCCCATAAAGATGCGTGGACTCTGTTTCCCTCCTGCAGCACACACACGACATTGGGTTCAGGTGTCTTGAGTGTGGGGAGGTTCCTGCAACTAACAGCAGCGCCTGGGTTGTAATACAATCCCTTAACTGGTCTTCCATGATGGCTTGCCATGGCCGGTGTGCGGTGGAAAGTTGGGATTGGGCTCTAAACCAAGTATTAGCGAGAGCCTGTCCATGGGATGTGGGTGTTTAACCTACAAACCACCACCATGAAATAACTGTGCCCCCTGAAAGATGCTTTGACTCTGTTTCCCTACATCCAGCACACACACGAAGAAGTGTTCTGGTGTTCTGAGTGTGGGGAGGTTCCTCCAACTGACAGCAGCACCTGGGTTCGAATAGAATCCCTTAGCTTGACTTCCCTAAGTGTTTTCCTAGGCCTAGCAGTGAGCGATGGTGGGGGATGGGCTCTAAAGCCAAGTATTAGAGAGTGCATCTCTGTGGGCAGTGGAGGGTTTGAAACTACTTCCCCAACCTTGGAACACCTGTGCCCCCATAAAGATGAGTGGACTCTGTTTCCCCCCTGCAGCACACACACGGAGACGTGGTCAGGTATCCTGATAGTGGGGAGGCTCCTCCACATGACAGCAGCGCCTGGGTTCTAATAGAATCCCTTAGATTGTTTTCCTTGAGTGTTTCCCTAGGCCGGGCTTAGAGGGAAAGCTGGGAGTTTGGCTTGGAGGCCAAGTAGCAGCAACTGCCCCCCGATGGAATGTGGAAGTATTTAGAGGACTTCTCCCTAATGGGGAACAAGTGTGACCCCATTCATCTACTTGGATTTTGGCTCCACATCTCCCCGCCACAAAATGTTGGGTTCCGGAATCCTGAGTTTTGGGACGTTCCTCCAACTGTCAGCAGCGCTTGTGTTCTTGAATCCCTTAACTTGCCTTTCCTGATGGTTTGCCTGTGCTGGAGTGCAGGGGAATGTGGGGTTTCGGCTCTAATACCAAGTATTAGCCAATGCATCTACATGTGAAGTTGAGAAATTTTAACTACACCCAGCAACGTAGGAATACATGTGCCAGCTGAAAGATGCCTGGACTCTGTTTCCCCACCTCCAGCACACAAACGAGGAAGTGTTCTTCTATTCTGAATGTGGGGAGTTTCCTCCAAATGACAGCAGCACCTGAGGTCTAATAGAATCCGTTAGCTTGACTTCCTTGAGTGTTTACCTAGGCCGGGCTGTAAGCGAATGTGGGGGTTGGGCCCTAAAGACAAGGATTAGCGAGTGCCCCTCTATGGGCAGTGGAGGTGTTTAAACCAAATCCCCAACTTTGGAACACCTGTGCCCCCATAAAGATGCGTGGAATATCTTTCCCACCTCCAGAACACACACGAAGACTTTCAGATATCCTTAGTGTGGGGGGGCTCCTCAAAATGACAGCAGCGTCTGGGTTCTAAAAGAATCCCTAAGCTTGTAATACGAGTGTTCCCCTGGTCCGTGATGTGAGGGAAATCTGGGGGTTGGGCTTGGAGTCCAAGTAGCAGTGAGTGCCCCCTGATCGATTGAGGAAGTACTTAGAGGACTTCTCCCTAAAGGGAACACTTTTGCCCCCATTCATCTGGGTGGAGTGGGGCTGCACAACTCCCCCACAAACAGGAATTTGTTCCGGAATCCTGAGTGCAGAGAAGTTCCACCAACTGACAGCTGCGCCTGGGTTCTAACTGAATCCCTTTGCTTGTCTTCCGTGATGGTATGCCTAGGGGGAAGAGCGGGGGAAAGTGTGGTTTGGGATCCAAACCAAGTATTTGCGAGTACCTCTCTATGGTTAGTGGAGGTTTTTAAACTACATCCCTAACCTGGGGACACCTGTGCCCCCATATATATCCGTGGAGTCTGTTTCCAGACCTCCAGCACACACACGAACACTTGCACATTTATCCTGAGAGTGGGCAGCCTCCTCCAACTGACAGCAGGGCCTGGGTTCTAATAAAATCGCTTAACTTGTCTTCCCTGTTTGGTTGCCTGATACGGAGTGCGGGGGAAAGTGGGGGTTGGGCTCTAAATCCAAGTATTAGCGAGTGCTTCTTCATGGGAAGTGGAGGTTATTAACCAAAAACCCACAACCTGGGAACACCTGTGCTCCTTGAAAAATGCGTGGACTCTGTTTCCCCACCTCCAGCACACACATGAAGAAGTGTTCTGGTATCCTGAGTGTGGGGAGGCACCTCCAACTGACAGCAGCATCTGGGATCTAATAGGATCCCTTAGGTTGACTTCCCTGTGTGTTTTCCAAGGACCGGCTGGGAGCGAAGGTGGGGGTTGGGCTCTAAAGCCAAGTAAGAGCGAGTGCCTCTCTATGGGCAGTGGAGGTGTTTAAAGTACATTCCCTCCCTGGGAACACCTGTGCCCCCATAAAGTTGCGTGGACTATGTATCCCCAAAACCATCATACACATAAAGACTTGTTCAGGTATCCTGAGTATGGGGAGACTCCTCCAACTGACAGCAGCGCCTGGGTTCTAATAGAATCCCAAAGCTTGTCTTCCCTGATGGCATGCCTAGGCTGGAGTGTGGGGGAAAGTGGGGTTTGGGCTTGAAGTCCAAGTAGCAACGAGTGCCCCCTGATTTACTGGGGAAGTACTTAGAGGATTTCACCCTAAAATGGAACACCTGTGCCCCCATTCATCTGCGTGGACTGGGTCTCCACAACTCCCCCCCACACAAGGCTGGGATCCGGAATCCTGAGTGTGTGGAAGTTCCTCCAACTGACAGCAGCGCCTGCGTTCGAATAGAATAACTCAGCTTGTATTCCCTGAGTGTTTCCCTAGGCCGGGCTGCGAGCGAAAGCTGGGGGTTGTGCTTGGAGGCCAAGTAGCAGCTTGTGCCAACCGATTGACTGAGGAATTACTTAGGGAACTCCCCTACCGGGGAACACCTGTGTCACCATTCATCTGCGTGGATTGGGGCTGCACACCTCCCCCACACACAAGAGTGTCTCCGGAGTCCTGAGTGTTGGGAAGTTCCTCCATGTGACAGCAGCATCTAGGTTCAATACAATCCCTTAGCTTGTCTTCCGTGATGGCTTGCCCTGCCAGGAGTGCGGGAGAAATTGGAGGTTGGGCTCTAAAACGAAGTATTAGCGAGTGCCTATCCATGGGATGTGGAGGTGTTTAACCTACATCCTCCAACCTAGGAATACCTGTGCCCCAGGAAAAAGGCGTGGACTCTGTTTCCACACCACCAGCACACGTGCGAAGAATTGTTCTCGTTTCCTGAGTGTGGGGAGGCTCCTCCAACTAACAGCAGCACCAGGGATCTAGTAGAATCCCTTAGCTTGACTTCCTTGAGTGTTCTCCTAGGCCGGGCTTTGAGCGAAGGTGGGGGTTGGGCTGTAAAGCCAAGTAATATCCAGTGCCTCTCTAAGGGCAGTGAAGGTGTTTAAACTACATCATCTACCTAGGAATAACTGTGCCCCCATAAAGATGCATGGACTCTGTTTCCCCACTTCCAACACACACACAAAGACGTGCTCAGGTATCCTGAGTGTGGGCCGGCACTTTCAAGTGACAGCAGCGCCTGGGTTCTAATAGTATCCTTTAGCTTGTAATACCTGAGTTGTTCCCTAGGCCTGGCTCTGAGGGAAAGCTGGGGGTTGGGCTTTGAGGCCAAATAGTAGCGAGTGCCCCCCGATGGACTGAGGAAGTATTTAGATGAATTCTCCCTAAAGGGGTACACCTGTGCCCACATCCATCTACGTGGAGTGCGGATACACAAATCCCTCCCCCCACAAGTCTGGCTACCGGAATATGAGAGTGGGAAAGTTCCTCCAGCTTACATCAGTGCCAGTGTTCTAGCAGAATCCTTAAGCTTCTCTTCCCTGATGGATTGCATTAGCTGGAGTGCGGTTCAAAGTGGGATTTGTTCTCTAAATCCAAGTAATAATGAGTGCCTCTCCATGGGAATTGGAGGTGTTTAACCAACAAACCCCAACAAGGGAATACCTTTGCCCCCTGGAATATGCGTGGACACTGTTTCTCCACCAACAGTACACACACGAAGAAGCTTTGTGGAATCCTGAGCATGGGGAGACTACTCCAAATGACAGCAGCACCTGGGTTCTATTAGAATCCCTTAGCTTGCGTTCCCTGAGTATTTACATAGGCCAGGCTTTGATCTATTGTGGGGTTTGGTCTCTATAGCTAGGTTTTAGCGAGTGCCTCTCTATTGGCATGGAGATTTTAAAACTACATCCCTAACCTTTAAACACCTGCCCCCCATATAAATGCGTGGTCTCCCTTTCCCCACCTCCAGCACACCCACGAAGAACAGTTCTGGTATACTGAGTGTGGGTAGGCACCTCCAAATGACAGCAGCACCTGGGACCTTATAATATCACTTGGCTTGCTTTCCCTGAGTGTTTCCTTTGGCCAGGCTGTGAGCGAAGATGGGTGTTGGGCACTAAAGACTAGTAATAGCGAGTGCCTCTCTATGGGCATTGGAGGTGTTTAAAATACATCCCCAAACTTGGAACACCTGTGCCCCCCCAAAAACGCGTGGACTCTGTTTCTCCACCTCCAGCACACACACGAAAACGGGTTGAGGTTTCCTGAGTGTGGGGAGGCACCTACAACTGACAGCAGGGCCTGGGTTCTAATACAATCCATTAACTTGTCTTCACTGATGGCTAGCCTAGGCGGGAGTAGGGGGAATGTGAGGGTTGGGCTCTAAAACCAAGTATTATTGAGTGCCTCTCCACGGGATTTGAAGTGGTTTAACCTACAACCAAATATTTGGGAATACCTGTGCCCCCTGAAAGATGCAAGGACACTGTTTCCCCGCCTTCAGCACACACACTAGGTGGTGTTCTGGTATCCTGAGTGTGGGGAGGCTCCTGCAAGTGACAGTAGCACCTGGGATCTAATTGGATCCATTAGGTTGATATTCCTGAGTATTTTCCTTGGCCGGGTTGTGAGCGAAATTGGGGGTTGTGCTCTAAAACCAAGTATTAGCGAGTTCCTATATTTTGGCAGTGGAGGTGGTTAAAGTATATCCCCAACCTGGGAACACCTGTGCCCCCATAAAGATGCGTGGACTCTGTTTCCCTCCTGCAGCACACACACGACATTGGGTTCAGATGTCTTGAGTGTGGGGAGGTTCCTGCAACTAACAGCAGCGCCTGGGTTGTAATACAATCCCTTAACTGGTCTTCCATGATGGCTTGCCATGGCCGGTGTGCGGGGGAAAGTTGGGATTGGGCTCTAAACCAAGTATTAGCGAGAGCCTGTCCATGGGATGTGGGTGTTTAACCTACAAACCACCACCATGAAATAACTGTGCCCCCTGAAAGATGCTTTGACTCTGTTTCCCTACATCCAGCACACACACGAAGAAGTGTTCTGGTGTTCTGAGTGTGGGGAGGTTCCTCCAACTGACAGCAGCACCTGGGTTCGAATAGAATCCCTTAGCTTGACTTCCCTAAGTGTTTTCCTAGGCCTAGCAGTGAGCGATGGTTGGGGATGGGCTCTAAAGCCAAGTATTAGAGAGTGCATCTCTGTGGGCAGTGGAGGGTTTGAAACTACTTCCCCAACCTTGGAACACCTGTGCCCCCATAAAGATGAGTGGACTCTGTTTCCCCCCTGCAGCACACACACGGAGACGTGGTCAGGTATCCTGATAGTGGGGAGGCTCCTCCACATGACAGCAGCGCCTGGGTTCTAATAGAATACCTTAGATTGTTTTCCTTGAGTGTTTCCCTAGGCTGGGCTTAGAGGGAAAGCTTGGAGTTTGGCTTGGAGGCCAAGTAGCAGCAACTGCCCCCCGATGGAATGTGGAAGTAATTAGAGGACTTCTCCCTAATGGGGATCAAGTGTGACCCCATTCATCTACTTGGATTTTGGCTCCAAATCTCCCCGCCACAAAATGTTGGGTTCCGGAATCCTGAGTTTTGGGACGTTCCTCCAACTGTCAGCAGCGCTTGTGTTCTTGAATCCCTTAACTTGCCTTTCCTGATGGTTTGCCTGTGCTGGAGTGCAGGGGAATGTGGGGTTTCGGCTCTAATACCAAGTATTAGCCAATGCATCTACATGTGAAGTTGAGAAATTTTAACTACAACCAGCAACATACAAATACATGTGCCACCTGAAAGATGCCTGGACTCTGTTTCCCCACCTCAAGCACACAAACGAGGAAGTGTTCTTCTATCCTGAATGTGGGGAGTTTCCTCCAAATGACAGCAGCACCTGAGGTCTAATAGAATCCGTTAGCTTGACTTCCTTGAGTGTTTACCTAGGCCGGGCTGTAAGCGAATGTGGGGGTTGGGCCCTAAAGACAAGGATTAGCGAGTGCCCCTCTATGGGCAGTGGAGGTGTTTAAACCAAATCCCCAACTTTGGAACACCTGTGCCCCCATAAAGATGCGTGGAATATCTTTCCCACCTCCAGAACACACACGAAGACTTTCAGATATCCTTAGTGTGGGGGGGCTCCTCAAAATGACAGCAGCGTCTGGGTTCTAATAGAATCCCTAAGCTTGTAATACGAGTGTTCCCCTGGTCCGGGATGTGAGGGAAAGCTGGGGGTTGGGCTTGGAGTCCAAGTAGCAGTGAGTGCCCCCTGATCGATTGAGGAAGTACTTAGAGGACTTCTCCCTAAAGGGAACACTTTTGCCCCCATTCATCTGGGTGGAGTGGGGCTGCACAACTCCCCCACAAACAGGAATTTGTTCCGGAATCCTGAGTGCAGAGAAGTTCCACCAACTGACAGCTGCGCCTGGGTTCTAACTGAATCCCTTTGCTTGTCTTCCGTGATGGTATGCCTAGGCGGGAGTGCGTGGGAAAGTTTGGTTTGGGATCCAAACCAAGTATTTGCGAGTACCTCTCTATGGTTAGTGGAGGTTTTTAAACTACATCCCTAACCTGGGAACACCTGTGCCCCCATATATATCCGTGGAGTCTGTTTCCAGACCTCCAGCACACACACGAACACTTGCACAGTTATCCTGAGAGTGGGCAGCCTCCTCCAACTGACAGCAGGGCCTGGGTTCTAATAAAATCGCTTAACTTGTCTTCCCTGTTTGGTTGCCTGATACGGAGTGCGGGGGAAAGTGGGGGTTGGGCTCTAAATCCAAGTATTAGCGAGTGCTTCTTCATGGGATGTGGAGGTTATTAACCAAAAACCCACAACCTGGGAACACCTGTGCTCCTTGAAAAATGCGTGGGCTCTGTTTCCCCACCTCCAGCACACACATGAAGAAGTGTTCTGGTATCCTGAGTGTGGGGAGGCACCTCCAACTGACAGCAGCATCTGGGATCTAATAGGATCCCTTAGGTTGACTTCCCTGTGTGTTTTCCAAGGACCGGCTGGGAGCGAAGGTGGGGGTTGGGCTCTAAAGCCAAGTAAGAGCGAGTGCCTCTCTATGGGCAGTGGAGGTGTTTAAAGTACATTCCCTCCCTGGGAACACCTGTGCCCCCATAAAGTTGCGTGGACTATGTATCCCCAAAACCATCATACACATAAAGACTTGTTCAGGTATCCTGAGTATGGGGAGACTCCTCCAACTGACAGCAGCGCCTGGGTTCTAATAGAATCCCAAAGCTTGTCTTCCCTGATGGCATGCCTAGGCTGGAGTGTGGGGGAAAGTGGGGTTTGGGCTTGAAGTCCAAGTAGCAACGAGTGCCCCCTGATTTACTGGGGAAGTACTTAGAGGATTTCACCCTAAAATGGAACACCTGTGCCCCCATTCATCTGCGTGGACTGGGTCTCCACAACTCCCCCCCACACAAGGCTGGGATCCGGAATCCTGAGTGTGTGGAAGTTCCTCCAACTGACAGCAGCGCCTGCGTTCGAATAGAATAACTCAGCTTGTATTCCCTGAGTGTTTCCCTAGGCCGGGCTGCGAGCGAAAGCTGGGGGTTGTGCTTGGAGGCCAAGTAGCAGCTTGTGCCAACCGATTGACTGAGGAATTACTTAGGGAACTCCCCTACCGGGGAACACCTGTGTCACCATTCATCTGCGTGGGTTGGGGCTGCACACCTCCCCCACACACAAGAGTGTCTCCGGAGTCCTGAGTGTTGGGAAGTTCCTCCATGTGACAGCAGCATCTAGGTTCAATACAATCCCTTAGCTTGTCTTCCGTGATGGCTTGCCCTGCCAGGAGTGCGGGAGAAATTGGAGGTTGGGCTCTAAAACGAAGTATTAGCGAGTGCCTATCCATGGGATGTGGAGGTGTTTAACCTACATCCTCCAACCTAGGAATACCTGTGCCCCAGGAAAAAGGCGTGGACTCTGTTTCCACACCACCAGCACACGTGCGAAGAATTGTTCTCGTTTCCTGAGTGTGGGGAGGCTCCTCCAACTAACAGCAGCACCAGGGATCTAGTAGAATCCCTTAGCTTGACTTCCTTGAGTGTTCTCCTAGGCCGGGCTTTGAGCGAAGGTGGGGGTTGGGCTGTAAAGCCAAGTAATATCCAGTGCCTCTCTAAGGGCAGTGAAGGTGTTTAAACTACATCATCTACCTAGGAATAACTGTGCCCCCATAAAGATGCATGGACTCTGTTTCCCCACTTCCAACACACACACAAAGACGTGCTCAGGTATCCTGAGTGTGGGCCGGCACTTTCAAGTGACAGCAGCGCCTGGGTTCTAATAGTATCCTTTAGCTTGTAATACCTGAGTTGTTCCCTAGGCCTGGCTCTGAGGGAAAGCTGGGGGTTGGGCTTTGAGGCCAAATAGTAGCGAGTGCCCCCCGATGGACTGAGGAAGTATTTAGATGAATTCTCCCTAAAGGGGTACACCTGTGCCCACATCCATCTACGTGGAGTGCGGATACACAAATCCCTCCCCCCACAAGTCTGGCTACCGGAATATGAGAGTGGGAAAGTTCCTCCAGCTTACATCAGTGCCAGTGTTCTAGCAGAATCCTTAAGCTTCTCTTCCCTGATGGATTGCATTAGCTGGAGTGCGGTTCAAAGTGGGATTTGTTCTCTAAATCCAAGTAATAATGAGTGCCTCTCCATGGGAATTGGAGGTGTTTAACCAACAACCCCCAACAAGGGAATACCTTTGCCCCCTGGAATATGCGTGGACACTGTTTCTCCACCAACAGTACACACACGAAGAAGCTTTCTGGAATCCTGAGCATGGGGAGACTACTCCAAATGACAGCAGCACCTGGGTTCTATTAGAATCCCTTAGCTTGTGTTCCCTGAGTATTTACATAGGCCAGGCTTTGATCTATTGTGGGGTTTGGTCTCTATAGCTAGGTTTTAGCGAGTGCCTCTCTATTGCCATGGAGATTTTAAAACTACATCCCTAACCTTTAAACACCTGCCCCCCATATAAATGCGTGGTCTCCCTTTCCCCACCTCCAGCACACCCACGAAGAACAGTTCTGGTATACTGAGTGTGGGTAGGCACCTCCAAATGACAGCAGCACCTGGGACCTTATAATATCACTTGGCTTGCTTTCCCTGAGTGTTTCCTTTGGCCAGGCTGTGAGCGAAGGTGGGTGTTGGGCACTAAAGACTAGTAATAGCGAGTGCCTCTCTATGGGCATTGGAGGTGTTTAAAATACATCCCCAAACTTGGAACACCTGTGCCCCCCCAAAAACGCGTGGACTCTGTTTCCCCACCTCCAGCACACACACGAAAACGGGTTGAGGTTTCCTGAGTGTGGGGAGGCACCTACAACTGACAGCAGGGCCTGGGTTCTAATACAATCCATTAACTTGTCTTCACTGATGGCTAGCCTAGGCGGGAGTAGGGGGAATGTGAGGGTTGGGCTCTAAAACCAAGTATTATTGAGTGCCTCTCCACGGGATTTGAAGTGGTTTAACCTACAACCAAATATTTGGGAATACCTGTGCCCCCTGAAAGATGCAAGGACACTGTTTCCCCGCCTTCAGCACACACACTAGGTGGTGTTCTGGTATCCTGAGTGTGGGGAGGCTCCTGCAAGTGACAGTAGCACCTGGGATCTAATTGGATCCATTAGGTTGATATTCCTGAGTATATTCCTTGGCCGGATTGTGAGCGAAATTGGGGGTTGTGCTCTAAAACCAAGTATTAGCGAGTTCCTATATTTTGGCAGTGGAGGTGGTTAAAGTATATCCCCAACCTGGGAACACCTGTGCCCCCATAAAGATGCGTGGACTCTGTTTCCCTCCTGCAGCACACACACGACATTGGGTTCAGATGTCTTGAGTGTGGGGAGGTTCCTGCAACTAACAGCAGCGCCTGGGTTGTAATACAATACCTTAACTGGTCTTCCATGATGGCTTGCCATGGCCGGTGTGCGGGGGAAAGTTGGGATTGTTCTCTAAACCAAGTATTAGCGAGAGCCTGTCCATGGGATGTGGGTGTTTAACCTACAAACCACCACCATGAAATAACTGTGCCCCCTGAAAGAAGATTTGACTCTGTTTCCCTACATCCAGCACACACACGAAGAAGTGTTCTGGTGTTCTGAGTGTGGGGAGGTTCCTCCAACTGACAGCAGCACCTGGGTTCGAATAGAATCCCTTAGCTTGACTTCCCTAAGTGTTTTCCTAGGCCTAGCAGTGAGCGATGGTGGGGGTTGGGCTCTAAAGCCAAGTATTAAAGAGTGCATCTCTGTGGGCAGTGGAGGGTTTGAAACTACTTCCCGAACCTTGGAACACCTGTGCCCCCATAAAGATGAGTGGACTCTGTTTCCCCCCTGCAGCACACACACGGAGACTTGGTCAGGTATCCTGATAGTGGGGAGGCTCCTCCACATGACAGCAGCGCCTGGGTTCTAATAGAATCCCTTAGATTGTTTTCCTTGAGTGTTTCCCTAGGCCGGGCTTAGAGGGAAAGCTGGGAGTTTGGCTTGGAGGCCAAGTAGCAGCAACTGCCCCCCGATGGAATGTGGAAGTATTTAGAGGACTTCTCCCTAATCGGGAACAAGTGTGACCCCATTCATCTACTTGGATTTTGGCTCCACATCTCCCCGCCACAAAATGTTGGGTTCCGGAATCCTGAGTTTTGGGACGTTCCTCCAACTGTCAGCAGCGCTTGTGTTCTTGAATCCCTTAACGTGCCTTCCCTGATGGTTTGCCTGTGCTGGAGTGCAGGGGAATGTGGGGTTTCGGCTCTAATACCAAGTATTAGCCAATGCATCTACATGTGAAGTTGAGAAATTTTAACTACAACCAGCAACGTAGGAATACATGTGCCACCTGAAAGATGCCTGGACTCTGTTTCCCCACCTCCAGCACACAAACGAGGAAGTGTTCTTCTATCCTGAATGTGGGGAGTTTCCTCCAAATGACAGCAGCACCTGAGGTCTAATAGAATCCGTTAGCTTGACTTCCTTGAGTGTTTACCTAGGCCGGGCTGTAAGCGAATGTGGGGGTTGGGCCCTAAAGACAAGGATTAGCGAGTGCCCCTCTATGGGCAGTGGAAGTGTTTAAACCAAATCCCCAACTTTGGAACACCTGTGCCCCCATAAAGATGCGTGGAATATCTTTCCCAACTCCAGAACACACACGAAGACTTTCAGATATCCTTAGTGTGGGGGGGCTCCTCAAAATGACAGCAGCGTCTGGGTTCTAATAGAATCCCTTAGCTTGTAATACGAGTGTTCTCCTGGTCCGGGATGTGAGGGAAAGCTGGGGGTTGGGCTTGGAGTCCAAGTAGCAGTGAGTGCCCCCTGATCGATTGAGGAAGTACTTAGAGGACTTCTCCCTAAAGGGAACACTTTTGCCCCCATTCATCTGGGTGGAGTGGGGCTGCACAACTCCCCCACAAACAGGAATGTGTTCCGGAATCCTGAGTGCAGAGAAGTTCCACCAACTGACAGCAGCGCCTGGGTTCTAACTGAATCCCTTTGCTTGTCTTCCCTGATGGTATGCCTAGGCGGGAGTGCGGGGGAAAGTGTGGTTTGGGATCCAAACCAAGTATTTGCGAGTACCTCTCTATGGTTAGTGGAGGTTTTTAAACTACATCCCTAACCTGGGAACACCTGTGCCCCCATATATATCCGTGGAGTCTGTTTCCAGACCTCCAGCACACACACGAACACTTGCACAGTTATCCTGAGAGTGGGCAGCCTCCTCCAACTGACAGCAGGGCCTGGGTTCTAATAAAATCGCTTAACTTGTCTTCCCTGTTTGGTTGCCTGATACGGAGTGCGGGGGAAAGTGGGGGTTGGGCTCTAAATCCAAGTATTAGCGAGTGCTTCTTCATGGGAAGTGGAGGTTATTAACCAAAAACCCACAACCTGGGAACACCTGTGCTCCTTGAAAAATGCGTGGACTCTGTTTCCCCACCTCCAGCACACACATGAAGAAGTGTTCTGGTATCCTGAGTGTGGGGAGGCACCTCCAACTGACAGCAGCATCTGGGATCTAATAGGATCCCTTAGGTTGACTTCCCTGTGTGTTTTCCAAGGACCGGCTGGGAGCGAAGGTGGGGGTTGGGCTCTAAAGCCAAGTAAGAGCGAGTGCCTCTCTATGGGCAGTGGAGGTGTTTAAAGTACATTCCCTCCCTGGGAACACCTGTGCCCCCATAAAGTTGCGTGGACTATTTATCCCCAAAACCATCATACACATAAAGACTTGTTCAGGTATCCTGAGTATGGGGAGACTCCTCCAACTGACAGCAGCGCCTGGGTTCTAATAGAATCCCAAAGCTTGTCTTCCCTGATGGCATGCCTAGGCTGGAGTGTGGGGGAAAGTGGGGTTTGGGCTTGAAGTCCAAGTAGCAACGAGTGCCCCCTGATTTACTGGGGAAGTACTTAGAGGATTTCACCCTAAAATGGAACACCTGTGCCCCCATTCATCTGCCTGGACTGGGTCTCCACAACTCCCCCCCACACAAGGCTGGGATCCGGAATCCTGAGTGTGTGGAAGTTCCTCCAACTGACAGCAGCGCCTGCGTTCGAATAGAATAACTCAGCTTGTATTCCCTGAGTGTTTCCCTAGGCCGGGCTGCGAGCGAAAGCTGGGGGTTGTGCTTGGAGGCCAAGTAGCAGCTTGTGCCAACCGATTGACTGAGGAATTACTTAGGGAACTCCCCTACCGGGGAACACCTGTGTCACCATTCATCTGCGTGGATTGGGGCTGCACACCTCCCCCACACACAAGAGTGTCTCCGGAGTCCTGAGTGTTGGGAAGTTCCTCCATGTGACAGCAGCATCTAGGTTCAATACAATCCCTTAGCTTGTCTTCCGTGATGGCTTGCCCTGCCAGGAGTGCGGGAGAAATTGGAGGTTGGGCTCTAAAACGAAGTATTAGCGAGTGCCTATCCATGGGATGTGGAGGTGTTTAACCTACATCCTCCAACCTAGGAATACCTGTGCCCCAGGAAAAAGGCGTGGACTCTGTTTCCACACCACCAGCACACGTGCGAAGAATTGTTCTCGTTTCCTGAGTGTGGGGAGGCTCCTCCAACTAACAGCAGCACCAGGGATCTAGTAGAATCCCTTAGCTTGACTTCCTTGAGTGTTCTCCTAGGCCGGGCTTTGAGCGAAGGTGGGGGTTGGGCTGTAAAGCCAAGTAATATCCAGTGCCTCTCTAAGGGCAGTGAAGGTGTTTAAACTACATCATCTACCTAGGAATAACTGTGCCCCCATAAAGATGCATGGACTCTGTTTCCCCACTTCCAACACACACACAAAGACGTGCTCAGGTATCCTGAGTGTGGGCCGGCACTTTCAAGTGACAGCAGCGCCTGGGTTCTAATAGTATCCTTTAGCTTGTAATACCTGAGTTGTTCCCTAGGCCTGGCTCTGAGGGAAAGCTGGGGGTTGGGCTTTGAGGCCAAATAGTAGCGAGTGCCCCCCGATGGACTGAGGAAGTATTTAGATGAATTCTCCCTAAAGGGGTACACCTGTGCCCACATCCATCTACGTGGAGTGCGGATACACAAATCCCTCCCCCCACAAGTCTGGCTACCGGAATATGAGAGTGGGAAAGTTCCTCCAGCTTACATCAGTGCCAGTGTTCTAGCAGAATCCTTAAGCTTCTCTTCCCTGATGGATTGCATTAGCTGGAGTGCGGTTCAAAGTGGGATTTGTTCTCTAAATCCAAGTAATAATGAGTGCCTCTCCATGGGAATTGGAGGTGTTTAACCAACAACCCCCAACAAGGGAATACCTTTGCCCCCTGGAATATGCGTGGACACTGTTTCTCCACCAACAGTACACACACGAAGAAGCTTTCTGGAATCCTGAGCATGGGGAGACTACTCCAAATGACAGCAGCACCTGGGTTCTATTAGAATCCCTTAGCTTGTGTTCCCTGAGTATTTACATAGGCCAGGCTTTGATCTATTGTGGGGTTTGGTCTCTATAGCTAGGTTTTAGCGAGTGCCTCTCTATTGGCATGGAGATTTTAAAACTACATCCCTAACCTTTAAACACCTGCCCCCCATATAAATGCGTGGTCTACCTTTCCCCACCTCCAGCACACCCACGAAGAACAGTTCTGGTATACTGAGTGTGGGTAGGCACCTCCAAATGACAGCAGCACCTGGGACCTTATAATATCACTTGGCTTGCTTTCCCTGAGTGTTTCCTTTGGCCAGGCTGTGAGCGAAGGTGGGTGTTGGGCACTAAAGACTAGTAATAGCGAGTGCCTCTCTATGGGCATTGGAGGTGTTTAAAATACATCCCCAAACTTGGAACACCTGTGCCCCCCCAAAAACGCGTGGACTCTGTTTCCCCACCTCCAGCACACACACGAAAACGGGTTGAGGTTTCCTGAGTGTGGGGAGGCACCTACAACTGACAGCAGGGCCTGGGTTCTAATACAATCCATTAACTTGTCTTCACTGATGGCTAGCCTAGGCGGGAGTGCGGGGGAATGTGAGGGTTGGGCTCTAAAACCAAGTATTATTGAGTGCCTCTCCACGGGATTTGAAGTGGTTTAACCTACAACCAAATATTTGGGAATACCTGTGCCCCCTGAAAGATGCAAGGACACTGTTTCCCCGCCTTCAGCACACACACTAGGTGGTGTTCTGGTATCCTGAGTGTGGGGAGGTTCCTGCAAGTGACAGTAGCACCTGGGATCTAGTTGGATCCATTAGGTTGATATTCCTGAGTATTTTCCTTGGCCGGGTTGTGAGCGAAATTGGGGGTTGTGCTCTAAAAGCAAGTATTAGCGAGTTCCTATATTTTGGCAGTGGAGGTGGTTAAAGTATATCCCCAACCTGGGAACACCTGTGCCCCCATAAAGATGCGTGGACTCTGTTTCCCTCCTGCAGCACACACACGGAGACGTGGTCAGGTATCCTGATAGTGGGGAGGCTCCTCCACATGACAGCAGCGCCTGGGTTCTAATAGAATACCTTAGATTGTTTTCCTTGAGTGTTTCCCTAGGCTGGGCTTAGAGGGAAAGCTTGGAGTTTGGCTTGGAGGCCAAGTAGCAGCAACTGCCCCCCGATGGAATGTGGAAGTAATTAGAGGACTTCTCCCTAATGGGGAACAAGTGTGACCCCATTCATCTACTTGGATTTTGGCTCCAAATCTCCCCGCCACAAAATGTTGGGTTCCGGAATCCTGAGTTTTGGGACGTTCCTCCAACTGTCAGCAGCGCTTGTGTTCTTGAATCCCTTAACTTGCCTTTCCTGATGGTTTGCCTGTGCTGGAGTGCAGGGGAATGTGGGGTTTCGGCTCTAATACCAAGTATTAGCCAATGCATCTACATGTGAAGTTGAGAAATTTTAACTACAACCAGCAACATACAAATACATGTGCCACCTGAAAGATGCCTGGACTCTGTTTCCCCACCTCAAGCACACAAACGAGGAAGTGTTCTTCTATCCTGAATGTGGGGAGTTTCCTCCAAATGACAGCAGCACCTGAGGTCTAATAGAATCCGTTAGCTTGACTTCCTTGAGTGTTTACCTAGGCCGGGCTGTAAGCGAATGTGGGGGTTGGGCCCTAAAGACAAGGATTAGCGAGTGCCCCTCTATGGGCAGTGGAGGTGTTTAAACCAAATCCCCAACTTTGGAACACCTGTGCCCCCATAAAGATGCGTGGAATATCTTTCCCACCTCCAGAACACACACGAAGACTTTCAGATATCCTTAGTGTGGGGGGGCTCCTCAAAATGACAGCAGCGTCTGGGTTCTAATAGAATCCCTAAGCTTGTAATACGAGTGTTCCCCTGGTCCGGGATGTGAGGGAAAGCTGGGGGTTGGGCTTGGAGTCCAAGTAGCAGTGAGTGCCCCCTGATCGATTGAGGAAGTACTTAGAGGACTTCTCCCTAAAGGGAACACTTTTGCCCCCATTCATCTGGGTGGAGTGGGGCTGCACAACTCCCCCACAAACAGGAATTTGTTCCGGAATCCTGAGTGCAGAGAAGTTCCACCAACTGACAGCTGCGCCTGGGTTCTAACTGAATCCCTTTGCTTGTCTTCCGTGATGGTATGCCTAGGCGGGAGTGCGTGGGAAAGTTTGGTTTGGGATCCAAACCAAGTATTTGCGAGTACCTCTCTATGGTTAGTGGAGGTTTTTAAACTACATCCCTAACCTGGGAACACCTGTGCCCCCATATATATCCGTGGAGTCTGTTTCCAGACCTCCAGCACACACACGAACACTTGCACAGTTATCCTGAGAGTGGGCAGCCTCCTCCAACTGACAGCAGGGCCTGGGTTCTAATAAAATCGCTTAACTTGTCTTCCCTGTTTGGTTGCCTGATACGGAGTGCGGGGGAAAGTGATGGTTGGGCTCTAAATCCAAGTATTAGCGAGTGCTTCTTCATGGGATGTGGAGGTTATTAACCAAAAACCCACAACCTGGGAACACCTGTGCTCCTTGAAAAATGCGTGGGCTCTGTTTCCCCACCTCCAGCACACACATGAAGAAGTGTTCTGGTATCCTGAGTGTGGGGAGGCACCTCCAACTGACAGCAGCATCTGGGATCTAATAGGATCCCTTAGGTTGACTTCCCTGTGTGTTTTCCAAGGACCGGCTGGGAGCGAAGGTGGGGGTTGGGCTCTAAAGCCAAGTAAGAGCGAGTGCCTCTCTATGGGCAGTGGAGGTGTTTAAAGTACATTCCCTCCCTGGGAACACCTGTGCCCCCATAAAGTTGCGTGGACTATGTATCCCCAAAACCATCATACACATAAAGACTTGTTCAGGTATCCTGAGTATGGGGAGACTCCTCCAACTGACAGCAGCGCCTGGGTTCTAATAGAATCCCAAAGCTTGTCTTCCCTGATGGCGTGCCTAGGCTGGAGTGTGGGGGAAAGTGGGGTTTGGGCTTGAAGTCCAAGTAGCAACGAGTGCCCCCTGATTTACTGGGGAAGTACTTAGAGGATTTCACCCTAAAATGGAACACCTGTGCCCCCATTCATCTGCGTGGACTGGGTCTCCACAACTCCCCCCCACACAAGGCTGGGATCCGGAATCCTGAGTGTGTGGAAGTTCCTCCAACTGACAGCAGCGCCTGCGTTCGAATAGAATAACTCAGCTTGTATTCCCTGAGTGTTTCCCTAGGCCGGGCTGCGAGCGAAAGATGGGGGTTGTGCTTGGAGGCCAAGTAGCAGCTTGTGCCAACCGATTGACTGAGGAATTACTTAGGGAACTCCCCTACCGGGGAACACCTGTGTCACCATTCATCTGCGTGGATTGGGGCTGCACACCTCCCCCACACACAAGAGTGTCTCCGGAGTCCTGAGTGTTGGGAAGTTCCTCCATGTGACAGCAGCATCTAGGTTCAATACAATCCCTTAGCTTGTCTTCCGTGATGGCTTGCCCTGCCAGGAGTGCGGGAGAAATTGGAGGTTGGGCTCTAAAACGAAGTATTAGCGAGTGCCTATCCATGGGATGTGGAGGTGTTTAACCTACATCCTCCAACCTAGGAATACCTGTGCCCCAGGAAAAAGGCGTGGACTCTGTTTCCACACCACCAGCACACGTGCGAAGAATTGTTCTCGTTTCCTGAGTGTGGGGAGGCTCCTCCAACTAACAGCAGCACCAGGGATCTAGTAGAATCCCTTAGCTTGACTTCCTTGAGTGTTCTCCTAGGCCGGGCTTTGAGCGAAGGTGGGGGCTGGGCTGTAAAGCCAAGTAATATCCAGTGCCTCTCTAAGGGCAGTGAAGGTGTTTAAACTACATCATCTACCTAGGAATAACTGTGCCCCCATAAAGATGCATGGACTCTGTTTCCCCACTTCCAACACACACACAAAGACGTGCTCAGGTATCCTGAGTGTGGGCCGGCACTTTCAAGTGACAGCAGCGCCTGGGTTCTAATAGTATCCTTTAGCTTGTAATACCTGAGTTGTTCCCTAGGCCTGGCTCTGAGGGAAAGCTGGGGGTTGGGCTTTGAGGCCAAATAGTAGCGAGTGCCCCCCGATGGACTGAGGAAGTATTTAGATGAATTCTCCCTAAAGGGGTACACCTGTGCCCACATCTATCTACGTGGAGTGCGGATACACAAATCCCTCCCCCCACAAGTCAGGCTACCGGAATATGAGAGTGGGAAAGTTCCTCCAGCTTACATCAGTGCCAGTGTTCTAGCAGAATCCTTAAGCTTCTCTTCCCTGATGGATTGCATTAGCTGGAGTGCGGTTCAAAGTGGGATTTGTTCTCTAAATCCAAGTAATAATGAGTGCCTCTCCATGGGAATTGGAGGTGTTTAACCAACAACCCCCAACAAGGGAATACCTTTGCCCCCTGGAATATGCGTGGACACTGTTTCTCCACCAACAGTACACACACGAAGAAGCTTTCTGGAATCCTGAGCATGGGGAGACTACTCCAAATGACAGCAGCACCTGGGTTCTATTAGAATCCCTTAGCTTGTGTTCCCTGAGTATTTACATAGGCCAGGCTTTGATCTATTGTGGGGTTTGGTCTCTATAGCTAGGTTTTAGCGAGTGCCTCTCTATTGCCATGGAGATTTTAAAACTACATCCCTAACCTTTAAACACCTGCCCCCCATATAAATGCGTGGTCTCCCTTTCCCCACCTCCAGCACACCCACGAAGAACAGTTCTGGTATACTGAGTGTGGGTAGGCACCTCCAAATGACAGCAGCACCTGGGACCTTATAATATCACTTGGCTTGCTTTCCCGGAGTGTTTCCTTTGGCCAGGCTGTGAGCGAAGGTGGGTGTTGGGCACTAAAGACTAGTAATAGCGAGTGCCTCTCTATGGGCATTGGAGGTGTTTAAAATACATCCCCAAACTTGGAACACCTGTGCTCCCCCAAAAACGCGTGGACTCTGTTTCCCCACCTCCAGCACACACACGAAAACGGGTTGAGGTTTCCTGAGTGTGGGGAGGCACCTACAACTGACAGCAGGGCCTGGGTTCTAATACAATCCATTAACTTGTCTTCACTGATGGCTAGCCTAGGCGGGAGTAGGGGGAATGTGAGGGTTGGGCTCTAAAACCAAGTATTATTGAGTGCCTCTCCACGGGATTTGAAGTGGTTTAACCTACAACCAAATATTTGGGAATACCTGTGCCCCCTGAAAGATGCAAGGACACTGTTTCCCCGCCTTCAGCACACACACTAGGTGGTGTTCTGGTATCCTGAGTGTGGGGAGGCTCCTGCAAGTGACAGTAGCACCTGGGATCTAGTTGGATCCATTAGGTTGATATTCCTGAGTATTTTCCTTGGCCGGGTTGTGAGCGAAATTGGGGGTTGTGCTCTAAAACCAAGTATTAGCGAGTTCCTATATTTTGGCAGTGGAGGTGGTTAAAGTATATCCCCAACCTGGGAACACCTGTGCCCCCATAAAGATGCGTGGACTCTGTTTCCCTCCTGCAGCACACACACGACATTGGGTTCAGATGTCTTGAGTGTGGGGAGGTTCCTGCAACTAACAGCAGCGCCTGGGTTGTAATACAATACCTTAACTGGTCTTCCATGATGGCTTGCCATGGCCGGTGTGCGGGGGAAAGTTGGGATTGGGCTCTAAACCAAGTATTAGCGAGAGCCTATCCATGGGATGTGGGTGTTTAACCTACAAACCACCACCATGAAATAACTGTGCCCCCTGAAAGATGCTTTGACTCTGTTTCCCCACATTCAGCACACACACGAAGAAGTGTTCTGGTGTTCTGAGTGTGGGGAGGTTCGTCCAACTGACAGCAGCACCTGGGTTCGAATAGAATCCCTTAGCATGACTTCCCTAAGTGTTTTCCTAGGCCTAGCAGTGAGCGATGGTTGGGGATGGGCTCTAAAGCCAAGTATTAGAGAGTGCATCTCTGTGGGCAGTGGAGGGTTTGAAACTACTTCCCCAACCTTGGAACACCTGTGCCCCCATAAAGATGAGTGGACTCTGTTTTCCCCCCGCAGCACACACACGGAGACTTGGTCAGGTATCCTGATAGTGGGGAGGCTCCTCCACATGACAGCAGCGCCTGGGTTCTAATAGAATCCCGTAGATTGTTTTCCTTGAGTGTTTCCCTAGGCTGGGCTTAGATGGATAGCAGGGAGTTTGGCTTGGAGGCCAAGTAGCAGCAACTGCCCCCCGATGGAATGTGGAAGTATTTAGAGGACTTCTCCCTATTGGGGAACAAGTGTGACCCCATTCATCTACTTGGATTTTGGCTCCACATCTCCCCGCCACAAAATGTTGGGTTCCGGAATCCTGAGTTTTGGGACGTTCCTCCAACTGTCAGCAGCGCTTGTGTTCTTGAATCGCTTCACTTGCCTTCCCTGATGGTTTGCCTGTGCTGGAGTACAGGGGAATGTGGGATTTCGGCTCTAATACCAAGTATTAGCCAATGCATCTACATGTGAAGTTGAGAAATTTTAACTACACCCAGCAACGTAGGAATACATGTGCCACCTGAAAGATGCCTGGACTATGTTTCCCCACCTCCAGCACACAAACGAGGAAGTGTTCTTCTATCCTGAATGTGGGGAGTTTCCTCCAAATGACAGCAGAACCTGAGGTCTAATAGAATCCGTTAGCTTTACTTCCTTGAGTGTTTACCTAAGCCGGGCTGTAAGCGAATGTGGGGGTTGGGCCTTAAAGACAAGGATTAGAGAGTGCCCCTCTATGGGCAGTGGAGGTGTTTAAAGCAAATCCCCAACTTTGGAACACCTGTGCCCCCATAAAAATGCGTGGAATATCTTTCCCACCTCCAGAACACACACGAAGACTTTCAGATATCCTTAGTTTGGGGGGGCTCCTCAAAATGACAGCAGCGTCTGGGTTCTAATAGAATCCCTTAGCTTGTAATATGAGTGTTCCCCTGGTCCGGGATGTGAGGGAAATCTGGGGGTTGGGCTTGGAGTCCAAGTAGCAGTGTGTGCCCCCTGATGGATTGAGGAAGTACTTAGAGGACTTCTCCCTAAAAGGAACACATTTGCCCCCATTCATCTGGGTGGAGTGGGGCTGCACAACTCCCCCACAAACAGGAATGTGTTCCGGAATCCTGAGTGCAGAGAAGTTCCTCCAACTGACAGCAGCGCCTGGGTTCTAACTGAATCCCTTTGCTTGTCTTCCCTGATGGTATGCCTAGGCGGGAGTGCGGGGGAAAGTGTGGTTTCGGATCCAAACCAAGTATTTGCGAGTACCTCTCTATGGTTAGTGGAGGTTTTTAAACTACATCCCTAACCTGGGAACACCTGTGCCCCCATATATATCCGTGGAGTCTGTTTCCAGACCTCCAGCACACACACGAACACTTGCACAGTTTTCCTGAGAGTGGGCAGCCTCCTCCAACCTACAGCAGGGCTTGGGTTCTAATAAAATCGCTTAACTTGTCTTCCCTGTTTGGTTGCCTGATACGGAGTGCGGGGGAAAGTGGGGGTTGGGCTCTAAATCCAAGTATTAGCGAGTGCTTCTTCATGGGAAGTGGAGGATATTAACCAAAAACCCACAACCTGGGAACACCTGTGCTCCTTGAAAAATGCGTGGACTCTGTTTCCCCACCTCCAGCACACACATGAAGAAGTGTTCTGGTATCCTGAGTGTGGGGAGGCACCTCCAAATGACAGCAGCATCTGGGATCTAATAGGATCCCTTAGGTTGACTTCCCTGTGTGTTTTCCAAGGACCGGCTGGGAGCGAAGGTGGGGGTTGGGCTCTAAAGCCAAGTAAGAGCGAGTGCCTCTCTATGGGCAGTGGAGGTGTTTAAAGTACATTCCCTCCCTGGGAACACCTGTGCCCCCATAAAGTTGCGTGCACTATGTATCCCCAAAACCATCATACACATAAAGACTTGTTCAGGTATCCTGAGTATGGGGAGACTCCTCCAACTGACAGCAGCGCCTGGGTTCTAATAGAATCCCAAAGCTTGTCTTCCCTGATGACATGCCTAGGCTGGAGTGTGGGGGAAAGTGGGGTTTGGGCTTGAAGTCCAAGTAGCAACGAGTGCCCCCTGATTTACTGGGGAAGTACTTAGAGGATTTCACCCTAAAATGGAACACCTGTGCCCCCATTCATCTGCGTGGACTGGGTCTCCACAACTCCCCCCCACACAAGGCTGGGATCCGGAATCCTGAGTGTGTGGAAGTTCCTCCAACTGACAGCAGCGCCTGCGTTCGAATAGAATAACTCAGCTTGTATTCCCTGAGTGTTTCCCTAGGCCGGGCTGCGAGCGAAAGCTGGGGGTTGTGCTTGGAGGCCAAGTAGCAGCTTGTGCCAACCGATTGACTGAGGAATTACTTAGGGAACTCCCCTACCGGGGAACACCTGTGTCACCATTCATCTGCGTGGATTGGGGCTGCACACCTCCCCCACACACAAGAGTGTCTCCGGAGTCCTGAGTGTTGGGAAGTTCCTCCATGTGACAGCAGCATCTAGGTTCAATACAATCCCTTAGCTTGTCTTCCGTGATGGCTTGCCCTGCCAGGAGTGCGGGAGAAATTGGAGGTTGGGCTCTAAAACGAAGTATTAGCGAGTGCCTATCCATGGGTTGTGGAGGTGTTTAACCTACATCCTCCAACCTAGGAATACCTGTGCCCCAGGAAAAAGGCGTGGACTCTGTTTCCACACCACCAGCACACGTGCGAAGAATTGTTCTCGTTTCCTGAGTGTGGGGAGGCTCCTCCAACTAACAGCAGCACCAGGGATCTAGTAGAATCCCTTAGCTTGACTTCCTTGAGTGTTCTCCTAGGCCGGGCTTTGAGCGAAGGTGGGGGTTGGGCTGTAAAGCCAAGTAATATCCAGTGCCTCTCTAAGGGCAGTGAAGGTGTTTAAACTACATCATCTACCTAGGAATAACTGTGCCCCCATAAAGATGCATGGACTCTGTTTCCCCACTTCCAACACACACACAAAGACGTGCTCAGGTATCCTGAGTGTGGGCCGGCACTTTCAAGTGACAGCAGCGCCTGGGTTCTAATAGTATCCTTTAGCTTGTAATACCTGAGTTGTTCCCTAGGCCTGGCTCTGAGGGAAAGCTGGGGGTTGGGCTTTGAGGCCAAATAGTAGCGAGTGCCCCCCGATGGACTGAGGAAGTATTTAGATGAATTCTCCCTAAAGGGGTACACCTGTGCCCACATCCATCTACGTGGAGTGCGGATACACAAATCCCTCCCCCCACAAGTCTGGCTACCGGAATATGAGAGTGGGAAAGTTCCTCCAGCTTACATCAGTGCCAGTGTTCCAGTAGAATCCTTAAGCTTCTCTTCCCTGATGGATTGCATTAGCTGGAGTGCGGTTCAAAGTGGGATTTGTTCTCTAAATCCAAGTAATAATGAGTGCCTCTCCATGTGAATTGGAGGTGTTTAACCAACAACCCCCAACAAGGGAATACCTTTGCCCCCTGGAATATGCGTGGACACTGTTTCTCCACCAACAGTACACACACGAAGAAGCTTTCTGGAATCCTGAGCATGGGGAGACTACTCCAAATGACAGCAGCACCTGGGTTCTATTAGAATCCCTTAGCTTGCGTTCCCTGAGTATTTACATAGGCCAGGCTTTGATCTATTGTGGGGTTTGGTCTCTATAGCTAGGTTTTAGCGAGTGCCTCTCTATTGGCATGGAGATTTTAAAACTACATCCCTAACCTTTAAACACCTGCCCCCCATATAAATGCGTGGTCTCCCTTTCCCCACCTCCAGCACACCCACGAAGAACAGTTCTGGTATACTGAGTGTGGGTAGGCACCTCCAAATGACAGCAGCACCTGGGACCTTATAATATCACTTGGCTTGCTTTCCCTGAGTGTTTCCTTTGGCCAGGCTGTGAGCGAAGGTGGGTGTTGGGCACTAAAGACTAGTAATAGCGAGTGCCTCTCTATGGGCATTGGAGGAGTTTAAAATACATCCCCAAACTTGGAACACCTGTGCCCCCCCAAAAATGCGTGGACTCTGTTTCCCCACCTCCAGCACACACACGAAAACGGGTTGAGGTTTCCTGAGTGTGGGGAGGCACCTACAACTGACAGCAGGGCCTGGGTTCTAATACAATCCATTAACTTGTCTTCACTGATGGCTAGCCTAGGCGGGAGTAGGGGGAATGTGAGGGTTGGGCTCTAAAACCAAGTATTATTGAGTGCCTCTCCACGGGATTTGAAGTGGTTTAACCTACAACCAAATATTTGGGAATACCTGTGCCCCCTGAAAGATGCAAGGACACTGTTTCCCCGCCTTCAGCACACACACTAGGTGGTGTTCTGGTATCCTGAGTGTGGGGAGGCTCCTGCAAGTGACAGTAGCACCTGGGATCTAATTGGATCCATTAGGTTGATATTCCTGAGTATTTTCCTTGGCCGGGTTGTGAGCGAAATTGGGGGTTGTGCTCTAAAACCAAGTATTAGCGAGTTCCTATATTTTGGCAGTGGAGGTGGTTAAAGTATATCCCCAACCTGGGAACACCTGTGCCCCCATAAAGATGCGTGGACTCTGTTTCCCTCCTGCAGCACACACACGACATTGGGTTCAGATGTCTTGAGTGTGGGGAGGTTCCTGCAACTAACAGCAGCGCCTGGGTTGTAATACAATACCTTAACTGGTCTTCCATGATGGCTTGCCATGGCCGGTGTGCGGGGGAAAGTTGGGATTGGGCTCTAAACCAAGTATTAGCGAGAGCCTATCCATGGGATGTGGGTGTTTAACCTACAAACCACCACCATGAAATAACTGTGCCCCCTGAAAGATGCTTTGACTCTGTTTCCCCACATTCAGCACACACACGAAGAAGTGTTCTGGTGTTCTGAGTGTGGGGAGGTTCGTCCAACTGACAGCAGCACCTGGGTTCGAATAGAATCCCTTAGCATGACTTCCATAAGTGTTTTCCTAGGCCTAGCAGTGAGCGATGGTTGGGGATGGGCTCTAAAGCCAAGTATTAGAGAGTGCATCTCTGTGGGCAGTGGAGGGTTTGAAACTACTTCCCCAACCTTGGAACACCTGTGCCCCCATAAAGATGAGTGGACTCTGTTTCCCCCCTGCAGCACACACACGGAGACTTGGTCAGGTATCCTGATAGTGGGGAGGCTCCTCCACATGACAGCAGCGCCTGGGTTCTAATAGAATCCCGTAGATTGTTTTCCTTGAGTGTTTCCCTAGGCTGGGCTTAGATGGATAGCAGGGAGTTTGGCTTGGAGGCCAAGTAGCAGCAACTGCCCCCCGATGGAATGTGGAAGTATTTAGAGGACTTCTCCCTAATGGGGAACAAGTGTGACCCCATTCATCTACTTGGATTTTGGCTCCACATCTCCCCGCCACAAAATGTTGGGTTCCGGAATCCTGAGTTTTGGGACGTTCCTCCAACTGTCAGCAGCGCTTGTGTTCTTGAATCGCTTCACTTGCCTTCCCTGATGGTTTGCCTGTGCTGGAGTACAGGGGAATGTGGGATTTCGGCTCTAATACCAAGTATTAGCCAATGCATCTACATGTGAAGTTGAGAAATTTTAACTACACCCAGCAACGTAGGAATACATGTGCCACCTGAAAGATGCCTGGACTATGTTTCCCCACCTCCAGCACACAAACGAGGAAGTGTTCTTCTATCCTGAATGTGGGGAGTTTCCTCCAAATGACAGCAGCACCTGAGGTCTCATAGAATCCGTTAGCTTTACTTCCTTGAGTGTTTACCTAGGCCGGGCTGTAAGCGAATGTGGGGGTTGGGCCTTAAAGACAAGGATTAGAGAGTGCCCCTCTATGGGCAGTGGAGGTGTTTAAAGCAAATCCCCAACTTTGGAACACCTGTGCCCCCATAAAAATGCGTGGAATATCTTTCCCAAATCCAGAACACACACGAAGACTTTCAGATATCCTTAGTGTGGGGGGGCTCCTCAAAATGACAGCAGCGTCTGGGTTCTAATAGAATCCCTTAGCTTGTAATATGAGTGTTCCCCTGGTCCGGGATGTGAGGGAAATCTGGGGGTTGGGCTTGGAGTCCAAGTAGCAGTGTGTGCCCCCTGATGGATTGAGGAAGTACTTAGAGGACTTCTCCCTAAAAGGAACACATTTGCCCCCATTCATCTGGGTGGAGTGGGGCTGCACAACTCCCCCACAAACAGGAATGTGTTCCGGAATCCTGAGTGCAGAGAAGTTCCTCCAACTGACAGCAGCGCCTGGGTTCTAACTGAATCCCTTTGCTTGTCTTCCCTGATGGTATGCCTAGGCGGGAGTGCGGGGGAAAGTGTGGTTTCGGATCCAAACCAAGTATTTGCGAGTACCTCTCTATGGTTAGTGGAGGTTTTTAAACTACATCGCTAACCTGGGAACACCTGTGCCCCCATATATATCCGTGGAGTCTGTTTCCAGACCTCCAGCACACACACGAACACTTGCACAGTTATCCTGAGAGTGGGCAGCCTCCTCCAACTGACAGCAGGGCCTGGGTTCTAATAAAAATCGCTTAACTTGTCTTCCCTGTTTGGTTGCCTGATACGGAGTGCGGGGGAAAGTGGGGGTTGGGCTCTAAATCCAAGTATTAGCGAGTGCTTCTTCATGGGAAGTGGAGGTTATTAACCAAAAACCCACAACCTGGGAACACCTGTGCTCCTTGAAAAATGCGTGGACTCTGTTTCCCCACCTCCAGCACACACATGAAGAAGTGTTCTGGTATCCTGAGTGTGGGGAGGCACCTCCAACTGACAGCAGCATCTGGGATCTAATAGGATCCCTTAGGTTGACTTCCCTGTGTGTTTTCCAAGGACCGGCTGGGAGCGAAGGTGGGGGTTGGGCTCTAAAGCCAAGTAAGAGCGAGTGCCTCTCTATGGGCAGTGGAGGTGTTTAAAGTACATTCCCTCCCTGGGAACACCTGTGCCCCCATAAAGTTGCGTGGACTATGTATCCCCAAAACCATCATACACATAAAGACTTGTTCAGGTATCCTGAGTATGGGGAGACTCCTCCAACTGACAGCAGCGCCTGGGTTCTAATAGAATCCCAAAGCTTGTCTTCCCTGATGGCGTGCCTAGGCTGGAGTGTGGGGGAAAGTGGGGTTTGGGCTTGAAGTCCAAGTAGCAACGAGTGCCCCCTGATTTACTGGGGAAGTACTTAGAGGATTTCACCCTAAAATGGAACACCTGTGCCCCCATTCATCTGCGTGGACTGGGTCTCCACAACTCCCCCCCACACAAGGCTGGGATCCGGAATCCTGAGTGTGTGGAAGTTCCTCCAACTGACAGCAGCGCCTGCGTTCGAATAGAATAACTCAGCTTGTATTCCCTGAGTGTTTCCCTAGGCCGGGCTGCGAGCGAAAGCTGGGGGTTGTGCTTGGAGGCCAAGTAGCAGCTTGTGCCAACCGATTGACTGAGGAATTACTTAGGGAACTCCCCTACCGGGGAACACCTGTGTCACCATTCATCTGCGTGGATTGGGGCTGCACACCTCCCCCACACACAAGAGTGTCTCCGGAGTCCTGAGTGTTGGGAAGTTCCTCCATGTGACAGCAGCATCTAGGTTCAATACAATCCCTTAGCTTGTCTTCCGTGATGGCTTGCCCTGCCAGGAGTGCGGGAGAAATTGGAGGTTGGGCTCTAAAACGAAGTATTAGCGAGTGCCTATCCATGGGATGTGGAGGTGTTTAACCTACATCCTCCAACCTAGGAATACCTGTGCCCCAGGAAAAAGGCGTGGACTCTGTTTCCACACCACCAGCACACGTGCGAAGAATTGTTCTCGTTTCCTGAGTGTGGGGAGGCTCCTCCAACTAACAGCAGCACCAGGGATCTAGTAGAATCCCTTAGCTTGACTTCCTTGAGTGTTCTCCTAGGCCGGGCTTTGAGCGAAGGTGGGGGTTGGGCTGTAAAGCCAAGTAATATCCAGTGCCTCTCTAAGGGCAGTGAAGGTGTTTAAACTACATCATCTACCTAGGAATAACTGTGCCCCCATAAAGATGCATGGACTCTGTTTCCCCACTTCCAACACACACACAAAGACGTGCTCAGGTATCCTGAGTGTGGGCCGGCACTTTCAAGTGACAGCAGCGCCTGGGTTCTAATAGTATCCTTTAGCTTGTAATACCTGAGTTGTTCCCTAGGCCTGGCTCTGAGGGAAAGCTGGGGGTTGGGCTTTGAGGCCAAATAGTAGCGAGTGCCCCCCGATGGACTGAGGAAGTATTTAGATGAATTCTCCCTAAAGGGGTACACCTGTGCCCACATCCATCTACGTGGAGTGCGGATACACAAATCCCTCCCCCCACAAGTCTGGCTACCGGAATATGAGAGTGGGAAAGTTCCTCCAGCTTACATCAGTGCCAGTGTTCTAGCAGAATCCTTAAGCTTCTCTTCCCTGATGGATTGCATTAGCTGGAGTGCGGTTCAAAGTGGGATTTGTTCTCTAAATCCAAGTAATAATGAGTGCCTCTCCATGGGAATTGGAGGTGTTTAACCAACAACCCCCAACAAGGGAATACCTTTGCCCCCTGGAATATGCGTGGACACTGTTTCTCCACCAACAGTACACACACGAAGAAGCTTTCTGGAATCCTGAGCATGGGGAGACTACTCCAAATGACAGCAGCACCTGGGTTCTATTAGAATCCCTTAGCTTGTGTTCCCTGAGTATTTACATAGGCCAGGCTTTGGTCTATTGTGGGGTTTGGTCTCTATAGCTAGGTGTTAGCGAGTGCCTCTCTATTGGCATGGAGATTTTAAAACTACATCCCTAACCTTTAAACACCTGCCCCCCATATAAATGCGTGGTCTCCCTTTCCCCACCTCCAGCACACCCACGAAGAACAGTTCTGGTATACTGAGTGTGGGTAGGCACCTCCAAATGACAGCAGCACCTGGGACCTTATAATATCACTTGGCTTGCTTTCCCTGAGTGTTTCCTTTGGCCAGGCTGTGAGCGAAGGTGGGTGTTGGGCACTAAAGACTTGTAATAGCGAGTGCCTCTCTATGGGCATTGGAGGTGTTTAAAATACATCCCCAAACTTGGAACACCTGTGCCCCCCCAAAAACGCGTGGACTCTGTTTCCCCACCTCCAGCACACACACGAAAACGGGTTGAGGTTTCCTGAGTGTGGGGAGGCACCTACAACTGACAGCAGGGCCTGGGTTCTAATACAATCCATTAACTTGTCTTCACTGATGGCTAGCCTAGGCGGGAGTGCGGGGGAATGTGAGGGTTGGGCTCTAAAACCAAGTATTATTGAGTGCCTCTCCACGGGATTTGAAGTGGTTTAACCTACAACCAAATATTTGGGAATACCTGTGCCCCCTGAAAGATGCAAGGACACTGTTTCCCCGCCTTCAGCACACACACTAGGTGGTGTTCTGGTATCCTGAGTGTGGGGAGGCTCCTGCAAGTGACAGTAGCACCTGGGATCTAATTGGATCCATTAGGTTGATATTCCTGAGTATTTTCCTTGGCCGGGTTGTGAGCGAAATTGGGGGTTGTGCTCTAAAACCAAGTATTAGCGAGTTCCTATATTTTGGCAGTGGAGGTGGTTAAAGTATATCCCCAACCTGGGAACACCTGTGCCCCCATAAAGATGCGTGGACTCTGTTTTCCTCCTGCAGCACACACACGACATTGGGTTCAGATGTCTTGAGTGTGGGGAGGTTCCTGCAACTAACAGCAGCGCCTGGGTTGTAATACAATACCTTAACTGGTCTTCCATGATGGCTTGCCATGGCCGGTGTGCGGGGGAAAGTTGGGATTGGGCTCTAAACCAAGTATTAGCGAGAGCCTGTCCATGGGATGTGGGTGTTTAACCTACAAACCACCACCATGAAATAACTGTGCCCCCTGAAAGATGCTTTGACTCTGTTTCCCTACATCCAGCACACACACGAAGAAGTGTTCTGGTGTTCTGAGTGTGGGGAGGTTCCTCCAACTGACAGCAGCACCTGGGTTCGAATAGAATCCCTTAGCTTGACTTCCCTAAGTGTTTTCCTAGGCCTAGCAGTGAGCGACGGTGGGGGATGGGCTCTAAAGCCAAGTATTAGAGAGTGCATCTCTGTGGGCAGTGGAGGGTTTGAAACTACTTCCCCAACCTTGGAACACCTGTGCCCCCATAAAGATGAGTGGACTCTGTTTCCCCCCTGCAGCACACACACGGAGACGTGGTCAGGTATCCTGATAGTGGGGAGGCTCCTCCACATGACAGCAGCGCCTGGGTTCTAATAGAATCCCTTAGATTGTTTTCCTTGAGTGTTTCCCTAGGCCGGGCTTAGAGGGAAAGCTGGGAGTTTGGCTTGGAGGCCAAGTAGCAGCAACTGCCCCCCGATGGAATGTGGAAGTATTTAGAGGACTTCTCCCTAATGGGGAACAAGTGTGACCCCATTCATCTACTTGGATTTTGGCTCCACATCTCCCCGCCACAAAATTTTGGGTTCCGGAGTCCTGAGTTTTGGGACGTTCCTCCAACTGTCAGCAGCGCTTGTGTTCTTGAATCCCTTAACTTGCCTTTCCTGATGGTTTGCCTGTGCTGGAGTGCAGGGGAATGTGGGGTTTCGGCTCTAATACCAAGTATTAGCCAATGCATCTACATGTGAAGTTGAGAAATTTTAACTACAACCAACAACATACAAATACATGTGCCAGCTGAAAGATGCCTGGACTCTGTTTCCCCACCTCAAGCACACAAACGAGGAAGTGTTCTTCTATCCTGAATGTGGGGAGTTTCCTCCAAATGACAGCAGCACCTGAGGTCTAATAGAATCCGTTAGCTTGACTTCCTTGAGTGTTTACCTAGGCCGGGCTGTAAGCGAATGTGGGGGTTGGGCCCTAAAGACAAGGATTAGCGAGTGCCCCTCTATGGGCAGTGGAAGTGTTTAATCCAAATCCCCAACTTTGGAACACCTGTGCCCCCATAAAGATGCGTGGAATATCTTTCCCACCTCCAGAACACACACGAAGACTTTCAGATATCCTTAGTGTGGGGGGGCTCCTCAAAATGACAGCAGCGTCTGGGTTCTAATAGAATCCCTTAGCTTGTAATACGAGTGTTCCCCTGGTCCGGGATGTGAGGGAAAGCTGGGGGTTGGGCTTGGAGTCCAAGTAGCAGTGAGTGCCCCCTGATCGATTGAGGAAGTACTTAGAGGACTTCTCCCTAAAGGGAACACTTTTGCCCCCATTCATCTGGGTGGAGTGGGGCTGCACAACTCCCCCACAAACAGGAATGTGTTCCGGAATCCTGAGTGCAGAGAAGTTCCACCAACTGACAGCAGCGCCTGGGTTCTAACTGAATCCCTTTGCTTGTCTTCCGTGATGGTATGCCTAGGCGGGAGTGCGGGGGAAAGTGTGGTTTGGGATCCAAACCAAGTATTTGCGAGTACCTCTCTATGGTTAGTGGAGGTTTTTAAACTACATCCCTAACCTGGGAACACCTGTGCCCCCATATATATCCATGGAGTCTGTTTCCAGACCTCCAGCACACACACGAACACTTGCACAGTTATCCTGAGAGTGGGCAGCCTCCTCCAACTGACAGCAGGGCCTGGGTTCTAATAAAATCGCTTAACTTGTCTTCCCTGTTTGGTTGCCTGATACGGAGTGCGGGGGAAAGTGGGGGTTGGGCTCTAAATCCAAGTATTAGCGAGTGCTTCTTCATGGGAAGTGGAGGTTATTAACCAAAAACCCACAACCTGGGAACACCTGTGCTCCTTGAAAAATGCGTGGACTCTGTTTCCCCACCTCCAGCGCACACATGATGAAGTGTTCTGGTATCCTGAGTGTGGGGAGGCACCTCCAACTGACAGCAGCATCTGGGATCTAATAGGATCCCTTAGGTTGACTTCCCTGTGTGTTTTCCAAGGACCAGCTGGGAGCGAAGGTGGGGGTTGGGCTCTAAAGCCAAGTAAGAGCGAGTGCCTCTCTATGGGCAGTGGAGGTGTTTAAAGTACATTCCCTCCCTGGGAACACCTGTGCCCCCATAAAGTTGCGTGGACTATGTATCCCCAAAACCATCATACACATAAAGACTTGTTCAGGTATCCTGAGTATGGGGAGACTCCTCCAACTGACAGCAGCGCCTGGGTTCTAATAGAATCCCAAAGCTTGTCTTCCCTGATGGCGTGCCTAGGCTGGAGTGTGGGGGAAAGTGGGGTTTGGGCTTGAAGTCCAAGTAGCAACGAGTGCCCCCTGATTTACTGGGGAAGTACTTAGAGGATTTCACCCTAAAATGGAACACCTGTGCCCCCATTCATCTGCGTGGACTGGGTCTCCACAACTCCCCCCCACACAAGGCTGGGATCCGGAATCCTGAGTGTGTGGAAGTTCCTCCAACTGACAGCAGCGCCTGCGTTCGAATAGAATAACTCAGCTTGTATTCCCTGAGTGTTTCCCTAGGCCGGGCTGCGAGCGAAAGCTGGGGGTTGTGCTTGGAGGCCAAGTAGCAGCTTGTGCCAACCGATTGACTGAGGAATTACTTAGGGAACTCCCCTACCGGGGAACACCTGTGTCACCATTCATCTGCGTGGATTGGGGCTGCACACCTCCCCCACACACAAGAGTGTCTCCGGAGTCCTGAGTGTTGGGAAGTTCCTCCATGTGACAGCAGCATCTAGGTTCAATACAATCCCTTAGCTTGTCTTCCGTGATGGCTTGCCCTGCCAGGAGTGCGGGAGAAATTGGAGGTTGGGCTCTAAAACGAAGTATTAGCGAGTGCCTATCCATGGGATGTGGAGGTGTTTAACCTACATCCTCCAACCTAGGAATACCTGTGCCCCAGGAAAAAGGCGTGGACTCTGTTTCCACACCACCAGCACACGTGCGAAGAATTGTTCTCGTTTCCTGAGTGTGGGGAGGCTCCTCCAACTAACAGCAGCACCAGGGATCTAGTAGAATCCCTTAGCTTGACTTCCTTGAGTGTTCTCCTAGGCCGGGCTTTGAGCGAAGGTGGGGGTTGGGCTGTAAAGCCAAGTAATATCCAGTGCCTCTCTAAGGGCAGTGAAGGTGTTTAAACTACATCATCTACCTAGGAATAACTGTGCCCCCATAAAGATGCATGGACTCTGTTTCCCCACTTCCAACACACACACAAAGGCGTGCTCAGGTATCCTGAGTGTGGGCCGGCACTTTCAAGTGACAGCAGCGCCTGGGTTCTAATAGTATCCTTTAGCTTGTAATACCTGAGTTGTTCCCTAGGCCTGGCTCTGAGGGAAAGCTGGGGGTTGGGCTTTGAGGCCAAATAGTAGCGAGTGCCCCCCGATGGACTGAGGAAGTATTTAGATGAATTCTCCCTAAAGGGGTACACCTGTGCCCACATCTATCTACGTGGAGTGCGGATACACAAATCCCTCCCCCCACAAGTCTGGCTACCGGAATATGAGAGTGGGAAAGTTCCTCTAACTTACATCAGTGCCAGTGTTCTAGCAGAATCCTTAAGCTTCTCTTCCCTGATGGATTGCATTAGCTGGAGTGCGGTTCAAAGTGGGATTTGTTCTCTAAATCCAAGTAATAATGAGTGCCTCTCCATGGGAATTGGAGGTGTTTAACCAACAACCCCCAACAAGGGAATACCTTTGCCCCCTGGAATATGCGTGGACACTGTTTCTCCACCAACAGTACACACACGAAGAAGCTTTCTGGAATCCTGAGCATGGGGAGACTACTCCACATGACAGCAGCACCTGGGTTCTATTAGAATCCCTTAGCTTGTGTTCCCTGAGTATTTACATAGGCCAGGCTTTGATCTATTGTGGGGTTTGGTCTCTATAGCTAGGTTTTAGCGAGTGCCTCTCTATCGGCATGGAGATTTTAAAACTACATCCCTAACCTTTAAACACCTGCCCCCCATATAAATGCGTGGTCTCCCTTTCCCCACCTCCAGCACACCCACGAAGAACAGTTCTGGTATACTGAGTGTGGGTAGGCACCTCCAAATGACAGCAGCACCTGGGACCTTATAATATCACTTGGCTTGCTTTCCCTGAGTGTTTCCTTTGGCCAGGCTGTGAGCGAAGGTGGGTGTTGGGCACTAAAGACTAGAAATAGCGAGTGCCTCTCTATGGGCATTGGAGGTGTTTAAAACACATCCCCAAACTTGGAACACCTGTGCCCCCCCAAAAATGCGTGGAATTTGTTTCCCCACCTCCAGCACACACACGAAAACGGGTTGAGGCTTCCTGAGTGTGGGGAGGCACCTACAACAGACAGCAGGGCCTGGGTTCTAATACAATCCATTAACTTGTCTTCACTGATGGCTAGCCTAGGCGGGAGTAGGGGGAATGTGAGGGTTCGGCTCTAAAACCAAGTATTATTGAGTGCCTCTCCACGGGATTTGAAGTGGTTTAACCTACAACCAAATACTTGGGAATACCTGTGCCCCCTGAAAGATGCAAGGACACTGTTTCCCCGCCTTCAGCACACACAGTAGTTGGTGTTCTGGTATCCTGAGTGTGGGGAGGCTCCTGTAAGTGACAGTAGCACCTGGGATCTAGTTGGATCCATTAGGTTGATATTCCTGAGTATTTTCCTTGGCCGGGTTGTGAGCGAAATTGGGGGTTGTGCTCTAAAACCAAGTATTAGCGAGTTCCTATATTTTGGCAGTGGAGGTGGTTAAAGTATATCCCCAACCTGGGAACTACTGTGCCCCCATAAAGATGCGTGGACTCTGTTTCCCTCCTGCAGCACACACACGACATTGGGTTCAGGTGTCTTGAGTGTGGGGAGGTTCCTGCAACTAACAGCAGCGCCTGGGTTGTAATACAATACCTTAACTGGCCTTCCATGATGGCTTGCCATGGCCGGTGTGCGGGGGAAAGTTGGGATTGGGCTCTAAACCAAGTATTAGCGAGAGCCTGTCCATGGGATGTGGGTGTTTAACCTACAAACCACCACCATGAAATAACTGTGCCCCCTGAAAGATGCTTTGACTCTGTTTCCCTACATCCAGCACACACACGAAGAAGTGTTCTGGTGTTCTGAGTGTGGGGAGGTTCCTCCAACTGACAGCAGCACCTGGGTTCGAATAGAATCCCTTAGCTTGACTTCCCTAAGTGTTTTCCTAGGCCTAGCAGTGAGCGATGGTGGGGGATGGGCTCTAAAGCCAAGTATTAGAGAGTGCATCTCTGTGGGCAGTGGAGGGTTTGAAACTACTTCCCCAACCTTGGAACACCTGTGCCCCCATAAAGATGAGTGGACTCTGTTTCCCCCCTGCAGCACACACACGGAGACGTGGTCAGGTATCCTGATAGTGGGGAGGCTCCTCCACATGACAGCAGCGCCTGGGTTCTAATAGAATCCCTTAGATTGTTTTCCTTGAGTGTTTCCCTAGGCCGGGCTTAGAGGGAAAGCTGGGAGTTTGGCTTGGAGGCCAAGTAGCAGCAACTGCCCCCCGATGGAATGTGGAAGTATTTAGAGGACTTCTCCCTAATGGGGAACAAGTGTGACCCCATTCATCTACTTGGATTTTGGCTCCACATCTCCCCGCCACAAAATGTTGGGTTCCGGAATCCTGAGTTTTGGGACGTTCCTCCAACTGTCAGCAGCGCTTGTGTTCTTGAATCCCTTAACTTGCCTTTCCTGATGGTTTGCCTGTGCTGGAGTGCAGGGGAATGTGTGGTTTCGGCTCTAATACCAAGTATTAGCCAATGCATCTACATGTGAAGTTGAGAAATTTTAACTACAACCAGCAACATACAAATACATGTGCCAGCTGAAAGATGCCTGGACTCTGTTTCCCCACCTCCAGCACACAAACGAGGAAGTGTTCTTCTATCCTGAATGTGGGGAGTTTCCTCCAAATGACAGCAGCACCTGAGGTCTAATAGAATCCGTTAGCTTGACTTCCTTGAGTGTTTACCTAGGCCGGGCTATAAGCGAATGTGGGGGTTGGGCCCTAAAGACAAGGATTAGCGAGTGCCCCTCTATGGGCAGTGGAGGTGTTTAAAGCAAATCCCCAACTTTGGAACACCTGTGCCCCCATAAAGATGCGTGGAATATCTTTCCCACCTCCAGAACACACACGAAGACTTTCAGATATCCTTAGTGTGGGGGGGCTCCTCAAAATGACAGCAGCGTCTGGGTTCTAATAGAATCCCTTAGCTTGTAATACGAGTGTTCCCCTGGTCCGGGATGTGAGGGAAAGCTGGGGGTTGGGCTTGGAGTCCAAGTAGCAGTGAGTGCCCCCTGATCGATTGAGGAAGTACTTAGAGGACTTCTCCCTAAAGGGAACACTTTTGCCCCCATTCATCTGGGTGGAGTGGGGCTGCACAACTCCCCCACAAACAGGAATTTGTTCCGGAATCCTGAGTGCAGAGAAGTTCCACCAACTGACAGCAGCGCCTGGGTTCTAACTGAATCCCTTTGCTTGTCTTCCCTGATGGTATGCCTAGGCGGGAGTGCGGGGGAAAGTGTGGTTTGGGATCCAAACCAAGTATTTGCGAGTACCTCTCTATGGTTAGTGGAGGTTTTTAAACTACATCCCTAACCTGGGAACACCTGTGCCCCCATATATATCCGTGGAGTCTGTTTCCAGACCTCCAGCACACACACGAACACTTGCACAGTTATCCTGAGAGTGGGCAGCCTCCTCCAACTGACAGCAGGGCCTGGGTTCTAATAAAATCGCTTAACTTGTCTTCCCTGTTTGGTTGCCTGATACGGAGTGCGGGGGAAAGTGGGGGTTGGGCTCTAAATCCAAGTATTAGCGAGTGCTTCTTCATGGGAAGTGGAGGTTATTAACCAAAATCCCACAACCTGGGAACACCTGTGCTCCTTGAAAAATGCGTGGACTCTGTTTCCCCACCTCCAGCACACACATGAAGAAGTGTTCTGGTATCCTGAGTGTGGGGAGGCACCTCCAACTGACAGCAGCATCTGGGATCTAATAGGATCCCTTAGGTTGACTTCCCTGTGTGTTTTCCAAGGACCGGCTGGGAGCGAAGGTGGGGGTTGGGCTCTAAAGCCAAGTAAGAGCGAGTGCCTCTCTATGGGCAGTGGAGGTGTTTAAAGTACATTCCCTCCCTGGGAACACCTGTGCCCCCATAAAGTTGCGTGGACTATGTATCCCCAAAACCATCATACACATAAAGACTTGTTCAGGTATCCTGAGTATGGGGAGACTCCTCCAACTGACAGCAGCGCCTGGGTTCTAATAGAATCCCAAAGCTTGTCTTCCCTGATGGCATGCCTAGGCTGGAGTGTGGGGGAAAGTGGGGTTTGGGCTTGAAGTCCAAGTAGCAACGAGTGCCCCCTGATTTACTGGGGAAGTACTTAGAGGATTTCACCCTAAAATGGAACACCTGTGCCCCCATTCATCTGCGTGGACTGGGTCTCCACAACTCCCCCCCACACAAGGCTGGGATCCGGAATCCTGAGTGTGTGGAAGTTCCTCCAACTGACAGCAGCGCCTGCGTTCGAATAGAATAACTCAGCTTGTATTCCCTGAGTGTTTCCCTAGGCCGGGCTGCGAGCGAAAGCTGGGGGTTGTGCTTGGAGGCCAAGTAGCAGCTTGTGCCAACCGATTGACTGAGGAATTACTTAGGGAACTCCCCTACCGGGGAACACCTGTGTCACCATTCATCTGCGTGGATTGGGGCTGCACACCTCCCCCACACACAAGAGTGTCTCCGGAGTCCTGAGTGTTGGGAAGTTCCTCCATGTGACAGCAGCATCTAGGTTCAATACAATCCCTTAGCTTGTCTTCCGTGATGGCTTGCCCTGCCAGGAGTGCGGGAGAAATTGGAGGTTGGGCTCTAAAACGAAGTATTAGCGAGTGCCTATCCATGGGATGTGGAGGTGTTTAACCTACATCCTCCAACCTAGGAATACCTGTGCCCCAGGAAAAAGGCGTGGACTCTGTTTCCACACCACCAGCACACGTGCGAAGAATTGTTCTCGTTTCCTGAGTGTGGGGAGGCTCCTCCAACTAACAGCAGCACCAGGGATCTAGTAGAATCCCTTAGCTTGACTTCCTTGAGTGTTCTCCTAGGCCGGGCTTTGAGCGAAGGTGGGGGTTGGGCTGTAAAGCCAAGTAATATCCAGTGCCTCTCTAAGGGCAGTGAAGGTGTTTAAACTACATCATCTACCTAGGAATAACTGTGCCCCCATAAAGATGCATGGACTCTGTTTCCCCACTTCCAACACACACACAAAGACGTGCTCAGGTATCCTGAGTGTGGGCCGGCACTTTCAAGTGACAGCAGCGCCTGGGTTCTAATAGTATCCTTTAGCTTGTAATACCTGAGTTGTTCCCTAGGCCTGGCTCTGAGGGAAAGCTGGGGGTTGGGCTTTGAGGCCAAATAGTAGCGAGTGCCCCCCGATGGACTGAGGAAGTATTTAGATGAATTCTCCCTAAAGGGGTACACCTGTGCCCACATCCATCTACGTGGAGTGCGGATACACAAATCCCTCCCCCCACAAGTCTGGCTACCGGAATATGAGAGTGGGAAAGTTCCTCCAGCTTACATCAGTGCCAGTGTTCTAGCAGAATCCTTAAGCTTCTCTTCCCTGATGGATTGCATTAGCTGGAGTGCGGTTCAAAGTGGGATTTGTTCTCTAAATCCAAGTAATAATGAGTGCCTCTCCATGGGAATTGGAGGTGTTTAACCAACAACCCGCAACAAGGGAATACCTTTGCCCCCTGGAATATGCGTGGACACTGTTTCTCCACCAACAGTACACACACGAAGAAGCTTTGTGGAATCCTGAGCATGGGGAGACTACTCCAAATGACAGCAGCACCTGGGTTCTATTAGAATCCCTTAGCTTGTGTTCCCTGAGTATTTACATAGGCCAGGCTTTGATCTATTGTTGGTTTGGTCTCTATAGCTAGGTTTTAGCGAGTGCCTCTCTATTGGCATGGAGATTTTAAAACTACATCCCTAACCTTTAAACACCTGCCCCCCATATAAATGCGTGGTCTCCCTTTCCCCACCTCCAGCACACCCACGAAGAACAGTTCTGGTATACTGAGTGTGGGTAGGCACCTCCAAATGACAGCAGCACCTGGGACCTTATAATATCACTTGGCTTGCTTTCCCTGAGTGTTTCCTTTGGCCAGGCTGTGAGCGAAGGTGGGTGTTGGGCACTAAAGACTAGTAATAGCGAGTGCCTCTCTATGGGCATTGGAGGTGTTTAAAATACATCCCCAAACTTGGAACACCTGTGCCCCCCCAAAAACGCGTGGACTCTGTTTCCCCACCTCCAGCACACACACGAAAACGGGTTGAGGTTTCCTGAGTGTGGGGAGGCACCTACAACTGACAGCAGGGCCTGGGTTCTAATACAATCCATTAACTTGTCTTCACTGATGGCTAGCCTAGGCGGGATTAGGGGGAATGTGAGGGTTGGGCTCTAAAACCAAGTATTATTGAGTGCCTCTCCACGGGATTTGAAGTGGTTTAACCTACAACCAAATATTTGGGAATACCTGTGCCCCCTGAAAGATGTAAGGACACTGTTTCCCCGCCTTCAGCACACACACTAGGTGGTGTTCTGGTATCCTGAGTGTGGGGAGGCTCCTGCAAGTGACAGTAGCACCTGGGATCTAATTGGATCCATTAGGTTGATATTCCTGAGTATTTTCCTTGGCCGGGTTGTGAGCGAAATTGGGGGTTGTGCTCTAAAACCAAGTATTAGCGAGTTCCTATATTTTGGCAGTGGAGGTGGTTAAAGTATATCCCCAACCTGGGAACTACTGTGCCCCCATAAAGATGCGTGGACTCTGTTTCCCTCCTGCAGCACACACACGACATTGGGTTCAGATATCTTGAGTGTGGGGAGGTTCCTGCAACTAACAGCAGCGCCTGGGTTGTAATACAATACCTTAACTGGTCTTCCATGATGGCTTGCCATGGCCGGTGTGCGGGGGAAAGTTGGGATTGGGCTCTAAACCAAGTATTAGCGAGAGCCTGTCCATGGGATGTGGGTGTTTAACCTACAAACCACCACCATGAAATAACTGTGCCCCCTGAAAGATGCTTTGACTCTGTTTCCCTACATCCAGCACACACACGAAGAAGTGTTCTGGTGTTCTGAGTGTGGGGAGGTTCCTCCAACTGACAGCAGCACCTGGGTTCGAATAGAATCCCTTAGCTTGACTTCCCTAAGTGTTTTCCTAGGCCTAGCAGTGAGCGATGGTGGGGGATGGGCTCTAAAGCCAAGTATTAGAGAGTGCATCTCTGTGGGCAGTGGAGGGTTTGAAACTACTTCCCCAACCTTGGAACACCTGTGCCCCCATAAAGATGAGTGGACTCTGTTTCCCCCCTGAAGCACACACACGGAGACGTGGTCAGGTATCCTGATAGTGGGGAGGCTCCTCCACATGACAGCAGCGCCTGGGTTCTAATAGAATCCCTTAGATTGTTTTCCTTGAGTGTTTCCCTAGGCCGGGCTTAGAGGGAAAGCTGGGAGTTTGGCTTGGAGGCCAAGTAGCAGCAACTGCCCCCCGATGGAATGTGGAAGTATTTAGAGGACTTCTCCCTAATGGGGAACAAGTGTGACCCCATTCATCTACTTGGATTTTGGCTCCACATCTCCCCGCCACAAAATGTTGGGTTCCGGAATCCTGAGTTTTGGGACGTTCCTCCAACTGTCAGCAGCGCTTGTGTTCTTGAATCCCTTAACTTGCCTTTCCTGATGGTTTGCCTGTGCTGGAGTGCAGGGGAATGTGGGGTTTCGGCTCTAATACCAAGTATTAGCCAATGCATCTACATGTGAAGTTGAGAAATTTTAACTACAACCAGCAACGTAGGAATACATGTGCCAGCTGAAAGATGCCTGGACTCTGTTTCCCCACCTCCAGCACACAAACGAGGAAGTGTTCTTCTATCCTGAATGTGGGGAGTTTCCTCCAAATGACAGCAGCACCTGAGGTCTAATAGAATCCGTTAGCTTGACTTCCTTGAGTGTTTACCTAGCCCGGGCTGTAAGCGAATGTGGGGGTTGGGCCCTAAAGACAAGGATTAGCGAGTGCCCCTCTATGGGCAGTGGAGGTGTTTAAACCAAATCACCAACTTTGGAACACCTGTGCCCCCATAAAGATGCGTGGAATATCTTTCCCACCTCCAGAACACACACGAAGACTTTCAGATATCCTTAGTGTGGGGGGGCTCCTCAAAATGACAGCAGCGTCTGGGTTCTAATAGAATCCCTTAGCTTGTAATACGAGTGTTCCCCTGGTCCGGGATGTGAGGGAAAGCTGGGGGTTGGGCTTGGAGTCCAAGTAGCAGTGAGTGCCCCCTGATCGATTGAGGAAGTACTTAGAGGACTTCTCCCTAAAGGGAACACTTTTGCCCCCATTCATCTGGGTGGAGTGGGGCTGCACAACTCCCCCACAAACAGGAATTTGTTCCGGAATCCTGAGTGCAGAGAAGTTCCACCAACTGACAGCTGCGCCTGGGTTCTAACTGAATCCCTTTGCTTGTCTTCCGTGATGGTATGCCTAGGCGGGAGTGCGGGGGAAAGTGTGGTTTGGGATCCAAACCAAGTATTTGCGAGTACCTCTCTATGGTTAGTGGAGGTTTTTAAACTACATCCCTAACCTGGGAACACCTGTGCCCCCATATATATCCGTGGAGTCTGTTTCCAGACCTCCAGCACACACACGAACACTTGCACAGTTATCCTGAGAGTGGGCAGCCTCCTCCAACTGACAGCAGGGCCTGGGTTCTAATAAAATCGCTTAACTTGTCTTCCCTGTTTGGTTGCCTGATACGGAGTGCGGGGGAAAGTGGGGGTTGGGCTCTAAATCCAAGTATTAGCGAGTGCTTCTTCATGGGAAGTGGAGGTTATTAACCAAAATCCCACAACCTGGGAACACCTGTGCTCCTTGAAAAATGCGTGGACTCTGTTTCCCCACCTCCAGCACACACATGAAGAAGTGTTCTGGTATCCTGAGTGTGGGGAGGCACCTCCAACTGACAGCAGCATCTGGGATCTAATAGGATCCCTTAGGTTGACTTCCCTGTGTGTTTTCCAAGGACCGGCTGGGAGCGAAGGTGGGGGTTGGGCTCTAAAGCCAAGTAAGAGCGAGTGCCTCTCTATGGGCAGTGGAGGTGTTTAAAGTACATTCCCTCCCTGGGAACACCTGTGCCCCCATAAAGTTGCGTGGACTATGTATCCCCAAAACCATCATACACATAAAGACTTGTTCAGGTATCCTGAGTTTGGGGAGACTCCTCCAACTGACAGCAGCGCCTGGGTTCTAATAGAATCCCAAAGCTTGTCTTCCCTGATGGCATGCCTAGGCTGGAGTGTGGGGGAAAGTGGGGTTTGGGCTTGAAGTCCAAGTAGCAACGAGTGCCCCCTGATTTACTGGGGAAGTACTTAGAGGATTTCACCCTAAAATGGAACACCTGTGCCCCCATTCATCTGCCTGGACTGGGTCTCCACAACTCCCCCCCACACAAGGCTGGGATCCGGAATCCTGAGTGTGTGGAAGTTCCTCCAACTGACAGCAGCGCCTGCGTTCGAATAGAATAACTCAGCTTGTATTCCCTGAGTGTTTCCCTAGGCCGGGCTGCGAGCGAAAGCTGGGGGTTGTGCTTGGAGGCCAAGTAGCAGCTTGTGCCAACCGATTGACTGAGGAATTACTTAGGGAACTCCCCTACCGGGGAACACCTGTGTCACCATTCATCTGCGTGGATTGGGGCTGCACACCTCCCCCACACACAAGAGTGTCTCCGGAGTCCTGAGTGTTGGGAAGTTCCTCCATGTGACAGCAGCATCTAGGTTCAATACAATCCCTTAGCTTGTCTTCCGTGATGGCTTGCCCTGCCAGGAGTGCGGGAGAAATTGGAGGTTGGGCTCTAAAACGAAGTATTAGCGAGTGCCTATCCATGGGATGTGGAGGTGTTTAACCTACATCCTCCAACCTAGGAATACCTGTGCCCCAGGAAAAAGGCGTGGACTCTGTTTCCACACCACCAGCACACGTGCGAAGAATTGTTCTCGTTTCCTGAGTGTGGGGAGGCTCCTCCAACTAACAGCAGCACCAGGGATCTAGTAGAATCCCTTAGCTTGACTTCCTTGAGTGTTCTCCTAGGCCGGGCTTTGAGCGAAGGTGGGGGTTGGGCTGTAAAGCCAAGTAATATCCAGTGCCTCTCTAAGGGCAGTGAAGGTGTTTAAACTACATCATCTACCTAGGAATAACTGTGCCCCCATAAAGATGCATGGACTCTGTTTCCCCACTTCCAACACACACACAAAGGCGTGCTCAGGTATCCTGAGTGTGGGCCGGCACTTTCAAGTGACAGCAGCGCCTGGGTTCTAATAGTATCCTTTAGCTTGTAATACCTGAGTTGTTCCCTAGGCCTGGCTCTGAGGGAAAGCTGGGGGTTGGGCTTTGAGGCCAAATAGTAGCGAGTGCCCCCCGATGGACTGAGGAAGTATTTAGATGAATTCTCCCTAAAGGGGTACACCTGTGCCCACATCTATCTACGTGGAGTGCGGATACACAAATCCCTCCCCCCACAAGTCTGGCTACCGGAATATGAGAGTGGGAAAGTTCCTCTAACTTACATCAGTGCCAGTGTTCTAGCAGAATCCTTAAGCTTCTCTTCCCTGATGGATTGCATTAGCTGGAGTGCGGTTCAAAGTGGGATTTGTTCTCTAAATCCAAGTAATAATGAGTGCCCCTCCATGGGAATTGGAGGTGTTTAACCAACAACCCCCAACAAGGGAATACCTTTGCCCCCTGGAATATGCGTGGACACTGTTTCTCCACCAACAGTACACACACGAAGAAGCTTTCTGGAATCCTGAGCATGGGGAGACTACTCCACATGACAGCAGCACCTGGGTTCTATTAGAATCCCTTAGCTTGTGTTCCCTGAGTATTTACATAGGCCAGGCTTTGATCTATTGTGGGGTTTGGTCTCTATAGCTAGGTTTTAGCGAGTGCCTCTCTATCGGCATGGAGATTTTAAAACTACATCCCTAACCTTTAAACACCTGCCCCCCATATAAATGCGTGGTCTCCCTTTCCCCACCTCCAGCACACCCACGAAGAACAGTTCTGGTATACTGAGTGTGGGTAGGCACCTCCAAATGACAGCAGCACCTGGGACCTTATAATATCACTTGGCTTGCTTTCCCTGAGTGTTTCCTTTGGCCAGGCTGTGAGCGAAGGTGGGTGTTGGGCACTAAAGACTAGAAATAGCGAGTGCCTCTCTATGGGCATTGGAGGTGTTTAAAACACATCCCCAAACTTGGAACACCTGTGCCCCCCCAAAAATGCGTGGAATTTGTTTCCCCACCTCCAGCACACACACGAAAACGGGTTGAGGCTTCCTGAGTGTGGGGAGGCACCTACAACAGACAGCAGGGCCTGGGTTCTAATACAATCCATTAACTTGTCTTCACTGATGGCTAGCCTAGGCGGGAGTAGGGGGAATGTGAGGGTTCGGCTCTAAAACCAAGTATTATTGAGTGCCTCTCCACGGGATTTGAAGTGGTTTAACCTACAACCAAATACTTGGGAATACCTGTGCCCCCTGAAAGATGCAAGGACACTGTTTCCCCGCCTTCAGCACACACAGTAGTTGGTGTTCTGGTATCCTGAGTGTGGGGAGGCTCCTGTAAGTGACAGTAGCACCTGGGATCTAGTTGGATCCATTAGGTTGATATTCCTGAGTATTTTCCTTGGCCGGGTTGTGAGCGAAATTGGGGGTTGTGCTCTAAAACCAAGTATTAGCGAGTTCCTATATTTTGGCAGTGGAGGTGGTTAAAGTATATCCCCAACCTGGGAACTACTGTGCCCCCATAAAGATGCGTGGACTCTGTTTCCCTCCTGCAGCACACACACGACATTGGGTTCAGGTGTCTTGAGTGTGGGGAGGTTCCTGCAACTAACAGCAGCGCCTGGGTTGTAATACAATACCTTAACTGGCCTTCCATGATGGCTTGCCATGGCCGGTGTGCGGGGGAAAGTTGGGATTGGGCTCTAAACCAAGTATTAGCGAGAGCCTGTCCATGGGATGTGGGTGTTTAACCTACAAACCACCACCATGAAATAACTGTGCCCCCTGAAAGATGCTTTGACTCTGTTTCCCTACATCCAGCACACACACGAAGAAGTGTTCTGGTGTTCTGAGTGTGGGGAGGTTCCTCCAACTGACAGCAGCACCTGGGTTCGAATAGAATCCCTTAGCTTGACTTCCCTAAGTGTTTTCCTAGGCCTAGCAGTGAGCGACGGTGGGGGATGGGCTCTAAAGCCAAGTATTAGAGAGTGCATCTCTGTGGGCAGTGGAGGGTTTGAAACTACTTCCCCAACCTTGGAACACCTGTGCCCCCATAAAGATGAGTGGACTCTGTTTCCCCCCTGCAGCACACACACGGAGACGTGGTCAGGTATCCTGATAGTGGGGAGGCTCCTCCACATGACAGCAGCGCCTGGGTTCTAATAGAATCCCTTAGATTGTTTTCCTTGAGTGTTTCCCTAGGCCGGGCTTAGAGGGAAAGCTGGGAGTTTGGCTTGGAGGCCAAGTAGCAGCAACTGCCCCCCGATGGAATGTGGAAGTATTTAGAGGACTTCTCCCTAATGGGGAACAAGTGTGACCCCATTCATCTACTTGGATTTTGGCTCCACATCTCCCCGCCACAAAATGTTGGGTTCCGGAATCCTGAGTTTTGGGACGTTCCTCCAACTGTCAGCAGCGCTTGTGTTCTTGAATCCCTTAACTTGCCTTTCCTGATGGTTTGCCTGTGCTGGAGTGCAGGGGAATGTGTGGTTTCGGCTCTAATACCAAGTATTAGCCAATGCATCTACATGTGAAGTTGAGAAATTTTAACTACAACCAGCAACATACAAATACATGTGCCAGCTGAAAGATGCCTGGACTCTGTTTCCCCACCTCCAGCACACAAACGAGGAAGTGTTCTTCTATCCTGAATGTGGGGAGTTTCCTCCAAATGACAGCAGCACCTGAGGTCTAATAGAATCCGTTAGCTTGACTTCCTTGAGTGTTTACCTAGGCCGGGCTATAAGCGAATGTGGGGGTTGGGCCCTAAAGACAAGGATTAGCGAGTGCCCCTCTATGGGCAGTGGAGGTGTTTAAAGCAAATCCCCAACTTTGGAACACCTGTGCCCCCATAAAGATGCGTGGAATATCTTTCCCACCTCCAGAACACACACGAAGACTTTCAGATATCCTTAGTGTGGGGGGGCTCCTCAAAATGACAGCAGCGTCTGGGTTCTAATAGAATCCCTTAGCTTGTAATACGAGTGTTCCCCTGGTCCGGGATGTGAGGGAAAGCTGGGGGTTGGGCTTGGAGTCCAAGTAGCAGTGAGTGCCCCCTGATCGATTGAGGAAGTACTTAGAGGACTTCTCCCTAAAGGGAACACTTTTGCCCCCATTCATCTGGGTGGAGTGGGGCTGCACAACTCCCCCACAAACAGGAATTTGTTCCGGAATCCTGAGTGCAGAGAAGTTCCACCAACTGACAGCAGCGCCTGGGTTCTAACTGAATCCCTTTGCTTGTCTTCCCTGATGGTATGCCTAGGCGGGAGTGCGGGGGAAAGTGTGGTTTGGGATCCAAACCAAGTATTTGCGAGTACCTCTCTATGGTTAGTGGAGGTTTTTAAACTACATCCCTAACCTGGGAACACCTGTGCCCCCATATATATCCGTGGAGTCTGTTTCCAGACCTCCAGCACACACACGAACACTTGCACAGTTATCCTGAGAGTGGGCAGCCTCCTCCAACTGACAGCAGGGCCTGGGTTCTAATAAAATCGCTTAACTTGTCTTCCCTGTTTGGTTGCCTGATACGGAGTGCGGGGGAAAGTGGGGGTTGGGCTCTAAATCCAAGTATTAGCGAGTGCTTCTTCATGGGAAGTGGAGGTTATTAACCAAAATCCCACAACCTGGGAACACCTGTGCTCCTTGAAAAATGCGTGGACTCTGTTTCCCCACCTCCAGCACACACATGAAGAAGTGTTCTGGTATCCTGAGTGTGGGGAGGCACCTCCAACTGACAGCAGCATCTGGGATCTAATAGGATCCCTTAGGTTGACTTCCCTGTGTGTTTTCCAAGGACCGGCTGGGAGCGAAGGTGGGGGTTGGGCTCTAAAGCCAAGTAAGAGCGAGTGCCTCTCTATGGGCAGTGGAGGTGTTTAAAGTACATTCCCTCCCTGGGAACACCTGTGCCCCCATAAAGTTGCGTGGACTATGTATCCCCAAAACCATCATACACATAAAGACTTGTTCAGGTATCCTGAGTATGGGGAGACTCCTCCAACTGACAGCAGCGCCTGGGTTCTAATAGAATCCCAAAGCTTGTCTTCCCTGATGGCATGCCTAGGCTGGAGTGTGGGGGAAAGTGGGGTTTGGGCTTGAAGTCCAAGTAGCAACGAGTGCCCCCTGATTTACTGGGGAAGTACTTAGAGGATTTCACCCTAAAATGGAACACCTGTGCCCCCATTCATCTGCGTGGACTGGGTCTCCACAACTCCCCCCCACACAAGGCTGGGATCCGGAATCCTGAGTGTGTGGAAGTTCCTCCAACTGACAGCAGCGCCTGCGTTCGAATAGAATAACTCAGCTTGTATTCCCTGAGTGTTTCCCTAGGCCGGGCTGCGAGCGAAAGCTGGGGGTTGTGCTTGGAGGCCAAGTAGCAGCTTGTGCCAACCGATTGACTGAGGAATTACTTAGGGAACTCCCCTACCGGGGAACACCTGTGTCACCATTCATCTGCGTGGATTGGGGCTGCACACCTCCCCCACACACAAGAGTGTCTCCGGAGTCCTGAGTGTTGGGAAGTTCCTCCATGTGACAGCAGCATCTAGGTTCAATACAATCCCTTAGCTTGTCTTCCGTGATGGCTTGCCCTGCCAGGAGTGCGGGAGAAATTGGAGGTTGGGCTCTAAAACGAAGTATTAGCGAGTGCCTATCCATGGGATGTGGAGGTGTTTAACCTACATCCTCCAACCTAGGAATACCTGTGCCCCAGGAAAAAGGCGTGGACTCTGTTTCCACACCACCAGCACACGTGCGAAGAATTGTTCTCGTTTCCTGAGTGTGGGGAGGCTCCTCCAACTAACAGCAGCACCAGGGATCTAGTAGAATCCCTTAGCTTGACTTCCTTGAGTGTTCTCCTAGGCCGGGCTTTGAGCGAAGGTGGGGGTTGGGCTGTAAAGCCAAGTAATATCCAGTGCCTCTCTAAGGGCAGTGAAGGTGTTTAAACTACATCATCTACCTAGGAATAACTGTGCCCCCATAAAGATGCATGGACTCTGTTTCCCCACTTCCAACACACACACAAAGACGTGCTCAGGTATCCTGAGTGTGGGCCGGCACTTTCAAGTGACAGCAGCGCCTGGGTTCTAATAGTATCCTTTAGCTTGTAATACCTGAGTTGTTCCCTAGGCCTGGCTCTGAGGGAAAGCTGGGGGTTGGGCTTTGAGGCCAAATAGTAGCGAGTGCCCCCCGATGGACTGAGGAAGTATTTAGATGAATTCTCCCTAAAGGGGTACACCTGTGCCCACATCCATCTACGTGGAGTGCGGATACACAAATCCCTCCCCCCACAAGTCTGGCTACCGGAATATGAGAGTGGGAAAGTTCCTCCAGCTTACATCAGTGCCAGTGTTCTAGCAGAATCCTTAAGCTTCTCTTCCCTGATGGATTGCATTAGCTGGAGTGCGGTTCAAAGTGGGATTTGTTCTCTAAATCCAAGTAATAATGAGTGCCTCTCCATGGGAATTGGAGGTGTTTAACCAACAACCCGCAACAAGGGAATACCTTTGCCCCCTGGAATATGCGTGGACACTGTTTCTCCACCAACAGTACACACACGAAGAAGCTTTGTGGAATCCTGAGCATGGGGAGACTACTCCAAATGACAGCAGCACCTGGGTTCTATTAGAATCCCTTAGCTTGTGTTCCCTGAGTATTTACATAGGCCAGGCTTTGATCTATTGTTGGTTTGGTCTCTATAGCTAGGTTTTAGCGAGTGCCTCTCTATTGGCATGGAGATTTTAAAACTACATCCCTAACCTTTAAACACCTGCCCCCCATATAAATGCGTGGTCTCCCTTTCCCCACCTCCAGCACACCCACGAAGAACAGTTCTGGTATACTGAGTGTGGGTAGGCACCTCCAAATGACAGCAGCACCTGGGACCTTATAATATCACTTGGCTTGCTTTCCCTGAGTGTTTCCTTTGGCCAGGATGTGAGCGAAGGTGGGTGTTGGGCACTAAAGACTAGTAATAGCGAGTGCCTCTCTATGGGCATTGGAGGTGTTTAAAATACATCCCCAAACTTGGAACACCTGTGCCCCCCCAAAAACGCGTGGAATCTGTTTCCCCACCTCCAGCACACACACGAAAACGGGTTGAGGTTTCCTGAGTGTGGGGAGGCACCTACAACTGACAGCAGGGCCTGGGTTCTAATACAATCCATTAACTTGTCTTCACTGATGGCTAGCCTAGGCGGGAGTAGGGGGAATGTGAGGGTTCGGCTCTAAAACCAAGTATTATTGAGTGCCTCTCCACGGGATTTGAAGTGGTTTAACCTACAACCAAATACTTGGGAATACCTGTGCCCCCTGAAAGATGCAAGGACACTGTTTCCCCGCCTTCAGCACACACACTAGGTGGTGTTCTGGTATCCTGAGTGTGGGGTGGCTCCTGCAAGTGACAGTAGCACCTGGGATCTAATTGGATCCATTAGGTTGATATTCCTGAGTATTTTCCTTGGCCGGGTTGTGAGCGAAATTGGGGGTTGTGCTCTAAAACCAAGTATTAGCGAGTTCCTATATTTTGGCAGTGGAGGTGGTTAAAGTATATCCCCAACCTGGGAACACCTGTGCCCCCATAAAGATGCGTGGACTCTGTTTCCCTCCTGCAGCACACACACGACATTGGGTTCCGATGTCTTGAGTGTGGGGAGGTTCCTGCAACTAACAGCAGCGCCTGGGTTGTAATACAATACCTTAACTGGTCTTCCATGATGGCTTGCCATGGCCGGTGTGCGGGGGAAAGTTGGGATTGGGCTCTAAACCAAGTATTAGCGAGAGCCTGTCCATGGGATGTGGGTGTTTAACCTACAAACCACCACCATGAAATAACTGTGCCCCCTGAAAGATGCTTTGACTCTGTTTCCCTACATCCAGCACACACACGAAGAAGTGTTCTGGTGTTCTGAGTGTGGGGAGGTTCCTCCAACTGACAGCAGCACCTGGGTTCGAATAGAATCCCTTAGCTTGACTTCCCTAAGTGTTTTCCTAGGCCTAGCAGTGAGCGATGGTGGGGGATGGGCTCTAAAGCCAAGTATTAGAGAGTGCATCTCTGTGGGCAGTGGAGGGTTTGAAACTACTTCCCCAACCTTGGAACACCTGTGCCCCCATAAAGATGAGTGGACTCTGTTTCCCCCCTGCAGCACACACACGGAGACGTGGTCAGGTATCCTGATAGTGGGGAGGCTCCTCCACATGACAGCAGCGCCTGGGTTCTAATAGAATCCCTTAGATTGTTTTCCTTGAGTGTTTCCCTAGGCCGGGCTTAGAGGGAAAGCTGGGAGTTTGGCTTGGAGGCCAAGTAGCAGCAACTGCCCCCCGATGGAATGTGGAAGTATTTAGAGGACTTCTCCCTAATGGGGAACAAGTGTGACCCCATTCATCTACTTGGATTTTGGCTCCACATCTCCCCGCCACAAAATGTTGGGTTCCGGAATCCTGAGTTTTGGGACGTTCCTCCAACTGTCAGCAGCGCTTGTGTTCTTGAATCCCTTAACTTGCCTTTCCTGATGGTTTGCCTGTGCTGGAGTGCAGGGGAATGTGGGGTTTCGGCTCTAATACCAAGTATTAGCCAATGCATCTACATGTGAAGTTGAGAAATTTTAACTACAACCAGCAACGTAGGAATACATGTGCCAGCTGAAAGATGCCTGGACTCTGTTTCCCCACCTCCAGCACACAAACGAGGAAGTGTTCTTCTATCCTGAATGTGGGGAGTTTCCTCCAAATGACAGCAGCACCTGAGGTGTCATAGAATCCGTTAGCTTGACTTCCTTGAGTGTTTACCTAGGCCGGGCTGTAAGCGAATGTGGGGGTTGGGCCCTAAAGACAAGGATTAGAGAGTGCCCCTCTATGGGCAGTGGAGGTGTTTAAACCAAATCCCCAACTTTGGAACACCTGTGCCCCCATAAAGATGCGTGGAATATCTTTCCCACCTCCAGAACACACACGAAGACTTTCAGATATCCTTAGTGTGGGGGGGCTCCTCAAAATGACAGCAGCGTCTGGGTTCTAATAGAATCCCTTAGCTTGTAATATGAGTGTTCCCCTGGTCCGGGATGTGAGGGAAAGCTGGGGGTTGGGCTTGGAGTCCAAGTAGCAGTGAGTGCCCCCTGATCGATTGAGGAAGTACTTAGAGGACTTCTCCCTAAAGGGAACACTTTTGCCCCCATTCATCTGGGTGGAGTGGGGCTGCACAACTCCCCCACAAACAGGAATTTGTTCCGGAATCCTGAGTGCAGAGAAGTTCCACCAACTGACAGCTGCGCCTGGGTTCTAACTGAATCCCTTTGCTTGTCTTCCGTGATGGTATGCCTAGGCGGGAGTGCGGGGGAAAGTGTGGTTTGGGATCCAAACCAAGTATTTGCGAGTACCTCTCTATGGTTAGTGGAGGTTTTTAAACTACATCCCTAACCTGGGAACACCTGTGCCCCCATATATATCCGTGGAGTCTGTTTCCAGACCTCCAGCACACACACGAACACTTGCACAGTTATCCTGAGAGTGGGCAGCCTCCTCCAACTGACAGCAGGGCCTGGGTTCTAATAAAATCGCTTAACTTGTCTTCCCTGTTTGGTTGCCTGATACGGAGTGCGGGGGAAAGTGGGGGTTGGGCTCTAAATCCAAGTATTAGCGAGTGCTTCTTCATGGGAAGTGGAGGTTATTAACCAAAATCCCACAACCTGGGAACACCTGTGCTCCTTGAAAAATGCGTGGGCTCTGTTTCCCCACCTCCAGCACACACATGAAGAAGTGTTCTGGTATCCTGAGTGTGGGGAGGCACCTCCAACTGACAGCAGCATCTGGGATCTAATAGGATCCCTTAGGTTGACTTCCCTGTGTGTTTTCCAAGGACCGGCTGGGAGCGAAGGTGGGGGTTGGGCTCTAAAGCCAAGTAAGAGCGAGTGCCTCTCTATGGGCAGTGGAGGTGTTTAAAGTACATTCCCTCCCTGGGAACACCTGTGCCCCCATAAAGTTGCGTGGACTATGTATCCCCAAAACCATCATACACATAAAGACTTGTTCAGGTATCCTGAGTATGGGGAGACTCCTCCAACTGACAGCAGCGCCTGGGTTCTAATAGAATCCCAAAGCTTGTCTTCCCTGATGGCATGCCTAGGCTGGAGTGTGGGGGAAAGTGGGGTTTGGGCTTGAAGTCCAAGTAGCAACGAGTGCCCCCTGATTTACTGGGGAATTACTTAGAGGATTTCACCCTAAAATGGAACACCTGTGCCCCCATTCATCTGCCTGGACTGGGTCTCCACAACTCCCCCCCACACAAGGCTGGGATCCGGAATCCTGAGTGTGTGGAAGTTCCTCCAACTGACAGCAGCGCCTGCGTTCGAATAGGATAACTCAGCTTGTATTCCCTGAGTGTTTCCCTAGGCCGGGCTGCGAGCGAAAGCTGGGGGTTGTGCTTGGAGGCCAAGTAGCAGCTTGTGCCAACCGATTGACTGAGGAATTACTTAGGGAACTCCCCTACCGGGGAACACCTGTGTCACCATTCATCTGCGTGGGTTGGGGCTGCACACCTCCCCCACACACAAGAGTGTCTCCGGAGTCCTGAGTGTTGGGAAGTTCCTCCATGTGACAGCAGCATCTAGGTTCAATACAATCCCTTAGCTTGTCTTCCGTGATGGCTTGCCCTGCCAGGAGTGCGGGAGAAATTGGAGGTTGGGCTCTAAAACGAAGTATTAGCGAGTGCCTATCCATGGGATGTGGAGGTGTTTAACCTACATCCTCCAACCTAGGAATACCTGTGCCCCAGGAAAAAGGCGTGGACTCTGTTTCCACACCACCAGCACACGTGCGAAGAATTGTTCTCGTTTCCTGAGTGTGGGGAGGCTCCTCCAACTAACAGCAGCACCAGGGATCTAGTAGAATCCCTTAGCTTGACTTCCTTGAGTGTTCTCCTAGGCCGGGCTTTGAGCGAAGGTGGGGGTTGGGCTGTAAAGCCAAGTAATATCCAGTGCCTCTCTAAGGGCAGTGAAGGTGTTTAAACTACATCATCTACCTAGGAATAACTGTGCCCCCATAAAGATGCATGGACTCTGTTTCCCCACTTCCAACACACACACAAAGACGTGCTCAGGTATCCTGAGTGTGGGCCGGCACTTTCAAGTGACAGCAGCGCCTGGGTTCTAATAGTATCCTTTAGCTTGTAATACCTGAGTTGTTCCCTAGGCCTGGCTCTGAGGGAAAGCTGGGGGTTGGGCTTTGAGGCCAAATAGTAGCGAGTGCCCCCCGATGGACTGAGGAAGTATTTAGATGAATTCTCCCTAAAGGGGTACACCTGTGCCCACATCCATCTACGTGGAGTGCGGATACACAAATCCCTCCCCCCACAAGTCTGGCTACCGGAATATGAGAGTGGGAAAGTTCCTCCAGCTTACATCAGTGCCAGTGTTCTAGCAGAATCCTTAAGCTTCTCTTCCCTGATGGATTGCATTAGCTGGAGTGCGGTTCAAAGTGGGATTTGTTCTCTAAATCCAAGTAATAATGAGTGCCTCTCCATGGGAATTGGAGGTGTTTAACCAACAACCCCCAACAAGGGAATACCTTTGCCCCCTGGAATATGCGTGGACACTGTTTCTCCACCAACAGTACACACACGAAGAAGCTTTCTGGAATCCTGAGCATGGGGAGACTACTCCAAATGACAGCAGCACCTGGGTTCTATTAGAATCCCTTAGCTTGTGTTCCCTGAGTATTTACATAGGCCAGGCTTTGATCTATTGTTGGTTTGGTCTCTATAGCTAGGTTTTAGCAAGTGCCTCTCTATTGCCATGGAGATTTTAAAACTACATCCCTAACCTTTAAACACCTGCCCCCCATATAAATGCGTGGTCTCCCTTTCCCCACCTCCAGCACACCCACGAAGAACAGTTCTGGTATACTGAGTGTGGGTAGGCACCTCCAAATGACAGCAGCACCTGGGACCTTATAATATCACTTGGCTTGCTTTCCCTGAGTGTTTCCTTTGGCCAGGCTGTGAGCGAAGGTGGGTGTTGGGCACTAAAGACTAGTAATAGCGAGTGCCTCTCTATGGGCATTGGAGGTGTTTAAAATACATCCCCAAACTTGGAACACCTGTGCCCCCCCAAAAACGCGTGGACTCTGTTTCCCCACCTCCAGCACACACACGAAAACGGGTTGAGGTTTCCTGAGTGTGGGGAGGCACCTACAACTGACAGCAGGGCCTGGGTTCTAATACAATCCATTAACTTGTCTTCACTGATGGCTAGCCTAGGCGGGAGTAGGGGGAATGTGAGGGTTGGGCTCTAAAACCAAGTATTATTGAGTGCCTCTCCACGGGATTTGAAGTGGTTTAACCTACAACCAAATATTTGGGAATACCTGTGCCCCCTGAAAGATGCAAGGACACTGTTTCCCCGCCTTCAGCACACACACTAGGTGGTGTTCTGGTATCCTGAGTGTGGGGAGGCTCCTGCAAGTGACAGTAGCACCTGGGATCTAGTTGGATCCATTAGGTTGATATTCCTGAGTATTTTCCTTGGCCGGGTTGTGAGCGAAATTGGGGGTTGTGCTCTAAAACCAAGTATTAGCGAGTTCCTATATTTTGGCAGTGGAGGTGGTTAAAGTATATCCCCAACCTGGGAACACCTGTGCCCCCATAAAGATGCGTGGACTCTGTTTCCCTCCTGCAGCACACACACGACATTGGGTTCAGATGTCTTGAGTGTGGGGAGGTTCCTGCAACTAACAGCAGCGCCTGGGTTGTAATACAATACGTTAACTGGTCTTCCATGATGGCTTGCCATGGCCGGTGTGCGGGGGAAAGTTGGGATTGGGCTCTAAACCAAGTATTAGCGAGAGCCTGTCCATGGGATGTGGGTGTTTAACCTACAAACCACCACCATGAAATAACTGTGCCCCCTGAAAGATGCTTTGACTCTGTTTCCCTACATCCAGCACACACACGAAGAAGTGTTCTGGTGTTCTGAGTGTGGGGAGGTTCCTCCAACTGACAGCAGCACCTGGGTTCGAATAGAATCCCTTAGCTTGACTTCCCTAAGTGTTTTCCTAGGCCTAGCAGTGAGCGATGGTGGGGGATGGGCTCTAAAGCCAAGTATTAGAGAGTGCATCTCTGTGGGCAGTGGAGGGTTTGAAACTACTTCCCCAACCTTGGAACACCTGTGCCCCCATAAAGATGAGTGGACTCTGTTTCCCCCCTGCAGCACACACACGGAGACGTGGTCAGGTATCCTGATAGTGGGGAGGCTCCTCCACATGACAGCAGCGCCTGGGTTCTAATAGAATCCCTTAGATTGTTTTCCTTGAGTGTTTCCCTAGGCCGGGCTTAGAGGGAAAGCTGGGAGTTTGGCTTGGAGGCCAAGTAGCAGCAACTGCCCCCCGATGGAATGTGGAAGTATTTAGAGGACTTCTCCCTAATCGAGAACAAGTGTGACCCCATTCATCTACTTGGATTTTGGCTCCACATCTCCCCGCCACAAAATGTTGGGTTCCGGAATCCTGAGTTTTGGGACGTTCCTCCAACTGTCAGCAGCGCTTGTGTTCTTGAATCCCTTAACTTGCCTTTCCTGATGGTTTGCCTGTGCTGGAGTGCAGGGGAATGTGGGGTTTCGGCTCTAATACCAAGTATTAGCCAATGCATCTACATGTGAAGTTGAGAAATTTTAACTACAACCAGCAACGTAGGAATACATGTGCCAGCTGAAAGATGCCTGGACTCTGTTTCCCCACCTCCAGCACACAAACGAGGAAGTGTTCTTCTATCCTGAATGTGGGGAGTTTCCTTCAAATGACAGCAGCACCTGAGGTCTAATAGAATCCGTTAGCTTGACTTCCTTGAGTGTTTACCTAGGCCGGGCTGTAAGCGAATGTGGGGGTTGGGCCCTAAAGACAAGGATTAGCGAGTGCCCCTCTATGGGCAGTGGAGGTGTTTAAACCAAATCCCCAACTTTGGAACACCTGTGCCCCCATAAAGATGCGTGGAATATCTTTCCCACCTCCAGAACACACACGAAGACTTTCAGATATCCTTAGTGTGGGGGGGCTCCTCAAAATGACAGCAGCGTCTGGGTTCTAATAGAATCCCTTAGCTTGTAATACGAGTGTTCCCCTGGTCCGGGATGTGAGGGAAAGCTGGGGGTTGGGCTTGGAGTCCAAGTAGCAGTGAGTGCCCCCTGATCGATTGAGGAAGTACTTAGAGGACTTCTCCCTAAAGGGAACACTTTTGCCCCCATTCATCTGGGTGGAGTGGGGCTGCACAACTCCCCCACAAACAGGAATTTGTTCCGGAATCCTGAGTGCAGAGAAGTTCCACCAACTGACAGCTGCGCCTGGGTTCTAACTGAATCCCTTTGCTTGTCTTCCGTGATGGTATGCCTAGGCGGGAGTGCGGGGGAAAGTGTGGTTTGGGATCCAAACCAAGTATTTGCGAGTACCTCTCTATGGTTAGTGGAGGTTTTTAAACTACATCCCTAACCTGGGAACACCTGTGCCCCCATATATATCCGTGGAGTCTGTTTCCAGACCTCCAGCACACACACGAACACTTGCACAGTTATCCTGAGAGTGGGCAGCCTCCTCCAACTGACAGCAGGGCCTGGGTTCTAATAAAATCGCTTAACTTGTCTTCCCTGTTTGGTTGCCTGATACGGAGTGCGGGGGAAAGTGGGGGTTGGGCTCTAAATCCAAGTATTAGCGAGTGCTTCTTCATGGGAAGTGGAGGTTATTAACCAAATTCCCACAACCTGGGAACACCTGTGCTCCTTGAAATATGCGTGGGCTCTGTTTCCCCACCTCCAGCACACACATGAAGAAGTGTTCTGGTATCCTGAGTGTGGGGAGGCACCTCCAACTGACAGCAGCATCTGGGATCTAATAGGATCCCTTAGGTTGACTTCCCTGTGTGTTTTCCAAGGACCGGCTGGGAGCGAAGGTGGGGGTTGGGCTCTAAAGCCAAGTAAGAGCGAGTGCCTCTCTATGGGCAGTGGAGGTGTTTAAAGTACATTCCCTCCCTGGGAACACCTGTGCCCCCATAAAGTTGCGTGGACTATGTATCCCCAAAACCATCATACACATAAAGACTTGTTCAGGTATCCTGAGTATGGGGAGACTCCTCCAACTGACAGCAGCGCCTGGGTTCTAATAGAATCCCAAAGCTTGTCTTCCCTGATGGCATGCCTAGGCTGGAGTGTGGGGGAAAGTGGGGTTTGGGCTTGAAGTCCAAGTAGCAACGAGTGCCCCCTGATTTACTGGGGAAGTACTTAGAGGATTTCACCCTAAAATGGAACACCTGTGCCCCCATTCATCTGCCTGGACTGGGTCTCCACAACTCCCCCCCACACAAGGCTGGGATCCGGAATCCTGAGTGTGTGGAAGTTCCTCCAACTGACAGCAGCGCCTGCGTTCGAATAGAATAACTCAGCTTGTATTCCCTGAGTGTTTCCCTAGGCCGGGCTGCGAGCGAAAGCTGGGGGTTGTGCTTGGAGGCCAAGTAGCAGCTTGTGCCAACCGATTGACTGAGGAATTACTTAGGGAACTCCCCTACCGGGGAACACCTGTGTCACCATTCATCTGCGTGGGTTGGGGCTGCACACCTCCCCCACACACAAGAGTGTCTCCGGAGTCCTGAGTGTTGGGAAGTTCCTCCATGTGACAGCAGCATCTAGGTTCAATACAATCCCTTAGCTTGTCTTCCGTGATGGCTTGCCCTGCCAGGAGTGCGGGAGAAATTGGAGGTTGGGCTCTAAAACGAAGTATTAGCGAGTGCCTATCCATGGGATGTGGAGGTGTTTAACCTACATCCTCCAACCTAGGAATACCTGTGCCCCAGGAAAAAGGCGTGGACTCTGTTTCCACACCACCAGCACACGTGCGAAGAATTGTTCTCGTTTCCTGAGTGTGGGGAGGCTCCTCCAACTAACAGCAGCACCAGGGATCTAGTAGAATCCCTTAGCTTGACTTCCTTGAGTGTTCTCCTAGGCCGGGCTTTGAGCGAAGGTGGGGGTTGGGCTGTAAAGCCAAGTAATATCCAGTGCCTCTCTAAGGGCAGTGAAGGTGTTTAAACTACATCATCTACCTAGGAATAACTGTGCCCCCATAAAGATGCATGGACTCTGTTTCCCCACTTCCAACACACACACAAAGACGTGCTCAGGTATCCTGAGTGTGGGCCGGCACTTTCAAGTGACAGCAGCGCCTGGGTTCTAATAGTATCCTTTAGCTTGTAATACCTGAGTTGTTCCCTAGGCCTGGCTCTGAGGGAAAGCTGGGGGTTGGGCTTTGAGGCCAAATAGTAGCGAGTGCCCCCCGATGGACTGAGGAAGTATTTAGATGAATTCTCCCTAAAGGGGTACACCTGTGCCCACATCCATCTACGTGGAGTGCGGATACACAAATCCCTCCCCCCACAAGTCTGGCTACCGGAATATGAGAGTGGGAAAGTTCCTCCAGCTTACATCAGTGCCAGTGTTCTAGCAGAATCCTTAAGCTTCTCTTCCCTGATGGATTGCATTAGCTGGAGTGCGGTTCAAAGTGGGATTTGTTCTCTAAATCCAAGTAATAATGAGTGCCTCTCCATGGGAATTGGAGGTGTTTAACCAACAACCCCCAACAAGGGAATACCTTTGCCCCCTGGAATATGCGTGGACACTGTTTCTCCACCAACAGTACACACACGAAGAAGCTTTCTGGAATCCTGAGCATGGGGAGACTACTCCAAATGACAGCAGCACCTGGGTTCTATTAGAATCCCTTAGCTTGTGTTCCCTGAGTATTTACATAGGCCAGGCTTTGATCTATTGTTGGTTTGGTCTCTATAGCTAGGTTTTAGCGAGTGCCTCTCTATTGGCATGGAGATTTTAAAACTACATCCCTAACCTTTAAACACCTGCCCCCCATATAAATGCGTGGTCTCCCTTTCCCCACCTCCAGCACACCCACGAAGAACAGTTCTGGTATACTGAGTGTGGGTAGGCACCTCCAAATGACAGCAGCACCTGGGACCTTATAATATCACTTGGCTTGCTTTCCCGGAGTGTTTCCTTTGGCCAGGCTGTGAGCGAAGGTGGGTGTTGGGCACTAAAGACTAGTAATAGCGAGTGCCTCTCTATGGGCATTGGAGGTGTTTAAAATACATCCCCAAACTTGGAACACCTGTGCCCCCCCAAAAACGCGTGGACTCTGTTTCCCCACCTCCAGCACACACACGAAAACGGGTTGAGGTTTCCTGAGTGTGGGGAGGCACATACAACTGACAGCAGGGCCTGGGCTCTAATACAATCCATTAACTTGTCTTCACTGATGGCTAGCCTAGGCGGGAGTGCGGGTGAATGTGAGGGTTGGGCTCTAAAACCAAGTATTATTGAGTGCCTCTCCACGGGATTTGAAGTGGTTTAACCTACAACCAAATATTTGGGAATACCTGTGCCCCCTGAAAGATGCAAGGACACTGTTTCCCCGCCTTCAGCACACACACTAGGTGGTGTTCTGGTATCCTGAGTGTGGGGAGGCTCCTGCAAGTGACAGTAGCACCTGGGATCTAATTGGATCCATTAGGTTGATATTCCTGAGTATTTTCCTTGGCCGGGTTGTGAGCGAAATTGGGGGTTGTGCTCTAAAACCAAATATTAGCGAGTTCCTATATTTTGGCAGTGGAGGTGGTTAAAGTATATCCCCAAGCTGGGAACACCTGTGCCCCCATAAAGATGCGTGGACTCTGTTTCCCTCCTGCAGCACACACACGACATTGGGTTCAGATGTCTTGAGTGTGGGGAGGTTCCTGCAACTAACAGCAGCGCCTGGGTTGTAATACAATACCTTAACTGGTCTTCCATGATGGCTTGCCATGGCCGGTGTGCGGGGGAAAGTTGGGATTGGGCTCTAAACCAAGTATTAGCGAGAGCCTGTCCATGGGATGTGGGTGTTTAACCTACAAACCACCACCATGAAATAACTGTGCCCCCTGAAAGATGCTTTGACTCTGTTTCCCTACATCCAGCACACACACGAAGAAGTGTTCTGGTGTTCTGAGTGTGGGGAGGTTCCTCCAACTGACAGCAGCACCTGGGTTCGAATAGAATCCCTTAGCTTGACTTCCCTAAGTGTTTTCCTAGGCCTAGCAGTGAGCGACGGTGGGGGATGGGCTCTAAAGCCAAGTATTAGAGAGTGCATCTCTGTGGGCAGTGGAGGGTTTGAAACTACTTCCCCAACCTTGGAACACCTGTGCCCCCATAAAGATGAGTGGACTCTGTTTCCCCCCTGCAGCACACACACGGAGACGTGGTCAGGTATCCTGATAGTGGGGAGGCTCCTCCACATGACAGCAGCGCCTGGGTTCTAATAGAATCCCTTAGATTGTTTTCCTTGAGTGTTTCCCTAGGCCGGGCTTAGAGGGAAAGCTGGGAGTTTGGCTTGGAGGCCAAGTAGCAGCAACTGCCCCCCGATGGAATGTGGAAGTATTTAGAGGACTTCTCCCTAATGGGGAACAAGTGTGACCCCATTCATCTACTTGGATTTTGGCTCCACATCTCCCCGCCACAAAATGTTGGGTTCCGGAATCCTGAGTTTTGGGACGTTCCTCCAACTGTCAGCAGCGCTTGTGTTCTTGAATCCCTTAACTTGCCTTTCCTGATGGTTTGCCTGTGCTGGAGTGCAGGGGAATGTGGGGTTTCGGCTCTAATACCAAGTATTAGCCAATGCATCTACATGTGAAGTTGAGAAATTTTAACTACAACCAGCAACGTAGGAATACATGTGCCAGCTGAAAGATGCCTGGACTCTGTTTCCCCACCTCCAGCACACAAACGAGGAAGTGTTCTTCTATCCTGAATGTGGGGAGTTTCCTCCAAATGACAGCAGCACCTGAGGTCTAATAGAATCCGTTAGCTTGACTTCCTTGAGTGTTTACCTAGGCCGGGCTGTAAGCGAATGTGGGGGTTGGGCCCTAAAGACAAGGATTAGCGAGTGCCCCTCTATGGGCAGTGGAGGTGTTTAAACCAAATCCCCAACTTTGGAACACCTGTGCCCCCATAAAGATGCGTGGAATATCTTTCCCACCTCCAGAACACACACGAAGACTTTCAGATATCTTTAGTGTGGGGGGGCTCCTCAAAATGACAGCAGCGTCTGGGTTCTAATAGAATCCCTTAGCTTGTAATACGAGTGTTCCCCTGGTCCGGGATGTGAGGGAAAGCTGGGGGTTGGGCTTGGAGTCCAAGTAGCAGTGAGTGCCCCCTGATCGATTGAGGAAGTACTTAGAGGACTTCTCCCTAAAGGGAACACTTTTGCCCCCATTCATCTGGGTGGAGTGGGGCTGCACAACTCCCCCACAAACAGGAATTTGTTCCGGAATCCTGAGTGCAGAGAAGTTCCACCAACTGACAGCAGCGCCTGGGTTCTAACTGAATCCCTTTGCTTGTCTTCCCTGATGGTATGCCTAGGCGGGAGTGCGGGGGAAAGTGTGGTTTGGGATCCAAACCAAGTATTTGCGAGTACCTCTCTATGGTTAGTGGAGGTTTTTAAACTACATCCCTAACCTGGGAACACCTGTGCCCCCATATATATCCGTGGAGTCTGTTTCCAGACCTCCAGCACACACACGAACACTTGCACAGTTATCCTGAGAGTGGGCAGCCTCCTCCAACTGACAGCAGGGCCTGGGTTCTAATAAAATCGCTTAACTTGTCTTCCCTGTTTGGTTGCCTGATACGGAGTGCGGGGGAAAGTGGGGGTTGGGCTCTAAATCCAAGTATTAGCGAGTGCTTCTTCATGGGAAGTGGAGGTTATTAACCAAAATCCCACAACCTGGGAACACCTGTGCTCCTTGAAAAATGCGTGGGCTCTGTTTCCCCACCTCCAGCACACACATGAAGAAGTGTTCTGGTATCCTGAGTGTGGGGAGGCACCTCCAACTGACAGCAGCATCTGGGATCTAATAGGATCCCTTAGGTTGACTTCCCTGTGTGTTTTCCAAGGACCGGCTGGGAGCGAAGGTGGGGGTTGGGCTCTAAAGCCAAGTAAGAGCGAGTGCCTCTCTATGGGCAGTGGAGGTGTTTAAAGTACATTCCCTCCCTGGGAACACCTGTGCCCCCATAAAGTTGCGTGGACTATGTATCCCCAAAACCATCATACACATAAAGACTTGTTCAGGTATCCTGAGTATGGGGAGACTCCTCCAACTGACAGCAGCGCCTGGGTTCTAATAGAATCCCAAAGCTTGTCTTCCCTGATGGCATGCCTAGGCTGGAGTGTGGGGGAAAGTGGGGTTTGGGCTTGAAGTCCAAGTAGCAACGAGTGCCCCCTGATTTACTGGGGAAGTACTTAGAGGATTTCACCCTAAAATGGAACACCTGTGCCCCCATTCATCTGCCTGGACTGGGTCTCCACAACTCCCCCCCACACAAGGCTGGGATCCGGAATCTTGAGTGTGTGGAAGTTCCTCCAACTGACAGCAGCGCCTGCGTTCGAATAGAATAACTCAGCTTGTATTCCCTGAGTGTTTCCCTAGGCCGGGCTGCGAGCGAAAGCTGGGGGTTGTGCTTGGAGGCCAAGTAGCAGCTTGTGCCAACCGATTGACTGAGGAATTACTTAGGGAACTCCCCTACCGGGGAACACCTGTGTCACCATTCATCTGCGTGGGTTGGGGCTGCACACCTCCCCCACACACAAGAGTGTCTCCGGAGTCCTGAGTGTTGGGAAGTTCCTCCATGTGACAGCAGCATCTAGGTTCAATACAATCCCTTAGCTTGTCTTCCGTGATGGCTTGCCCTGCCAGGAGTGCGGGAGAAATTGGAGGTTGGGCTCTAAAACGAAGTATTAGCGAGTGCCTATCCATGGGATGTGGAGGTGTTTAACCTACATCCTCCAACCTAGGAATACCTGTGCCCCAGGAAAAAGGCGTGGACTCTGTTTCCACACCACCAGCACACGTGCGAAGAATTGTTCTCGTTTCCTGAGTGTGGGGAGGCTCCTCCAACTAACAGCAGCACCAGGGATCTAGTAGAATCCCTTAGCTTGACTTCCTTGAGTGTTCTCCTAGGCCGGGCTTTGAGCGAAGGTGGGGGTTGGGCTGTAAAGCCAAGTAATATCCAGTGCCTCTCTAAGGGCAGTGAAGGTGTTTAAACTACATCATCTACCTAGGAATAACTGTGCCCCCATAAAGATGCATGGACTCTGTTTCCCCACTTCCAACACACACACAAAGACGTGCTCAGGTATCCTGAGTGTGGGCCGGCACTTTCAAGTGACAGCAGCGCCTGGGTTCTAATAGTATCCTTTAGCTTGTAATACCTGAGTTGTTCCCTAGGCCTGGCTCTGAGGGAAAGCTGGGGGTTGGGCTTTGAGGCCAAATAGTAGCGAGTGCCCCCCGATGGACTGAGGAAGTATTTAGATGAATTCTCCCTAAAGGGGTACACCTGTGCCCACATCCATCTACGTGGAGTGCGGATACACAAATCCCTCCCCCCACAAGTCTGGCTACCGGAATATGAGAGTGGGAAAGTTCCTCCAGCTTACATCAGTGCCAGTGTTCTAGCAGAATCCTTAAGCTTCTCTTCCCTGATGGATTGCATTAGCTGGAGTGCGGTTCAAAGTGGGATTTGTTCTCTAAATCCAAGTAATAATGAGTGCCTCTCCATGGGAATTGGAGGTGTTTAACCAACAACCCCCAACAAGGGAATACCTTTGCCCCCTGGAATATGCGTGGACACTGTTTCTCCACCAACAGTACACACACGAAGAAGCTTTCTGGAATCCTGAGCATGGGGAGACTACTCCAAATGACAGCAGCACTTGGGTTCTATTAGAATCCCTTAGCTTGTGTTCCCTGAGTATTTACATAGGCCAGGCTTTGATCTATTGTTGGTTTGGTCTCTATAGCTAGGTTTTAGCGAGTGCCTCTCTATTGGCATGGAGATTTTAAAACTACATCCCTAACCTTTAAACACCTGCCCCCCATATAAATGCGTGGTCTCCCTTTCCCCACCTCCAGCACACCCACGAAGAACAGTTCTGGTATACTGAGTGTGGGTAGGCACCTCCAAATGACAGCAGCACCTGGGACCTTATAATATCACTTGGCTTGCTTTCCCGGAGTGTTTCCTTTGGCCAGGCTGTGAGCGAAGGTGGGTGTTGGGCACTAAAGACTAGTAATAGCGAGTGCCTCTCTATGGGCATTGGAGGTGTTTAAAATACATCCCCAAACTTGGAACACCTGTGCCCCCCCAAAAACGCGTGGACTCTGTTTCCCCACCTCCAGCACACACACGAAAACGGGTTGAGGTTTCCTGAGTGTGGGGAGGCACCTACAACTGACAGCAGGGCCTGGGTTCTAATACAATCCATTAACTTGTCTTCACTGATGGCTAGCCTAGGCGGGAGTAGGGGGAATGTGAGGGTTGGGCTCTAAAACCAAGTATTATTGAGTGCCTCTCCACGGGATTTGAAGTGGTTTAACCTACAACCAAATATTTGGGAATACCTGTGCCCCCTGAAAGATGCAAGGACACTGTTTCCCCGCCTTCAGCACACACACTAGGTGGTGTTCTGGTATCCTGAGTGTGGGGAGGCTCCTGCAAGTGACAGTAGCACCTGGGATCTAATTGGATCCATTAGGTTGATATTCCTGAGTATTTTCCTTGGCCGGGTTGTGAGCGAAATTGGGGGTTGTGCTCTAAAACCAAGTATTAGCGAGTTCCTATATTTTGGCAGTGGAGGTGGTTAAAGTATATCCCCAACCTGGGAACACCTGTGCCCCCATAAAGATGCGTGGACTCTGTTTCCCTCCTGCAGCACACACACGACATTGGGTTCAGATGTCTTGAGTGTGGGGAGGTTCCTGCAACTAACAGCAGCGCCTGGGTTGTAATACAATACGTTAACTGGTCTTCCATGATGGCTTGCCATGGCCGGTGTGCGGGGGAAAGTTGGGATTGGGCTCTAAACCAAGTATTAGCGAGAGCCTGTCCATGGGATGTGGGTGTTTAACCTACAAACCACCACCATGAAATAACTGTGCCCCCTGAAAGATGCTTTGACTCTGTTTCCCCACATTCAGCACACACACGAAGAAGTGTTCTGGTGTTCTGAGTGTGGGGAGGTTCCTCCAACTGACAGCAGCACCTGGGTTCGAATAGAATCCCTTAGCTTGACTTCCCTAAGTGTTTTCCTAGGCCTAGCAGTGAGCGATGGTGGGGGATGGGCTCTAAAGCCAAGTATTAGAGAGTGCATCTCTGTGGGCAGTGGAGGGTTTGAAACTACTTCCCCAACCTTGGAACACCTGTGCCCCCATAAAGATGAGTGGACTCTGTTTCCCCCCTGCAGCACACACACGGAGACGTGGTCAGGTATCCTGATAGTGGGGAGGCTCCTCCACATGACAGCAGCGCCTGGGTTCTAATAGAATCCCTTAGATTGTTTTCCTTGAGTGTTTCCCTAGGCCGGGCTTAGAGGGAAAGCTGGGAGTTTGGCTTGGAGGCCAAGTAGCAGCAACTGCCCCCCGATGGAATGTGGAAGTATTTAGAGGACTTCTCCCTAATGGGGAACAAGTGTGACACCATTCATCTACTTGGATTTTGGCTCCACATCTCCCCGCCACAAAATGTTGGGTTCCGGAATCCTGAGTTTTGGGACGTTCCTCCAACTGTCAGCAGCGCTTGTGTTCTTGAATCCCTTAACTTGCCTTTCCTGATGGTTTGCCTGTGCTGGAGTGCAGGGGAATGTGGGGTTTCGGCTCTAATACCAAGTATTAGCCAATGCATCTACATGTGAAGTTGAGAAATTTTAACTACAACCAGCAACGTAGGAATACATGTGCCAGCTGAAAGATGCCTGGACTCTGTTTCCCCACCTCCAGCACACAAACGAGGAAGTGTTCTTCTATCCTGAATGTGGGGAGTTTCCTCCAAATGACAGCAGCACCTGAGGTCTAATAGAATCCGTTAGCTTGACTTCCTTGAGTGTTTACCTAGGCCGGGCTGTAAGCGAATGTGGGGGTTGGGCCCTAAAGACAAGGATTAGCGAGTGCCCCTCTATGGGCAGTGGAGGTGTTTAAACCAAATCCCCAACTTTGGAACACCTGTGCCCCCATAAAGATGCGTGGAATATCTTTCCCACCTCCAGAACACACACGAAGACTTTCAGATATCCTTAGTGTGGGGGGGGCTCCTCAAAATGACAGCAGCGTCTGGGTTCTAATAGAATCCCTTAGCTTGTAATACGAGTGTTCCCCTGGTCCGGGATGTGAGGGAAAGCTGGGGGTTGGGCTTGGAGTCCAAGTAGCAGTGAGTGCCCCCTGATCGATTGAGGAAGTACTTAGAGGACTTCTCCCTAAAGGGAACACTTTTGCCCCCATTCATCTGGGTGGAGTGGGGCTGCACAACTCCCCCACAAACAGGAATTTGTTCCGGAATCCTGAGTGCAGAGAAGTTCCACCAACTGACAGCAGCGCCTGGGTTCTAACTGAATCCCTTTGCTTGTCTTCCCTGATGGTATGCCTAGGCGGGAGTGCGGGGGAAAGTGTGGTTTGGGATCCAAACCAAGTATTTGCGAGTACCTCTCTATGGTTAGTGGAGGTTTTTAAACTACATCCCTAACCTGGGAACACCTGTGCCCCCATATATATCCGTGGAGTCTGTTTCCAGACCTCCAGCACACACACGAACACTTGCACAGTTATCCTGAGAGTGGGCAGCCTCCTCCAACTGACAGCAGGGCCTGGGTTCTAATAAAATCGCTTAACTTGTCTTCCCTGTTTGGTTGCCTGATACGGAGTGCGGGGGAAAGTGGGGGTTGGGCTCTAAATCCAAGTATTAGCGAGTGCTTCTTCATGGGAAGTGGAGGTTATTAACCAAAAACCCACAACCTGGGAACACCTGTGCTCCTTGAAAAATGCGTGGACTCTGTTTCCCCACCTCCAGCACACACATGAAGAAGTGTTCTGGTATCCTGAGTGTGGGGAGGCACCTCCAACTGACAGCAGCATCTGGGATCTAATAGGATCCCTTAGGTTGACTTCCCTGTGTGTTTTCCAAGGACCGGCTGGGAGCGAAGGTGGGGGTTGGGCTCTAAAGCCAAGTAAGAGCGAGTGCCTCTCTATGGGCAGTGGAGGTGTTTAAAGTACATTCCCTCCCTGGGAACACCTGTGCCCCCATAAAGTTGCGTGGACTATGTATCCCCAAAACCATCATACACATAAAGACTTGTTCAGGTATCCTGAGTATGGGGAGACTCCTCCAACTGACAGCAGCGCCTGGGTTCTAATAGAATCCCAAAGCTTGTCTTCCCTGATGGCATGCCTAGGCTGGAGTGTGGGGGAAAGTGGGGTTTGGGCTTGAAGTCCAAGTAGCAACGAGTGCCCCCTGATTTACTGGGGAAGTCCTTAGAGGATTTCACCCTAAAATGGAACACCTGTGCCCCCATTCATCTGCGTGGACTGGGTCTCCACAACTCCCCCCCACACAAGGCTGGGATCCGGAATCCTGAGTGTGTGGAAGTTCCTCCAACTGACAGCAGCGCCTGCGTTCGAATAGAATAACTCAGCTTGTATTCCCTGAGTGTTTCCCTAGGCCGGGCTGCGAGCGAAAGTTGGGGGTTGTGCTTGGAGGCCAAGTAGCAGCTTGTGCCAACCGATTGACTGAGGAATTACTTAGGGAACTCCCCTACCGGGGAACACCTGTGTCACCATTCATCTGCGTGGGTTGGGGCTGCACACCTCCCCCACACACAAGAGTGTCTCCGGAGTCCTGAGTGTTGGGAAGTTCCTCCATGTGACAGCAGCATCTAGGTTCAATACAATCCCTTAGCTTGTCTTCCGTGATGGCTTGCCCTGCCAGGAGTGCGGGAGAAATTGGAGGTTGGGCTCTAAAACGAAGTATTAGCGAGTGCCTATCCATGGGATGTGGAGGTGTTTAACCTACATCCTCCAACCTAGGAATACCTGTGCCCCAGGAAAAAGGCGTGGACTCTGTTTCCACACCACCAGCACACGTGCGAAGAATTGTTCTCGTTTCCTGAGTGTGGGGAGGCTCCTCCAACTAACAGCAGCACCAGGGATCTAGTAGAATCCCTTAGCTTGACTTCCTTGAGTGTTCTCCTAGGCCGGGCTTTGAGCGAAGGTGGGGGTTGGGCTGTAAAGCCAAGTAATATCCAGTGCCTCTCTAAGGGCAGTGAAGGTGTTTAAACTACATCATCTACCTAGGAATAACTGTGCCCCCATAAAGATGCATGGACTCTGTTTCCCCACTTCCAACACACACACAAAGACGTGCTCAGGTATCCTGAGTGTGGGCCGGCACTTTCAAGTGACAGCAGCGCCTGGGTTCTAATAGTATCCTTTAGCTTGTAATACCTGAGTTGTTCCCTAGGCCTGGCTCTGAGGGAAAGCTGGGGGTTGGGCTTTGAGGCCAAATAGTAGCGAGTGCCCCCCGATGGACTGAGGAAGTATTTAGATGAATTCTCCCTAAAGGGGTACACCTGTGCCCACATCCATCTACGTGGAGTGCGGATACACAAATCCCTCCCCCCACAAGTCTGGCTACCGGAATATGAGAGTGGGAAAGTTCCTCCAGCTTACATCAGTGCCAGTGTTCTAGCAGAATCCTTAAGCTTCTCTTCCCTGATGGATTGCATTAGCTGGAGTGCGGTTCAAAGTGGGATTTGTTCTCTAAATCCAAGTAATAATGAGTGCCTCTCCATGGGAATTGGAGGTGTTTAACCAACAACCCCCAACAAGGGAATACCTTTGCCCCCTGGAATATGCGTGGACACTGTTTCTCCACCAACAGTACACACACGAAGAAGCTTTCTGGAATCCTGAGCATGGGGAGACTACTCCAAATGACAGCAGCACCTGGGTTCTATTAGAATCCCTTAGCTTGTGTTCCCTGAGTATTTACATAGGCCAGGCTTTGATCTATTGTGGGGTTTGGTCTCTATAGCTAGGTTTTAGCGAGTGCCTCTCTATTGGCATGGAGATTTTAAAACTACATCCCTAACCTTTAAACACCTGCCCCCCATATAAATGCGTGGTCTCCCTTTCCCCACCTCCAGCACACCCACGAAGAACAGTTCTGGTATACTGAGTGTGGGTAGGCACCTCCAAATGACAGCAGCACCTGGGACCTTATAATATCACTTGGCTTGCTTTCCCTGAGTGTTTCCTTTGGCCAGGCTGTGAGCGAAGGTGGGTGTTGGGCACTAAAGACTAGTAATAGCGAGTGCATCTCTATGGGCATTGGAGGTGTTTAAAATACATCCCCAAACTTGGAACACCTGTGCCCCCCCAAAAACGCGTGGACTCTGTTTCCCCACCTCCAGCACACACACGAAAACGGGTTGAGGTTTCCTGAGTGTGTGGAGGCACATACAACTGACAGCAGGGCCTGGGTTCTAATACAATCCATTAACTTGTCTTCACTGATGGCTAGCCTAGGCGGGAGTGCGGGGGAATGTGAGGGTTGGGCTCTAAAACCAAGTATTATTGAGTGCCTCTCCACGGGATTTGAAGTGGTTTAACCTACAACCAAATATTTGGGAATACCTGTGCCCCCTGAAAGATGCAAGGACACTGTTTCCCCGCCTTCAGCACACACACTAGGTGGTGTTCTGGTATCCTGAGTGTGGGGAGGCTCCTGCAAGTGACAGTAGCACCTGGGATCTAGTTGGATCCATTAGGTTGATATTCCTGAGTATTTTCCTTGGCCGGGTTGTGAGCGAAATTGGGGGTTGTGCTCTAAAACCAAGTATTAGCGAGTTCCTATATTTTGGCAGTGGAGGTGGTTAAAGTATATCCCCAACCTGGGAACACCTGTGCCCCCATAAAGATGCGTGGACTCTGTTTCCCTCCTGCAGCACACACACGACATTGGGTTCAGATGTCTTGAGTGTGGGGAGGTTCCTGCAACTAACAGCAGCGCCTGGGTTGTAATACAATACCTTAACTGGTCTTCCATGATGGCTTGCCATGGCCGGTGTGCGGGGGAAAGTTGGGATTGTTCTCTAAACCAAGTATTAGCGAGAGCCTGTCCATGGGATGTGGGTGTTTAACCTACAAACCACCACCATGAAATAACTGTGCCCCCTGAAAGATGCTTTGACTCTGTTTCCCAACATCCAGCACACACACGAAGAAGTGTTCTGGTGTTCTGAGTGTGGGGAGGTTCCTCCAACTGACAGCAGCACCTGGGTTCGAATAGAATCCCTTAACTTGACTTCCCTAAGTGTTTTCCTAGGCCTAGCAGTGAGCGATGGTGGGGGATGGGCTCTAAAGCCAAGTATTAGAGAGTGCATCTCTGTGGGCAGTGGAGGGTTTGAAACTACTTCCCCAACCTTGGAACACCTGTGCCCCCATAAAGATGAGTGGACTCTGTTTCCCCCCTGCAGCACACACACGGAGACTTGGTCAGGTATCCTGATAGTGGGGAGGCTCCTCCACATGACAGCAGCGCCTGGGTTCTAATAGAATCCCTTAGATTGTTTTCCTTGAGTGTTTCCCTAGGCCGGGCTTAGAGGGAAAGCTGGGAGTTTGGCTTGGAGGCCAAGTAGCAGCAACTGCCCCCCGATGGAATGTGGAAGTATTTAGAGGACTTCTCCCTAATCGAGAACAAGTGTGACCCCATTCATCTACTTGGATTTTGGCTCCACATCTCCCCGCCACAAAATGTTGGGTTCCGGAATCCTGAGTTTTGGGACGTTCCTCCAACTGTCAGCAGCGCTTGTGTTCTTGAATCCCTTAACGTGACTTCCCTGATGGTTTGCCTGTGCTGGAGTGCAGGGGAATGTGGGGTTTCGGCTCTAATACCAAGTATTAGCCAATGCATCTACATGTGAAGTTGAGAAATTTTAACTACACCCAGCAACGTAGGAATACATGTGCCACCTGAAAGATGCCTGGACTCTGTTTCCCCACCTCCAGCACACAAACGAGGAAGTGTTCTTCTATCCTGAATGTGGGGAGTTTCCTCCAAATGACAGCAGCACCTGAGGTCTCATAGAATCCGTTAGCTTTACTTCCTTGAGTGTTTACCTAGCCCGGGCTGTAAGCGAATGTGGGGGTTGGGCCTTAAACACAAGGATTAGAGAGTGCCCCTCTATGGGCAGTGGAGGTGTTTAAACCAAATCCCCAACTTTGGAACACCTGTGCCCCCATAAAAATGCGTGGAATATCTTTCCCAAATCCAGAACACACACGAAGACTTTCAGATATCCTTAGTGTGGGGGGGCTCCTCAAAATGACAGCAGCGTCTGGGTTCTAATAGAATCCCTTAGCTTGTAATATGAGTGTTCCCCTGGTCCGGGATGTGAGGGAAAGCTGGGGGTTGGGCTTGGAGTCCAAGTAGCAGTGAGTGCCCCCTGATGGATTGAGGAAGTACTTAGAGGACTTCTCCCTAAAAGGAACACATTTGCCCCCATTCATCTGGGTGGAGTGGGGCTGCACAACTCCCCCACAAACAGGAATGTGTTCCGGAATCCTGAGTGCAGAGAAGTTCCTCCAACTGACAGCAGCGCCTGGGTTCTAACTGAATCCCTTTGCTTGTCTTCCCTGATTGTATGCCTAGGCGGGAGTGCGGGGGAAAGTGTGGTTTGGGATCCAAACCAAGTATTTGCGAGTACCTCTCTATGGTTAGTGGAGGTTTTTAAACTACATCCCTAACCTGGGAACACCTGTGCCCCCATATATATCCGTGGAGTCTGTTTCCAGACCTCCAGCACACACACGAACACTTGCACAGTTATCCTGAGAGTGGGCAGCCTCCTCCAACTGACAGCAGGGCCTGGGTTCTAATAAAATCGCTTAACTTGTCTTCCCTGTTTGGTTGCCTGATACGGAGTGCGGGGGAAAGTGGGGGTTGGGCTCTAAATCCAAGTATTAGCGAGTGCTTCTTCATGGGAAGTGGAGGTTATTAACCAAAATCCCACAACCTGGGAACACCTGTGCTCCTTGAAAAATGCGTGGACTCTGTTTCCCCACCTCCAGCACACACATGAAGAAGTGTTCTGGTATCCTGAGTGTGGGGAGGCACCTCCAACTGACAGCAGCATCTGGGATCTAATAGGATCCCTTAGGTTGACTTCCCTGTGTGTTTTCCAAGGACCGGCTGGGAGCGAAGGTGGGGGTTGGGCTCTAAAGCCAAGTAAGAGCGAGTGCCTCTCTATGGGCAGTGGAGGTGTTTAAAGTACATTCCCTCCCTGGGAACACCTGTGCCCCCATAAAGTTGCGTGGACTATGTATCCCCAAAACCATCATACACATAAAGACTTGTTCAGGTATCCTGAGTATGGGGAGACTCCTCCAACTGACAGCAGCGCCTGGGTTCTAATAGAATCCCAAAGCTTGTCTTCCCTGATGGCATGCCTAGGCTGGAGTGTGGGGGAAAGTGGGGTTTGGGCTTGAAGTCCAAGTAGCAACGAGTGCCCCCTGATTTACTGGGGAAGTACTTAGAGGATTTCACCCTAAAATGGAACACCTGTGCCCCCATTCATCTGCGTGGACTGGGTCTCCACAACTCCCCCCCACACAAGGCTGGGATCCGGAATCCTGAGTGTGTGGAAGTTCCTCCAACTGACAGCAGCGCCTGCGTTCGAATAGAATAACTCAGCTTGTATTCCCTGAGTGTTTCCCTAGGCCGGGCTGCGAGCGAAAGCTGGGGGTTGTGCTTGGAGGCCAAGTAGCAGCTTGTGCCAACCGATTGACTGAGGAATTACTTAGGGAACTCCCCTACCGGGGAACACCTGTGTCACCATTCATCTGCGTGGATTGGGGCTGCACACCTCCCCCACACACAAGAGTGTCTCCGGAGTCCTGAGTGTTGGGAAGTTCCTCCATGTGACAGCAGCATCTAGGTTCAATACAATCCCTTAGCTTGTCTTCCGTGATGGCTTGCCCTGCCAGGAGTGCGGGAGAAATTGGAGGTTGGGCTCTAAAACGAAGTATTAGCGAGTGCCTATCCATGGGATGTGGAGGTGTTTAACCTACATCCTCCAACCTAGGAATACCTGTGCCCCAGGAAAAAGGCGTGGACTCTGTTTCCACACCACCAGCACACGTGCGAAGAATTGTTCTCGTTTCCTGAGTGTGGGGAGGCTCCTCCAACTAACAGCAGCACCAGGGATCTAGTAGAATCCCTTAGCTTGACTTCCTTGAGTGTTCTCCTAGGCCGGGCTTTGAGCGAAGGTGGGGGTTGGGCTGTAAAGCCAAGTAATATCCAGTGCCTCTCTAAGGGCAGTGAAGGTGTTTAAACTACATCATCTACCTAGGAATAACTGTGCCCCCATAAAGATGCATGGACTCTGTTTCCCCACTTCCAACACACACACAAAGACGTGCTCAGGTATCCTGAGCTTGGGCCGGCACTTTCAAGTGACAGCAGCGCCTGGGTTCTAATAGTATCCTTTAGCTTGTAATACCTGAGTTGTTCCCTAGGCCTGGCTCTGAGGGAAAGCTGGGGGTTGGGCTTTGAGGCCAAATAGTAGCGAGTGCCCCCCGATGGACTGAGGAAGTATTTAGATGAATTCTCCCTAAAGGGGTACACCTGTGCCCACATCCATCTACGTGGAGTGCGGATACACAAATCCCTCCCCCCACAAGTCTGGCTACCGGAATATGAGAGTGGGAAAGTTCCTCCAGCTTACATCAGTGCCAGTGTTCTAGCAGAATCCTTAAGCTTCTCTTCCCTGATGGATTGCATTAGCTGGAGTGCGGTTCAAAGTGGGATTTGTTCTCTAAATCCAAGTAATAATGAGTGCCTCTCCATGGGAATTGGAGGTGTTTAACCAACAACCCCCAACAAGGGAATACCTTTGCCCCCTGGAATATGCGTGGACACTGTTTCTCCACCAACAGTACACACACGAAGAAGCTTTGTGGAATCCTGAGCATGGGGAGACTACTCCAAATGACAGCAGCACCTGGGTTCTATTAGAATCCCTTAGCTTGTGTTCCCTGAGTATTTACATAGGCCAGGCTTTGATCTATTGTGGGGTTTGGTCTCTATAGCTAGGTTTTAGCGAGTGCCTCTCTATTGGCATGGAGATTTTAAAACTACATCCCTAACCTTTAAACACCTGCCCCCCATATAAATGCGTGGTCTCCCTTTCCCCACCTCCAGCACACCCACGAAGAACAGTTCTGGTATACTGAGTGTGGGTAGGCACCTCCAAATGACAGCAGCACCTGGGACCTTATAATATCACTTGGCTTGCTTTCCCTGAGTGTTTCCTTTGGCCAGGCTGTGAGCGAAGGTGGGTGTTGGGCACTAAAGACTAGTAATAGCGAGTGCCTCTCTATGGGCATTGGAGGTGTTTAAAATACATCCCCGAACTTGGAACACCTGTGCCCCCCCAAAAACGCGTGGACTCTGTTTCCCCACCTCCAGCACACACACGAAAACGGGTTGAGGCTTCCTGAGTGTGGGGAGGCACCTACAACTGACAGCAGGGCCTGGGTTCTAATACAATCCATTAACTTGTCTTCACTGATGGCTAGCCTAGGCGGGAGTAGGGGGAATGTGAGGGTTGGGCTCTAAAACCAAGTATTATTGAGTGCCTCTCCACGGGATTTGAAGTTGTTTAACCTACAACCAAATATTTGGGAATACCTGTGCCCCCTGAAAGATGCAAGGACACTGTTTCCCCGCCTTCAGCACACACACTAGGTGGTGTTCTGGTATCCTGAGTGTGGGGAGGCTCCTGCAAGTGACAGTAGCACCTGGGATCTAGTTGGATCCATTAGGTTGATATTCCTGAGTATTTTCCTTGGCCGGGTTGTGAGCGAAATTGGGGGTTGTGCTCTAAAACCAAGTATTAGCGAGTTCCTATATTTTGGCAGTGGAGGTGGTTAAAGTATATCCCCAACCTGGGAACACCTGTGCCCCCATAAAGATGCGTGGACTCTGTTTCCCTCCTGCAGCACACACACGACATTGGGTTCAGGTGTCTTGAGTGTGGGGAGGTTCCTGCAACTAACAGCAGCGCCTGGGTTGTAATACAATACCTTAACTGGTCTTCCATGATGGCTTGCCATGGCCGGTGTGCGGGGGAAAGTTGGGATTGGGCTCTAAACCAAGTATTAGCGAGAGCCTATCCATGGGATGTGGGTGTTTAACCTACAAACCACCACCATGAAATAACTGTGCCCCCTGAAAGATGCTTTGACTCTGTTTCCCCACATTCAGCACACACACGAAGAAGTGTTCTGGTGTTCTGAGTGTGGGGAGGTTCGTCCAACTGACAGCAGCACCTGGGTTCGAATAGAATCCCTTAGCATGACTTCCCTAAGTGTTTTCCTAGGCCTAGCAGTGAGCGATGGTTGGGGATGGGCTCTAAAGCCAAGTATTAGAGAGTGCATCTCTGTGGGCAGTGGAGGGTTTGAAACTACTTCCCCAACCTTGGAACACCTGTGCCCCCATAAAGATGAGTGGACTCTGTTTCCCCCCCGCAGCACACACACGGAGACGTGGTCAGGTATCCTGATAGTGGGGAGGCTCCTCCACATGACAGCAGCGCCTGGGTTCTAATAGAATCCCTTAGATTGTTTTCCTTGAGTGTTTCCCTAGGCTGGGCTTAGATGGATAGCAGGGAGTTTGGCTTGGAGGCCAAGTAGCAGCAACTGCCCCCCGATGGAATGTGGAAGTATTTAGAGGACTTCTCCCTAATGGGCAACAAGTGTGACACCATTCATCTACTTGGATTTTGGCTCCACATTTCCCCGCCACAAAATGATGGGTTCCGGAATCCTGAGTTTTGGGACGTTCCTCCAAATGTCAGCAGCGCTTGTGTTCTTGAATCGCTTCACTTGCCTTCCCTGATGGTTTGCCTGTGCTGGAGTACAGGGGAATGTGGGATTTCGGCTCTAATACCAAGTATTAGCCAATGCATCTACATGTGAAGTTGAGAAATTTTAACTACACCCAGCAACGTAGGAATACATGTGCCACCTGAAAGATGCCTGGACTCTGTTTCCCCACCTCCAGCACACAAACGAGGAAGTGTTCTTCTATCCTGAATGTGGGGAGTTTCCTCCAAATGACAGCAGCACCTGAGGTCTCATAGAATCCGTTAGCTTTACTTCCTTGAGTGTTTACCTAGCCCGGGCTGTAAGCGAATGTGGGGGTTGGGCCTTAAACACAAGGATTAGAGAGTGCCCCTCTATGGGCAGTGGAGGTGTTTAAACCAAATCCCCAACTTTGGAACACCTGTGCCCCCATAAAAATGCGTGGAATATCTTTCCCAAATCCAGAACACACACGAAGACTTTCAGAAATCCTTAGTGTGGGGGGGCTCCTCAAAATGACAGCAGCGTCTGGGTTCTAATAGAATCCCTTAGCTTGTAATATGAGTGTTCCCCTGGTCCGGGATGTGAGGGAAAGCTGGGGGTTGGGCTTGGAGTCCAAGTAGCAGTGAGTGCCCCCTGATGGATTGAGGAAGTACTTAGAGGACTTCTCCCTAAAAGGAACACATTTGCCCCCATTCATCTGGGTGGAGTGGGGCTGCACAACTCCCCCACAAACAGGAATGTGTTCCGGAATCCTGAGTGCAGAGAAGTTCCTCCAACTGACAGCAGCGCCTGGGTTCTAACTGAATCCCTTTGCTTGTCTTCCCTGATTGTATGCCTAGGCGGGAGTGCGGGGGAAAGTGTGGTTTGGGATCCAAACCAAGTATTTGCGAGTACCTCTCTATGGTTAGTGGAGGTTTTTAAACTACATCCCTAACCTGGGAACACCTGTGCCCCCATATATATCCGTGGAGTCTGTTTCCAGACCTCCAGCACACACACGAACACTTGCACAGTTATCCTGAGAGTGGGCAGCCTCCTCCAACTGACAGCAGGGCCTGGGTTCTAATAAAATCGCTTAACTTGTCTTCCCTGTTTGGTTGCCTGATACGGAGTGCGGGGGAAAGTGGGGGTTGGGCTCTAAATCCAAGTATTAGCGAGTGCTTCTTCATGGGAAGTGGAGGTTATTAACCAAAATCCCACAACCTGGGAACACCTGTGCTCCTTGAAAAATGCGTGGACTCTGTTTCCCCACCTCCAGCACACACATGAAGAAGTGTTCTGGTATCCTGAGTGTGGGGAGGCACCTCCAACTGACAGCAGCATCTGGGATCTAATAGGATCCCTTAGGTTGACTTCCCTGTGTGTTTTCCAAGGACCGGCTGGGAGCGAAGGTGGGGGTTGGGCTCTAAAGCCAAGTAAGAGCGAGTGCCTCTCTATGGGCAGTGGAGGTGTTTAAAGTACATTCCCTCCCTGGGAACACCTGTGCCCCCATAAAGTTGCGTGGACTATGTATCCCCAAAACCATCATACACATAAAGACTTGTTCAGGTATCCTGAGTATGGGGAGACTCCTCCAACTGACAGCAGCGCCTGGGTTCTAATAGAATCCCAAAGCTTGTCTTCCCTGATGGCATGCCTAGGCTGGAGTGTGGGGGAAAGTGGGGTTTGGGCTTGAAGTCCAAGTAGCAACGAGTGCCCCCTGATTTACTGGGGAAGTACTTAGAGGATTTCACCCTAAAATGGAACACCTGTGCCCCCATTCATCTGCGTGGACTGGGTCTCCACAACTCCCCCCCACACAAGGCTGGGATCCGGAATCCTGAGTGTGTGGAAGTTCCTCCAACTGACAGCAGCGCCTGCGTTCGAATAGAATAACTCAGCTTGTATTCCCTGAGTGTTTCCCTAGGCCGGGCTGCGAGCGAAAGCTGGGGGTTGTGCTTGGAGGCCAAGTAGCAGCTTGTGCCAACCGATTGACTGAGGAATTACTTAGGGAACTCCCCTACCGGGGAACACCTGTGTCACCATTCATCTGCGTGGATTGGGGCTGCACACCTCCCCCACACACAAGAGTGTCTCCGGAGTCCTGAGTGTTGGGAAGTTCCTCCATGTGACAGCAGCATCTAGGTTCAATACAATCCCTTAGCTTGTCTTCCGTGATGGCTTGCCCTGCCAGGAGTGCGGGAGAAATTGGAGGTTGGGCTCTAAAACGAAGTATTAGCGAGTGCCTATCCATGGGATGTGGAGGTGTTTAACCTACATCCTCCAACCTAGGAATACCTGTGCCCCAGGAAAAAGGCGTGGACTCTGTTTCCACACCACCAGCACACGTGCGAAGAATTGTTCTCGTTTCCTGAGTGTGGGGAGGCTCCTCCAACTAACAGCAGCACCAGGGATCTAGTAGAATCCCTTAGCTTGACTTCCTTGAGTGTTCTCCTAGGCCGGGCTTTGAGCGAAGGTGGGGGTTGGGCTGTAAAGCCAAGTAATATCCAGTGCCTCTCTAAGGGCAGTGAAGGTGTTTAAACTACATCATCTACCTAGGAATAACTGTGCCCCCATAAAGATGCATGGACTCTGTTTCCCCACTTCCAACACACACACAAAGACGTGCTCAGGTATCCTGAGTGTGGGCCGGCACTTTCAAGTGACAGCAGCGCCTGGGTTCTAATAGTATCCTTTAGCTTGTAATACCTGAGTTGTTCCCTAGGCCTGGCTCTGAGGGAAAGCTGGGGGTTGGGCTTTGAGGCCAAATAGTAGCGAGTGCCCCCCGATGGACTGAGGAAGTATTTAGATGAATTCTCCCTAAAGGGGTACACCTGTGCCCACATCCATCTACGTGGAGTGCGGATACACAAATCCCTCCCCCCACAAGTCTGGCTACCGGAATATGAGAGTGGGAATGTTCCTCCAGCTTACATCAGTGCCAGTGTTCCAGTAGAATCCTTAAGCTTCTCTTCCCTGATGGATTGCATTAGCTGGAGTGCGGTTCAAAGTGGGATTTGTTCTCTAAATCCAAGTAATAATGAGTGCCTCTCCATGGGAATTGGAGGTGTTTAACCAACAACCCCCAACAAGGGAATACCTTTGCCCCCTGGAATATGCGTGGACACTGTTTCTCCACCAACAGTACACACACGAAGAAGCTTTCTGGAATCCTGAGCATGGGGAGACTACTCCAAATGACAGCAGCACCTGGGTTCTATTAGAATCCCTTAGCTTGTGTTCCCTGAGTATTTACATAGGCCAGGCTTTGATCTATTGTGGGGTTTGGTCTCTATAGCTAGGTTTTAGCGAGTGCCTCTCTATCGGCATGGAGATTTTAAAACTACATCCCTAACCTTTAAACACCTGCCCCCCATATAAATGCGTGGTCTCCCTTTCCCCACCTCCAGCACACCCACGAAGAACAGTTCTGGTATACTGAGTGTGGGTAGGCACCTCCAAATGACAGCAGCACCTGGGACCTTATAATATCACTTGGCTTGCTTTCCCGGAGTGTTTCCTTTGGCCAGGCTGTGAGCGAAGGTGGGTGTTGCGCACTAAAGACTAGTAATAGCGAGTGCCTCTCTATGGGCATTGGAGGTGTTTAAAATACATCCCCAAACTTGGAACACCTGTGCCCCCCCAAAAACGCGTGGACTCTGTTTCCCCACCTCCAGCACACACACGAAAACGGGTTGAGGTTTCCTGAGTGTGGGGAGGCACCTACAACTGACAGCAGGGCCTGGGTTCTAATACAATCCATTAACTTGTCTTCACTGATGGCTAGCCTAGGCGGGAGTAGGGGGAATGTGAGGGTTGGGCTCTAAAACCAAGTATTATTGAGTGCCTCTCCACGGGATTTGAAGTGGTTTAACCTACAACCAAATATTTGGGAATACCTGTGCCCCCTGAAAGATGCAAGGACACTGTTTCCCCGCCTTCAGCACACACACTAGGTGGTGTTCTGGTATCCTGAGTGTGGGGAGGCTCCTGCAAGTGACAGTAGCACCTGGGATCTAGTTGGATCCATTAGGTTGATATTCCTGAGTATTTTCCTTGGCCGGGTTGTGAGCGAAATTGGGGGTTGTGCTCTAAAACCAAGTATTAGCGAGTTCCTATATTTTGGCAGTGGAGGTGGTTAAAGTATATCCCCAACCTGGGAACACCTGTGCCCCCATAAAGATGCGTGGACTCTGTTTCCCTCCTGCAGCACACACACGACATTGGGTTCAGATGTCTTGAGTGTGGGGAGGTTCCTGCAACTAACAGCAGCGCCTGGGTTGTAATACAATACCTTAACTGGTCTTCCATGATGGCTTGCCATGGCCGGTGTGCGGGGGAAAGTTGGGATTGTTCTCTAAACCAAGTATTAGCGAGAGCCTGTCCATGGGATGTGGGTGTTTAACCTACAAACCACCACCATGAAATAACTGTGCCCCCTGAAAGATGCTTTGACTCTGTTTCCCAACATCCAGCACACACACGAAGAAGTGTTCTGGTGTTCTGAGTGTGGGGAGGTTCCTCCAACTGACAGCAGCACCTGGGTTCGAATAGAATCCCTTAGCTTGACTTCCCTAAGTGTTTTCCTAGGCCTAGCAGTGAGCGATGGTGGGGGATGGGCTCTAAAGCCAAGTATTAGAGAGTGCATCTCTGTGGGCAGTGGAGGGTTTGAAACTACTTCCCCAACCTTGGAACACCTGTGCCCCCATAAAGATGAGTGGACTCTGTTTCCCCCCTGCAGCACACACACGGAGACGTGGTCAGGTATCCTGATAGTGGGGAGGCTCCTCCACATGACAGCAGCGCCTGGGTTCTAATAGAATCCCTTAGATTGTTTTCCTTGAGTGTTTCCCTAGGCCGGGCTTAGAGGGAAAGCTGGGAGTTTGGCTTGGAGGCCAAGTAGCAGCAACTGCCCCCCGATGGAATGTGGAAGTATTTAGAGGACTTCTCCCTAATCGAGAACAAGTGTGACCCCATTCATCTACTTGGATTTTGGCTCCACATCTCCCCGCCACAAAATGTTGGGTTCCGGAATCCTGAGTTTTGGGACGTTCCTCCAACTGTCAGCAGCGCTTGTGTTCTTGAATCCCTTAACGTGACTTCCCTGATGGTTTGCCTGTGCTGGAGTGCAGGGGAATGTGGGGTTTCGGCTCTAATACCAAGTATTAGCCAATGCATCTACATGTGAAGTTGAGAAATTTTAACTACACCCAGCAACGTAGGAATACATGTGCCACCTGAAAGATGCCTGGACTCTGTTTCCCCACCTCCAGCACACAAACGAGGAAGTGTTCTTCTATCCTGAATGTGGGGAGTTTCCTCCAAATGACAGCAGCACCTGAGGTCTCATAGAATCCGTTAGCTTGACTTCTTGAGTGTTTACCTAGGCCGGGCTGTAAGCGAATGTGGGGGTTGGGCCCTAAAGACAAGGATTAGCGAGTGCCCCTCTATGGGCAGTGGAGGTGTTTAAACCAAATCCCCAACTTTGGAACACCTGTGCCCCCATAAAGATGCGTGGAATATCTTTCCCACCTCCAGAACACACACGAAGACTTTCAGATATCCTTAGTGTGGGGGGGCTCCTCAAAATGACAGCAGCGTCTGGGTTCTAATAGAATCCCTTAGCTTGTAATACGAGTGTTCCCCTGGTCCGGGATGTGAGGGAAAGCTGGGGGTTGGGCTTGGAGTCCAAGTAGCAGTGAGTGCCCCCTGATCGATTGAGGAAGTGCTTAGAGGACTTCTCCATAAAGGGAACACTTTTGCCCCCATTCATCTGGGTGGAGTGGGGCTGCACAACTCCCCCACAAACAGGAATGTGTTCCGAAATCCTGAGTGCAGAGAAGTTCCACCAACTGACAGCTGCGCCTGGGTTCTAACTGAATCCCTTTGCTTGTCTTCCCTGATGGTATGCCTAGGCGGGAGTGCGGGGGAAAGTGTGGTTTGGGATCCAAACCAAGTATTTGCGAGTACCTCTCTATGGTTAGTGGAGGTTTTTAAACTACATCCCTAACCTGGGAACACCTGTGCCCCCATATATATCCGTGGAGTCTGTTTCCAGACCTCCAGCACACACACGAACACTTGCACAGTTATCCTGAGAGTGGGCAGCCTCCTCCAACTGACAGCAGGGCCTGGTTTCTAATAAAATCGCTTAACTTGTCTTCCCTGTTTGGTTGCCTGATACGGAGTGCGGGGGAAAGTGGGGGTTGGGCTCTAAATCCAAGTATTAGCGAGTGCTTCTTCATGGGAAGTGGAGGTTATTAACCAAAATCCCACAACCTGGGAACACCTGTGCTCCTTGAAAAATGCGTGGACTCTGTTTCCCCACCTCCAGCACACACATGAAGAAGTGTTCTGGTATCCTGAGTGTGGGGAGGCACCTCCAACTGACAGCAGCATCTGGGATCTAATAGGATCCCTTAGGTTGACTTCCCTGTGTGTTTTCCAAGGACCGGCTGGGAGCGAAGGTGGGGGTTGGGCTCTAAAGCCAAGTAAGAGCGAGTGCCTCTCTATGGGCAGTGGAGGTGTTTAAAGTACATTCCCTCCCTGGGAACACCTGTGCCCCCATAAAGTTGCGTGGACTATGTATCCCCAAAACCATCATACACATAAAGACTTGTTCAGGTATCCTGAGTATGGGGAGACTCCTCCAACTGACAGCAGCGCCTGGGTTCTAATAGAATCCCAAAGCTTGTCTTCCCTGATGGCATGCCTAGGCTGGAGTGTGGGGGAAAGTGGGGTTTGGGCTTGAAGTCCAAGTAGCAACGAGTGCCCCCTGATTTACTGGGGAAGTACTTAGAGGATTTCACCCTAAAATGGAACACCTGTGCCCCCATTCATCTGCGTGGACTGGGTCTCCACAACTCCCCCCCACACAAGGCTGGGATCCGGAATCCTGAGTGTGTGGAAGTTCCTCCAACTGACAGCAGCGCCTGCGTTCGAATAGAATAACTCAGCTTGTATTCCCTGAGTGTTTCCCTAGGCCGGGCTGCGAGCGAAAGCTGGGGGTTGTGCTTGGAGGCCAAGTAGCAGCTTGTGCCAACCGATTGACTGAGGAATTACTTAGGGAACTCCCCTACCGGGGAACACCTGTGTCACCATTCATCTGCGTGGATTGGGGCTGCACACCTCCCCCACACACAAGAGTGTCTCCGGAGTCCTGAGTGTTGGGAAGTTCCTCCATGTGACAGCAGCATCTAGGTTCAATACAATCCCTTAGCTTGTCTTCCGTGATGGCTTGCCCTGCCAGGAGTGCGGGAGAAATTGGAGGTTGGGCTCTAAAACGAAGTATTAGCGAGTGCCTATCCATGGGATGTGGAGGTGTTTAACCTACATCCTCCAACCTAGGAATACCTGTGCCCCAGGAAAAAGGCGTGGACTCTGTTTCCACACCACCAGCACACGTGCGAAGAATTGTTCTCGTTTCCTGAGTGTGGGGAGGCTCCTCCAACTAACAGCAGCACCAGGGATCTAGTAGAATCCCTTAGCTTGACTTCCTTGAGTGTTCTCCTAGGCCGGGCTTTGAGCGAAGGTGGGGGTTGGGCTGTAAAGCCAAGTAATATCCAGTGCCTCTCTAAGGGCAGTGAAGGTGTTTAAACTACATCATCTACCTAGGAATAACTGTGCCCCCATAAAGATGCATGGACTCTGTTTCCCCACTTCCAACACACACACAAAGACGTGCTCAGGTATCCTGAGTGTGGGCCGGCACTTTCAAGTGACAGCAGCGCCTGGGTTCTAATAGTATCCTTTAGCTTGTAATACCTGAGTTGTTCCCTAGGCCTGGCTCTGAGGGAAAGCTGGGGGTTGGGCTTTGAGGCCAAATAGTAGCGAGTGCCCCCCGATGGACTGAGGAAGTATTTAGATGAATTCTCCCTAAAGGGGTACACCTGTGCCCACATCCATCTACGTGGAGTGCGGATACACAAATCCCTCCCCCCACAAGTCTGGCTACCGGAATATGAGAGTGGGAAAGTTCCTCCAGCTTACATCAGTGCCAGTGTTCTAGCAGAATCCTTAAGCTTCTCTTCCCTGATGGATTGCATTAGCTGGAGTGCGGTTCAAAGTGGGATTTGTTCTCTAAATCCAAGTAATAATGAGTGCCTCTCCATGGGAATTGGAGGTGTTTAACCAACAACCCCCAACAAGGGAATACCTTTGCCCCCTGGAATATGCGTGGACACTGTTTCTCCACCAACAGTACACACACGAAGAAGCTTTCTGGAATCCTGAGCATGGGGAGACTACTCCAAATGACAGCAGCACCTGGGTTCTATTAGAATCCCTTAGCTTGTGTTCCCTGAGTATTTACATAGGCCAGGCTTTGATCTATTGTGGGGTTTGGTCTCTATAGCTAGGTTTTAGCGAGTGCCTCTCTATTGGCATGGAGATTTTAAAACTACATCCCTAACCTTTAAACACCTGCCCCCCATATAAATGCGTGGTCTCCCTTTCCCCACCTCCAGCACACCCACGAAGAACAGTTCTGGTATACTGAGTGTGGGTAGGCACCTCCAAATGACAGCAGCACCTGGGACCTTATAATATCACTTGGCTTGCTTTCCCTGAGTGTTTCCTTTGGCCAGGCTGTGAGCGAAGGTGGGTGTTGGGCACTAAAGACTAGTAATAGCGAGTGCCTCTCTATGGGCATTGGAGGTGTTTAAAATACATCCCCAAACTTGGAACACCTGTGCCCCCCCAAAAACGGGTGGACTCTGTTTCCCCACCTCCAGCACACACACGAAAACGGGTTGAGGTTTCCTGAGTGTGGGGAGGCACATACAACTGACAGCAGGGCCTGGGTTCTAATACAATCCATTAACTTGTCTTCACTGATGGCTAGCCTAGGCGGGAGTGCGGGGGAATGTGAGGGTTGGGCTCTAAAACCAAGTATTATTGAGTGCCTCTCCACGGGATTTGAAGTGGTTTAACCTACAACCAAATATTTGGGAATACCTGTGCCCCCTGAAAGATGCAAGGACACTGTTTCCCCGCCTTCAGCACACACACTAGGTGGTGTTCTGGTATCCTGAGTGTGGGGAGGCTCCTGCAAGTGACAGTAGCACCTGGGATCTAGTTGGATCCATTAGGTTGATATTCCTGAGTATTTTCCTTGGCCGGGTTGTGAGCGAAATTGGGGGTTGTGCTCTAAAACCAAGTATTAGCGAGTTCCTATATTTTGGCAGTGGAGGTGGTTAAAGTATATCCCCAACCTGGGAACACCTGTGCCCCCATAAAGATGCGTGGACTCTGTTTCCCTCCTGCAGCACACACACGACATTGGGTTCAGATGTCTTGAGTGTGGGGAGGTTCCTGCAACTAACAGCAGCGCCTGGGTTGTAATACAATACCTTAACTGGTCTTCCATGATGGCTTGCCATGGCCGGTGTGCGGGGGAAAGTTGGGATTGTTCTCTAAACCAAGTATTAGCGAGAGCCTGTCCATGGGATGTGGGTGTTTAACCTACAAACCACCACCATGGAATAACTGTGCCCCCTGAAAGATGCTTTGACTCTGTTTCCCAACATCCAGCACACACACGAAGAAGTGTTCTGGTGTTCTGAGTGTGGGGAGGTTCCTCCAACTGACAGCAGCACCTGGGTTCGAATAGAATCCCTTAGCTTGACTTCCCTAAGTGTTTTCCTAGGCCTAGCAGTGAGCGATGGTGGGGGATGGGCTCTAAAGCCAAGTATTAGAGAGTGCATCTCTGTGGGCAGTGGAGGGTTTGAAACTACTTCCCCAACCTTGGAACACCTGTGCCCCCATAAAGATGAGTGGACTCTGTTTCCCCCCCGCAGCACACACACGGAGACTTGGTCAGGTATCCTGATAGTTGGGAGGCTCCTCCACATGACAGCAGCGCCTGGGTTCTAATAGAATCCCTTAGATTGTTTTCCTTGAGTGTTTCCCTAGGCCGGGCTTAGAGGGAAAGCTGGGAGTTTGGCTTGGAGGCCAAGTAGCAGCAACTGCCCCCCGATGGAATGTGGAAGTATTTAGAGGACTTCTCCCTAATCGAGAACAAGTGTGACCCCATTCATCTACTTGGATTTTGGCTCCACATCTCCCCGCCACAAAATGTTGGGTTCCGGAATCCTGAGTTTTGGGACGTTCCTCCAACTGTCAGCAGCGCTTGTGTTCTTGAATCCCTTAACGTGACTTCCCTGATGGTTTGCCTGTGCTGGAGTGCAGGGGAATGTGGGGTTTCGGCTCTAATACCAAGTATTAGCCAATGCATCTACATGTGAAGTTGAGAAATTTTAACTACACCCAGCAACGTAGGAATACATGTGCCACCTGAAAGATGCCTGGACTCTGTTTCCCCACCTCCAGCACACAAACGAGGAAGTGTTCTTCTATCCTGAATGTGGGGAGTTTCCTCCAAATGACAGCAGCACCTGAGGTCTCATAGAATCCGTTAGCTTGACTTCTTGAGTGTTTACCTAGGCCGGGCTGTAAGCGAATGTGGGGGTTGGGCCCTAAAGACAAGGATTAGCGAGTGCCCCTCTATGGGCAGTGGAGGTGTTTAAACCAAATCCCCAACTTTGGAACACCTGTGCCCCCATAAAGATGCGTGGAATATCTTTCCCACCTCCAGAACACACACGAAGACTTTCAGATATCCTTAGTGTGGGGGGGCTCCTCAAAATGACAGCAGCGTCTGGGTTCTAATAGAATCCCTTAGCTTGTAATACGAGTGTTCCCCTGGTCCGGGATGTGAGGGAAAGCTGGGGGTTGGGCTTGGAGTCCAAGTAGCAGTGAGTGCCCCCTGATCGATTGAGGAAGTGCTTAGAGGACTTCTCCATAAAGGGAACACTTTTGCCCCCATTCATCTGGGTGGAGTGGGGCTGCACAACTCCCCCACAAACAGGAATGTGTTCCGAAATCCTGAGTGCAGAGAAGTTCCACCAACTGACAGCTGCGCCTGGGTTCTAACTGAATCCCTTTGCTTGTCTTCCCTGATGGTATGCCTAGGCGGGAGTGCGGGGGAAAGTGTGGTTTGGGATCCAAACCAAGTATTTGCGAGTACCTCTCTATGGTTAGTGGAGGTTTTTAAACTACATCCCTAACCTGGGAACACCTGTGCCCCCATATATATCCGTGGAGTCTGTTTCCAGACCTCCAGCACACACACGAACACTTGCACAGTTATCCTGAGAGTGGGCAGCCTCCTCCAACTGACAGCAGGGCCTGGGTTCTAATAAAATCGCTTAACTTGTCTTCCCTGTTTGGTTGCCTGATACGGAGTGCGGGGGAAAGTGGGGGTTGGGCTCTAAATCCAAGTATTAGCGAGTGCTTCTTCATGGGAAGTGGAGGTTATTAACCAAAATCCCACAACCTGGGAACACCTGTGCTCCTTGAAAAATGCGTGGACTCTGTTTCCCCACCTCCAGCACACACATGAAGAAGTGTTCTGGTATCCTGAGTGTGGGGAGGCACCTCCAACTGACAGCAGCATCTGGGATCTAATAGGATCCCTTAGGTTGACTTCCCTGTGTGTTTTCCAAGGACCGGCTGGGAGCGAAGGTGGGGGTTGGGCTCTAAAGCCAAGTAAGAGCGAGTGCCTCTCTATGGGCAGTGGAGGTGTTTAAAGTACATTCCCTCCCTGGGAACACCTGTGCCCCCATAAAGTTGCGTGGACTATGTATCCCCAAAACCATCATACACATAAAGACTTGTTCAGGTATCCTGAGTATGGGGAGACTCCTCCAACTGACAGCAGCGCCTGGGTTCTAATAGAATCCCAAAGCTTGTCTTCCCTGATGGCATGCCTAGGCTGGAGTGTGGGGGAAAGTGGGGTTTGGGCTTGAAGTCCAAGTAGCAACGAGTGCCCCCTGATTTACTGGGGAAGTACTTAGAGGATTTCACCCTAAAATGGAACACCTGTGCCCCCATTCATCTGCGTGGACTGGGTCTCCACAACTCCCCCCCACACAAGGCTGGGATCCGGAATCCTGAGTGTGTGGAAGTTCCTCCAACTGACAGCAGCGCCTGCGTTCGAATAGAATAACTCAGCTTGTATTCCCTGAGTGTTTCCCTAGGCCGGGCTGCGAGCGAAAGCTGGGGGTTGTGCTTGGAGGCCAAGTAGCAGCTTGTGCCAACCGATTGACTGAGGAATTACTTAGGGAACTCCCCTACCGGGGAACACCTGTGTCACCATTCATCTGCGTGGATTGGGGCTGCACACCTCCCCCACACACAAGAGTGTCTCCGGAGTCCTGAGTGTTGGGAAGTTCCTCCATGTGACAGCAGCATCTAGGTTCAATACAATCCCTTAGCTTGTCTTCCGTGATGGCTTGCCCTGCCAGGAGTGCGGGAGAAATTGGAGGTTGGGCTCTAAAACGAAGTATTAGCGAGTGCCTATCCATGGGATGTGGAGGTGTTTAACCTACATCCTCCAACCTAGGAATACCTGTGCCCCAGGAAAAAGGCGTGGACTCTGTTTCCACACCACCAGCACACGTGCGAAGAATTGTTCTCGTTTCCTGAGTGTGGGGAGGCTCCTCCAACTAACAGCAGCACCAGGGATCTAGTAGAATCCCTTAGCTTGACTTCCTTGAGTGTTCTCCTAGGCCGGGCTTTGAGCGAAGGTGGGGGTTGGGCTGTAAAGCCAAGTAATATCCAGTGCCTCTCTAAGGGCAGTGAAGGTGTTTAAACTACATCATCTACCTAGGAATAACTGTGCCCCCATAAAGATGCATGGACTCTGTTTCCCCACTTCCAACACACACACAAAGACGTGCTCAGGTATCCTGAGTGTGGGCCGGCACTTTCAAGTGACAGCAGCGCCTGGGTTCTAATAGTATCCTTTAGCTTGTAATACCTGAGTTGTTCCCTAGGCCTGGCTCTGAGGGAAAGCTGGGGGTTGGGCTTTGAGGCCAAATAGTAGCGAGTGCCCCCCGATGGACTGAGGAAGTATTTAGATGAATTCTCCCTAAAGGGGTACACCTGTGCCCACATCCATCTACGTGGAGTGCGGATACACAAATCCCTCCCCCCACAAGTCTGGCTACCGGAATATGAGAGTGGGAAAGTTCCTCCAGCTTACATCAGTGCCAGTGTTCTAGCAGAATCCTTAAGCTTCTCTTCCCTGATGGATTGCATTAGCTGGAGTGCGGTTCAAAGTGGGATTTGTTCTCTAAATCCAAGTAATAATGAGTGCCTCTCCATGGGAATTGGAGGTGTTTAACCAACAACCCCCAACAAGGGAATACCTTTGCCCCCTGGAATATGCGTGGACACTGTTTCTCCACCAACAGTACACACACGAAGAAGCTTTGTGGAATCCTGAGCATGGGGAGACTACTCCAAATGACAGCAGCACCTGGGTTCTATTAGAATCCCTTAGCTTGTGTTCCCTGAGTATTTACATAGGCCAGGCTTTGATCTATTGTGGGGTTTGGTCTCTATAGCTAGGTTTTAGCGAGTGCCTCTCTATTGGCATGGAGATTTTAAAACTACATCCCTAACCTTTAAACACCTGCCCCCCATATAAATGCGTGGTCTCCCTTTCCCCACCTCCAGCACACCCACGAAGAACAGTTCTGGTATACTGAGTGTGGGTAGGCACCTCCAAATGACAGCAGCACCTGGGACCTTATAATATCACTTGGCTTGCTTTCCCGGAGTGTTTCCTTTGGCCAGGCTGTGAGCGAAGGTGGGTGTTGCGCACTAAAGACTAGTAATAGCGAGTGCCTCTCTATGGGCATTGGAGGTGTTTAAAATACATCCCCAAACTTGGAACATCTGTGCCCCCCCAAAAACGCGTGGACTCTGTTTCCCCACCTCCAGCACACACACGAAAACGGGTTGAGGTTTCCTGAGTGTGGGGAGGCACCTACAACTGACAGCAGGGCCTGGGTTCTAATACAATCCATTAACTTGTCTTCACTGATGGCTAGCCTAGGCGGGAGTAGGGGGAATGTGAGGGTTGGGCTCTAAAACCAAGTATTATTGAGTGCCTCTCCACGGGATTTGAAGTGGTTTAACCTACAACCAAATATTTGGGAATACCTGTGCCCCCTGAAAGATGCAAGGACACTGTTTCCCCGCCTTCAGCACACACACTAGGTGGTGTTCTGGTATCCTGAGTGTGGGGAGGCTCCTGCAAGTGACAGTAGCACCTGGGATCTAGTTGGATCCATTAGGTTGATATTCCTGAGTATTTTCCTTGGCCGGGTTGTGAGCGAAATTGGGGGTTGTGCTCTAAAACCAAGTATTAGCGAGTTCCTATATTTTGGCAGTGGAGGTGGTTAAAGTATATCCCCAACCTGGGAACACCTGTGCCCCCATAAAGATGCGTGGACTCTGTTTCCCTCCTGCAGCACACACACGACATTGGGTTCAGATGTCTTGAGTGTGGGGAGGTTCCTGCAACTAACAGCAGCGCCTGGGTTGTAATACAATACCTTAACTGGTCTTCCATGATGGCTTGCCATGGCCGGTGTGCGGGGGAAAGTTGGGATTGTTCTCTAAACCAAGTATTAGCGAGAGCCTGTCCATGGGATGTGGGTGTTTAACCTACAAACCACCACCATGAAATAACTGTGCCCCCTGAAAGATGCTTTGACTCTGTTTCCCAACATCCAGCACACACACGAAGAAGTGTTCTGGTGTTCTGAGTGTGGGGAGGTTCCTCCAACTGACAGCAGCACCTGGGTTCGAATAGAATCCCTTAGCTTGACTTCCCTAAGTGTTTTCCTAGGCCTAGCAGTGAGCGATGGTGGGGGATGGGCTCTAAAGCCAAGTATTAGAGAGTGCATCTCTGTGGGCAGTGGAGGGTTTGAAACTACTTCCCCAACCTTGGAACACCTGTGCCCCCATAAAGATGAGTGGACTCTGTTTCCCCCCTGCAGCACACACACGGAGACGTGGTCAGGTATCCTGATAGTGGGGAGGCTCCTCCACATGACAGCAGCGCCTGGGTTCTAATAGAATCCCTTAGATTGTTTTCCTTGAGTGTTTCCCTAGGCCGGGCTTAGAGGGAAAGCTGGGAGTTTGGCTTGGAGGCCAAGTAGCAGCAACTGCCCCCCGATGGAATGTGGAAGTATTTAGAGGACTTCTCCCTAATCGAGAACAAGTGTGACCCCATTCATCTACTTGGATTTTGGCTCCACATCTCCCCGCCACAAAATGTTGGGTTCCGGAATCCTGAGTTTTGGGACGTTCCTCCAACTGTCAGCAGCGCTTGTGTTCTTGAATCCCTTAACGTGACTTCCCTGATGGTTTGCCTGTGCTGGAGTGCAGGGGAATGTGGGGTTTCGGCTCTAATACCAAGTATTAGCCAATGCATCTACATGTGAAGTTGAGAAATTTTAACTACACCCAGCAACGTAGGAATACATGTGCCACCTGAAAGATGCCTGGACTCTGTTTCCCCACCTCCAGCACACAAACGAGGAAGTGTTCTTCTATCCTGAATGTGGGGAGTTTCCTCCAAATGACAGCAGCACCTGAGGTCTCATAGAATCCGTTAGCTTGACTTCTTGAGTGTTTACCTAGGCCGGGCTGTAAGCGAATGTGGGGGTTGGGCCCTAAAGACAAGGATTAGCGAGTGCCCCTCTATGGGCAGTGGAGGTGTTTAAACCAAATCCCCAACTTTGGAACACCTGTGCCCCCATAAAGATGCGTGGAATATCTTTCCCACCTCCAGAACACACACGAAGACTTTCAGATATCCTTAGTGTGGGGGGGCTCCTCAAAATGACAGCAGCGTCTGGGTTCTAATAGAATCCCTTAGCTTGTAATACGAGTGTTCCCCTGGTCCGGGATGTGAGGGAAAGCTGGGGGTTGGGCTTGGAGTCCAAGTAGCAGTGAGTGCCCCCTGATCGATTGAGGAAGTGCTTAGAGGACTTCTCCATAAAGGGAACACTTTTGCCCCCATTCATCTGGGTGGAGTGGGGCTGCACAACTCCCCCACAAACAGGAATGTGTTCCGAAATCCTGAGTGCAGAGAAGTTCCACCAACTGACAGCTGCGCCTGGGTTATAACTGAATCCCTTTGCTTGTCTTCCCTGATGGTATGCCTAGGCGGGAGTGCGGGGGAAAGTGTGGTTTGGGATCCAAACCAAGTATTTGCGAGTACCTCTCTATGGTTAGTGGAGGTTTTTAAACTACATCCCTAACCTGGGAACACCTGTGCCCCCATATATATCCGTGGAGTCTGTTTCCAGACCTCCAGCACACACACGAACACTTGCACAGTTATCCTGAGAGTGGGCAGCCTCCTCCAACTGACAGCAGGGCCTGGTTTCTAATAAAATCGCTTAACTTGTCTTCCCTGTTTGGTTGCCTGATACGGAGTGCGGGGGAAAGTGGGGGTTGGGCTCTAAATCCAAGTATTAGCGAGTGCTTCTTCATGGGAAGTGGAGGTTATTAACCAAAATCCCACAACCTGGGAACACCTGTGCTCCTTGAAAAATGCGTGGACTCTGTTTCCCCACCTCCAGCACACACATGAAGAAGTGTTCTGGTATCCTGAGTGTGGGGAGGCACCTCCAACTGACAGCAGCATCTGGGATCTAATAGGATCCCTTAGGTTGACTTCCCTGTGTGTTTTCCAAGGACCGGCTGGGAGCGAAGGTGGGGGTTGGGCTCTAAAGCCAAGTAAGAGCGAGTGCCTCTCTATGGGCAGTGGAGGTGTTTAAAGTACATTCCCTCCCTGGGAACACCTGTGCCCCCATAAAGTTGCGTGGACTATGTATCCCCAAAACCATCATACACATAAAGACTTGTTCAGGTATCCTGAGTATGGGGAGACTCCTCCAACTGACAGCAGCGCCTGGGTTCTAATAGAATCCCAAAGCTTGTCTTCCCTGATGGCATGCCTAGGCTGGAGTGTGGGGGAAAGTGGGGTTTGGGCTTGAAGTCCAAGTAGCAACGAGTGCCCCCTGATTTACTGGGGAAGTACTTAGAGGATTTCACCCTAAAATGGAACACCTGTGCCCCCATTCATCTGCGTGGACTGGGTCTCCACAACTCCCCCCCACACAAGGCTGGGATCCGGAATCCTGAGTGTGTGGAAGTTCCTCCAACTGACAGCAGCGCCTGCGTTCGAATAGAATAACTCAGCTTGTATTCCCTGAGTGTTTCCCTAGGCCGGGCTGCGAGCGAAAGCTGGGGGTTGTGCTTGGAGGCCAAGTAGCAGCTTGTGCCAACCGATTGACTGAGGAATTACTTAGGGAACTCCCCTACCGGGGAACACCTGTGTCACCATTCATCTGCGTGGATTGGGGCTGCACACCTCCCCCACACACAAGAGTGTCTCCGGAGTCCTGAGTGTTGGGAAGTTCCTCCATGTGACAGCAGCATCTAGGTTCAATACAATCCCTTAGCTTGTCTTCCGTGATGGCTTGCCCTGCCAGGAGTGCGGGAGAAATTGGAGGTTGGGCTCTAAAACGAAGTATTAGCGAGTGCCTATCCATGGGATGTGGAGGTGTTTAACCTACATCCTCCAACCTAGGAATACCTGTGCCCCAGGAAAAAGGCGTGGACTCTGTTTCCACACCACCAGCACACGTGCGAAGAATTGTTCTCGTTTCCTGAGTGTGGGGAGGCTCCTCCAACTAACAGCAGCACCAGGGATCTAGTAGAATCCCTTAGCTTGACTTCCTTGAGTGTTCTCCTAGGCCGGGCTTTGAGCGAAGGTGGGGGTTGGGCTGTAAAGCCAAGTAATATCCAGTGCCTCTCTAAGGGCAGTGAAGGTGTTTAAACTACATCATCTACCTAGGAATAACTGTGCCCCCATAAAGATGCATGGACTCTGTTTCCCCACTTCCAACACACACACAAAGACGTGCTCAGGTATCCTGAGTGTGGGCCGGCACTTTCAAGTGACAGCAGCGCCTGGGTTCTAATAGTATCCTTTAGCTTGTAATACCTGAGTTGTTCCCTAGGCCTGGCTCTGAGGGAAAGCTGGGGGTTGGGCTTTGAGGCCAAATAGTAGCGAGTGCCCCCCGATGGACTGAGGAAGTATTTAGATGAATTCTCCCTAAAGGGGTACACCTGTGCCCACATCCATCTACGTGGAGTGCGGATACACAAATCCCTCCCCCCACAAGTCTGGCTACCGGAATATGAGAGTGGGAAAGTTCCTCCAGCTTACATCAGTGCCAGTGTTCTAGCAGAATCCTTAAGCTTCTCTTCCCTGATGGATTGCATTAGCTGGAGTGCGGTTCAAAGTGGGATTTGTTCTCTAAATCCAAGTAATAATGAGTGCCTCTCCATGGGAATTGGAGGTGTTTAACCAACAACCCCCAACAAGGGAATACCTTTGCCCCCTGGAATATGCGTGGACACTGTTTCTCCACCAACAGTACACACACGAAGAAGCTTTGTGGAATCCTGAGCATGGGGAGACTACTCCAAATGACAGCAGCACCTGGGTTCTATTAGAATCCCTTAGCTTGTGTTCCCTGAGTATTTACATAGGCCAGGCTTTGATCTATTGTGGGGTTTGGTCTCTATAGCTAGGTTTTAGCGAGTGCCTCTCTATTGGCATGGAGATTTTAAAACTACATCCCTAACCTTTAAACACCTGCCCCCCATATAAATGCGTGGTCTCCCTTTCCCCACCTCCAGCACACCCACGAAGAACAGTTCTGGTATACTGAGTGTGGGTAGGCACCTCCAAATGACAGCAGCACCTGGGACCTTATAATATCACTTGGCTTGCTTTCCCTGAGTGTTTCCTTTGGCCAGGCTGTGAGCGAAGGTGGGTGTTGGGCACTAAAGACTAGTAATAGCGAGTGCCTCTCTATGGGCATTGGAGGTGTTTAAAATACATCCCCAAACTTGGAACACCTGTGCCCCCCCAAAAACGGGTGGACTCTGTTTCCCCACCTCCAGCACACACACGAAAACGGGTTGAGGTTTCCTGAGTGTGGGGAGGCACATACAACTGACAGCAGGGCCTGGGTTCTAATACAATCCATTAACTTGTCTTCACTGATGGCTAGCCTAGGCGGGAGTGCGGGGGAATGTGAGGGTTGGGCTCTAAAACCAAGTATTATTGAGTGCCTCTCCACGGGATTTGAAGTGGTTTAACCTACAACCAAATATTTGGGAATACCTGTGCCCCCTGAAAGATGCAAGGACACTGTTTCCCCGCCTTCAGCACACACACTAGGTGGTGTTCTGGTATCCTGAGTGTGGGGAGGCTCCTGCAAGTGACAGTAGCACCTGGGATCTAGTTGGATCCATTAGGTTGATATTCCTGAGTATTTTCCTTGGCCGGGTTGTGAGCGAAATTGGGGGTTGTGCTCTAAAACCAAGTATTAGCGAGTTCCTATATTTTGGCAGTGGAGGTGGTTAAAGTATATCCCCAACCTGGGAACACCTGTGCCCCCATAAAGATGCGTGGACTCTGTTTCCCTCCTGCAGCACACACACGACATTGGGTTCAGATGTCTTGAGTGTGGGGAGGTTCCTGCAACTAACAGCAGCGCCTGGGTTGTAATACAATACCTTAACTGGTCTTCCATGATGGCTTGCCATGGCCGGTGTGCGGGGGAAAGTTGGGATTGTTCTCTAAACCAAGTATTAGCGAGAGCCTGTCCATGGGATGTGGGTGTTTAACCTACAAACCACCACCATGGAATAACTGTGCCCCCTGAAAGATGCTTTGACTCTGTTTCCCAACATCCAGCACACACACGAAGAAGTGTTCTGGTGTTCTGAGTGTGGGGAGGTTCCTCCAACTGACAGCAGCACCTGGGTTCGAATAGAATCCCTTAGCTTGACTTCCCTAAGTGTTTTCCTAGGCCTAGCAGTGAGCGATGGTGGGGGATGGGCTCTAAAGCCAAGTATTAGAGAGTGCATCTCTGTGGGCAGTGGAGGGTTTGAAACTACTTCCCCAACCTTGGAACACCTGTGCCCCCATAAAGATGAGTGGACTCTGTTTCCCCCCCGCAGCACACACACGGAGACTTGGTCAGGTATCCTGATAGTTGGGAGGCTCCTCCACATGACAGCAGCGCCTGGGTTCTAATAGAATCCCTTAGATTGTTTTCCTTGAGTGTTTCCCTAGGCCGGGCTTAGAGGGAAAGCTGGGAGTTTGGCTTGGAGGCCAAGTAGCAGCAACTGCCCCCCGATGGAATGTGGAAGTATTTAGAGGACTTCTCCCTAATCGAGAACAAGTGTGACCCCATTCATCTACTTGGATTTTGGCTCCACATCTCCCCGCCACAAAATGTTGGGTTCCGGAATCCTGAGTTTTGGGACGTTCCTCCAACTGTCAGCAGCGCTTGTGTTCTTGAATCCCTTAACGTGACTTCCCTGATGGTTTGCCTGTGCTGGAGTGCAGGGGAATGTGGGGTTTCGGCTCTAATACCAAGTATTAGCCAATGCATCTACATGTGAAGTTGAGAAATTTTAACTACACCCAGCAACGTAGGAATACATGTGCCACCTGAAAGATGCCTGGACTCTGTTTCCCCACCTCCAGCACACAAACGAGGAAGTGTTCTTCTATCCTGAATGTGGGGAGTTTCCTCCAAATGACAGCAGCACCTGAGGTCTCATAGAATCCGTTAGCTTGACTTCTTGAGTGTTTACCTAGGCCGGGCTGTAAGCGAATGTGGGGGTTGGGCCCTAAAGACAAGGATTAGCGAGTGCCCCTCTATGGGCAGTGGAGGTGTTTAAACCAAATCCCCAACTTTGGAACACCTGTGCCCCCATAAAGATGCGTGGAATATCTTTCCCACCTCCAGAACACACACGAAGACTTTCAGATATCCTTAGTGTGGGGGGGCTCCTCAAAATGACAGCAGCGTCTGGGTTCTAATAGAATCCCTTAGCTTGTAATACGAGTGTTCCCCTGGTCCGGGATGTGAGGGAAAGCTGGGGGTTGGGCTTGGAGTCCAAGTAGCAGTGAGTGCCCCCTGATCGATTGAGGAAGTGCTTAGAGGACTTCTCCATAAAGGGAACACTTTTGCCCCCATTCATCTGGGTGGAGTGGGGCTGCACAACTCCCCCACAAACAGGAATGTGTTCCGAAATCCTGAGTGCAGAGAAGTTCCACCAACTGACAGCTGCGCCTGGGTTCTAACTGAATCCCTTTGCTTGTCTTCCCTGATGGTATGCCTAGGCGGGAGTGCGGGGGAAAGTGTGGTTTGGGATCCAAACCAAGTATTTGCGAGTACCTCTCTATGGTTAGTGGAGGTTTTTAAACTACATCCCTAACCTGGGAACACCTGTGCCCCCATATATATCCGTGGAGTCTGTTTCCAGACCTCCAGCACACACACGAACACTTGCACAGTTATCCTGAGAGTGGGCAGCCTCCTCCAACTGACAGCAGGGCCTGGGTTCTAATAAAATCGCTTAACTTGTCTTCCCTGTTTGGTTGCCTGATACGGAGTGCGGGGGAAAGTGGGGGTTGGGCTCTAAATCCAAGTATTAGCGAGTGCTTCTTCATGGGAAGTGGAGGTTATTAACCAAAATCCCACAACCTGGGAACACCTGTGCTCCTTGAAAAATGCGTGGACTCTGTTTCCCCACCTCCAGCACACACATGAAGAAGTGTTCTGGTATCCTGAGTGTGGGGAGGCACCTCCAACTGACAGCAGCATCTGGGATCTAATAGGATCCCTTAGGTTGACTTCCCTGTGTGTTTTCCAAGGACCGGCTGGGAGCGAAGGTGGGGGTTGGGCTCTAAAGCCAAGTAAGAGCGAGTGCCTCTCTATGGGCAGTGGAGGTGTTTAAAGTACATTCCCTCCCTGGGAACACCTGTGCCCCCATAAAGTTGCGTGGACTATGTATCCCCAAAACCATCATACACATAAAGACTTGTTCAGGTATCCTGAGTATGGGGAGACTCCTCCAACTGACAGCAGCGCCTGGGTTCTAATAGAATCCCAAAGCTTGTCTTCCCTGATGGCATGCCTAGGCTGGAGTGTGGGGGAAAGTGGGGTTTGGGCTTGAAGTCCAAGTAGCAACGAGTGCCCCCTGATTTACTGGGGAAGTACTTAGAGGATTTCACCCTAAAATGGAACACCTGTGCCCCCATTCATCTGCGTGGACTGGGTCTCCACAACTCCCCCCCACACAAGGCTGGGATCCGGAATCCTGAGTGTGTGGAAGTTCCTCCAACTGACAGCAGCGCCTGCGTTCGAATAGAATAACTCAGCTTGTATTCCCTGAGTGTTTCCCTAGGCCGGGCTGCGAGCGAAAGCTGGGGGTTGTGCTTGGAGGCCAAGTAGCAGCTTGTGCCAACCGATTGACTGAGGAATTACTTAGGGAACTCCCCTACCGGGGAACACCTGTGTCACCATTCATCTGCGTGGATTGGGGCTGCACACCTCCCCCACACACAAGAGTGTCTCCGGAGTCCTGAGTGTTGGGAAGTTCCTCCATGTGACAGCAGCATCTAGGTTCAATACAATCCCTTAGCTTGTCTTCCGTGATGGCTTGCCCTGCCAGGAGTGCGGGAGAAATTGGAGGTTGGGCTCTAAAACGAAGTATTAGCGAGTGCCTATCCATGGGATGTGGAGGTGTTTAACCTACATCCTCCAACCTAGGAATACCTGTGCCCCAGGAAAAAGGCGTGGACTCTGTTTCCACACCACCAGCACACGTGCGAAGAATTGTTCTCGTTTCCTGAGTGTGGGGAGGCTCCTCCAACTAACAGCAGCACCAGGGATCTAGTAGAATCCCTTAGCTTGACTTCCTTGAGTGTTCTCCTAGGCCGGGCTTTGAGCGAAGGTGGGGGTTGGGCTGTAAAGCCAAGTAATATCCAGTGCCTCTCTAAGGGCAGTGAAGGTGTTTAAACTACATCATCTACCTAGGAATAACTGTGCCCCCATAAAGATGCATGGACTCTGTTTCCCCACTTCCAACACACACACAAAGACGTGCTCAGGTATCCTGAGTGTGGGCCGGCACTTTCAAGTGACAGCAGCGCCTGGGTTCTAATAGTATCCTTTAGCTTGTAATACCTGAGTTGTTCCCTAGGCCTGGCTCTGAGGGAAAGCTGGGGGTTGGGCTTTGAGGCCAAATAGTAGCGAGTGCCCCCCGATGGACTGAGGAAGTATTTAGATGAATTCTCCCTAAAGGGGTACACCTGTGCCCACATCCATCTACGTGGAGTGCGGATACACAAATCCCTCCCCCCACAAGTCTGGCTACCGGAATATGAGAGTGGGAAAGTTCCTCCAGCTTACATCAGTGCCAGTGTTCTAGCAGAATCCTTAAGCTTCTCTTCCCTGATGGATTGCATTAGCTGGAGTGCGGTTCAAAGTGGGATTTGTTCTCTAAATCCAAGTAATAATGAGTGCCTCTCCATGGGAATTGGAGGTGTTTAACCAACAACCCCCAACAAGGGAATACCTTTGCCCCCTGGAATATGCGTGGACACTGTTTCTCCACCAACAGTACACACACGAAGAAGCTTTGTGGAATCCTGAGCATGGGGAGACTACTCCAAATGACAGCAGCACCTGGGTTCTATTAGAATCCCTTAGCTTGTGTTCCCTGAGTATTTACATAGGCCAGGCTTTGATCTATTGTGGGGTTTGGTCTCTATAGCTAGGTTTTAGCGAGTGCCTCTCTATTGGCATGGAGATTTTAAAACTACATCCCTAACCTTTAAACACCTGCCCCCCATATAAATGCGTGGTCTCCCTTTCCCCACCTCCAGCACACCCACGAAGAACAGTTCTGGTATACTGAGTGTGGGTAGGCACCTCCAAATGACAGCAGCACCTGGGACCTTATAATATCACTTGGCTTGCTTTCCCTGAGTGTTTCCTTTGGCCAGGCTGTGAGCGAAGGTGGGTGTTGGGCACTAAAGACTAGTAATAGCGAGTGCCTCTCTATGGGCATTGGAGGTGTTTAAAATACATCCCCAAACTTGGAACACCTGTGCCCCCCCAAAAACGCGTGGACTCTGTTTCCCCACCTCCAGCACACACACGAAAACGGGTTGAGGCTTCCTGAGTGTGGGGAGGCACCTACAACTGACAGCAGGGCCTGGGTTCTAATACAATCCATTAACTTGTCTTCACTGATGGCTAGCCTAGGCGGGAGTAGGGGGAATGTGAGGGTTGGGCTCTAAAACCAAGTATTATTGAGTGCCTCTCCACGGGATTTGAAGTGGTTTAACCTACAACTAAATATTTGGGAATACCTGTGCCCCCTGAAAGATGCAAGGACACTGTTTCCCCGCCTTCAGCACACACACTAGGTGGTGTTCTGGTATCCTGAGTGTGGGGAGGCTCCTGCAAGTGACAGTAGCACCTGGGATCTAGTTGGATCCATTAGGTTGATATTCCTGAGTATTTTCCTTGGCCGGGTTGTGAGCGAAATTGGGGGTTGTGCTCTAAAACCAAGTATTAGCGAGTTCCTATATTTTGGCAGTGGAGGTGGTTAAAGTATATCCCCAACCTGGGAACACCTGTGCCCCCATAAAGATGCGTGGACTCTGTTTCCCTCCTGCAGCACACACACGACATTGGGTTCAGGTGTCTTGAGTGTGGGGAGGTTCCTGCAACTAACAGCAGCGCCTGGGTTGTAATACAATACCTTAACTGGTCTTCCATGATGGCTTGCCATGGCCGGTGTGCGGGGGAAAGTTGGGATTGGGCTCTAAACCAAGTATTAGCGAGAGCCTATCCATGGGATGTGGGTGTTTAACCTACAAACCACCACCATGAAATAACTGTGCCCCCTGAAAGATGCTTTGACTCTGTTTCCCCACATTCAGCACACACACGAAGAAGTGTTCTGGTGTTCTGAGTGTGGGGAGGTTCGTCCAACTGACAGCAGCACCTGGGTTCGAATAGAATCCCTTAGCATGACTTCCCTAAGTGTTTTCCTAGGCCTAGCAGTGAGCGATGGTTGGGGATGGGCTCTAAAGCCAAGTATTAGAGAGTGCATCTCTGTGGGCAGTGGAGGGTTTGAAACTACTTCCCCAACCTTGGAACACCTGTGCCCCCATAAAGATGAGTGGACTCTGTTTCCCCCCCGCAGCACACACACGGAGACGTGGTCAGGTATCCTGATAGTGGGGAGGCTCCTCCACATGACAGCAGCGCCTGGGTTCTAATAGAATCCCTTAGATTGTTTTCCTTGAGTGTTTCCCTAGGCTGGGCTTAGATGGATAGCAGGGAGTTTGGCTTGGAGGCCAAGTAGCAGCAACTGCCCCCCGATGGAATGTGGAAGTATTTAGAGGACTTCTCCCTAATGGGGAACAAGTGTGACACCATTCATCTACTTGGATTTTGGCTCCACATTTCCCCGCCACAAAATGATGGGTTCCGGAATCCTGAGTTTTGGGACGTTCCTCCAACTGTCAGCAGCGCTTGTGTTCTTGAATCGCTTCACATGCCTTCCCTGATGGTTTGCCTGTGCTGAAGTACAGGGGAATGTGGGATTTCGGCTCTAATACCAAGTATTAGCCAATGCATCTACATGTGAAGTTGAGAAATTTTAACTACACCCAGCAACGTAGGAATACATGTGCCACCTGAAAGATGCCTGGACTCTGTTTCCCCACCTCCAGCACACAAACGAGGAAGTGTTCTTCTATCCTGAATGTGGGGAGTTTCCTCCAAATGACAGCAGCACCTGAGGTCTAATAGAATCCGTTAGCTTTACTTCCTTGAGTGTTTACCTAGCCCGGGCTCTAAGCGAATGTGGGGGTTGGGCCTTAAACACAAGGATTAGAGAGTGCCCCTCTATGGGCAGTGGAGGTGTTTAAACCAAATCCCCAACTTTGGAACACCTGTGCCCCCATAAAAATGCGTGGAATATCTTTCCCAAATCCAGAACACACACGAAGACTTTCAGATATCCTTAGTGTGGGGGGGCTCCTCAAAATGACAGCAGCGTCTGGGTTCTAATAGAATCCCTTAGCTTGTAATATGAGTGTTCCCCTGGTCCGGGATGTGAGGGAAAGCTGGGGGTTGGGCTTGGAGTCCAAGTAGCAGTGAGTGCCCCCTGATGGATTGAGGAAGTACTTAGAGGACTTCTCCCTAAAAGGAACACATTTGCCCCCATTCATCTGGGTGGAGTGGGGCTGCACAACTCCCCCACAAACAGGAATGTGTTCCGGAATCCTGAGTGCAGAGAAGTTCCTCCAACTGACAGCAGCGCCTGGGTTCTAACTGAATCCCTTTGCTTGTCTTCCCTGATTGTATGCCTAGGCGGGAGTGCGGGGGAAAGTGTGGTTTGGGATCCAAACCAAGTATTTGCGAGTACCTCTCTATGGTTAGTGGAGGTTTTTAAACTACATCCCTAACCTGGGAACACCTGTGCCCCCATATATATCCGTGGAGTCTGTTTCCAGACCTCCAGCACACACACGAACACTTGCACAGTTATCCTGAGAGTGGGCAGCCTCCTCCAACTGACAGCAGGGCCTGGGTTCTAATAAAATCGCTTAACTTGTCTTCCCTGTTTGGTTGCCTGATACGGAGTGCGGGGGAAAGTGGGGGTTGGGCTCTAAATCCAAGTATTAGCGAGTGCTTCTTCATGGGAAGTGGAGGTTATTAACCAAAATCCCACAACCTGGGAACACCTGTGCTCCTTGAAAAATGCGTGGACTCTGTTTCCCCACCTCCAGCACACACATGAAGAAGTGTTCTGGTATCCTGAGTGTGGGGAGGCACCTCCAACTGACAGCAGCATCTGGGATCTAATAGGATCCCTTAGGTTGACTTCCCTGTGTGTTTTCCAAGGACCGGCTGGGAGCGAAGGTGGGGGTTGGGCTCTAAAGCCAAGTAAGAGCGAGTGCCTCTCTATGGGCAGTGGAGGTGTTTAAAGTACATTCCCTCCCTGGGAACACCTGTGCCCCCATAAAGTTGCGTGGACTATGTATCCCCAAAACCATCATACACATAAAGACTTGTTCAGGTATCCTGAGTATGGGGAGACTCCTCCAACTGACAGCAGCGCCTGGGTTCTAATAGAATCCCAAAGCTTGTCTTCCCTGATGGCATGCCTAGGCTGGAGTGTGGGGGAAAGTGGGGTTTGGGCTTGAAGTCCAAGTAGCAACGAGTGCCCCCTGATTTACTGGGGAAGTACTTAGAGGATTTCACCCTAAAATGGAACACCTGTGCCCCCATTCATCTGCGTGGACTGGGTCTCCACAACTCCCCCCCACACAAGGCTGGGATCCGGAATCCTGAGTGTGTGGAAGTTCCTCCAACTGACAGCAGCGCCTGCGTTCGAATAGAATAACTCAGCTTGTATTCCCTGAGTGTTTCCCTAGGCCGGGCTGCGAGCGAAAGCTGGGGGTTGTGCTTGGAGGCCAAGTAGCAGCTTGTGCCAACCGATTGACTGAGGAATTACTTAGGGAACTCCCCTACCGGGGAACACCTGTGTCACCATTCATCTGCGTGGATTGGGGCTGCACACCTCCCCCACACACAAGAGTGTCTCCGGAGTCCTGAGTGTTGGGAAGTTCCTCCATGTGACAGCAGCATCTAGGTTCAATACAATCCCTTAGCTTGTCTTCCGTGATGGCTTGCCCTGCCAGGAGTGCGGGAGAAATTGGAGGTTGGGCTCTAAAACGAAGTATTAGCGAGTGCCTATCCATGGGATGTGGAGGTGTTTAACCTACATCCTCCAACCTAGGAATACCTGTGCCCCAGGAAAAAGGCGTGGACTCTGTTTCCACACCACCAGCACACGTGCGAAGAATTGTTCTCGTTTCCTGAGTGTGGGGAGGCTCCTCCAACTAACAGCAGCACCAGGGATCTAGTAGAATCCCTTAGCTTGACTTCCTTGAGTGTTCTCCTAGGCCGGGCTTTGAGCGAAGGTGGGGGTTGGGCTGTAAAGCCAAGTAATATCCAGTGCCTCTCTAAGGGCAGTGAAGGTGTTTAAACTACATCATCTACCTAGGAATAACTGTGCCCCCATAAAGATGCATGGACTCTGTTTCCCCACTTCCAACACACACACAAAGACGTGCTCAGGTATCCTGAGTGTGGGCCGGCACTTTCAAGTGACAGCAGCGCCTGGGTTCTAATAGTATCCTTTAGCTTGTAATACCTGAGTTGTTCCCTAGGCCTGGCTCTGAGGGAAAGCTGGGGGTTGGGCTTTGAGGCCAAATAGTAGCGAGTGCCCCCCGATGGACTGAGGAAGTATTTAGATGAATTCTCCCTAAAGGGGTACACCTGTGCCCACATCCATCTACGTGGAGTGCGGATACACAAATCCCTCCCCCCACAAGTCTGGCTACCGGAATATGAGAGTGGGAAAGTTCCTCCAGCTTACATCAGTGCCAGTGTTCTAGCAGAATCCTTAAGCTTCTCTTCCCTGATGGATTGCATTAGCTGGAGTGCGGTTCAAAGTGGGATTTGTTCTCTAAATCCAAGTAATAATGAGTGCCTCTCCATGGGAATTGGAGGTGTTTAACCAACAACCCCCAACAAGGGAATACCTTTGCCCCCTGGAATATGCGTGGACACTGTTTCTCCACCAACAGTACACACACGAAGAAGCTTTCTGGAATCCTGAGCATGGGGAGACTACTCCAAATGACAGCAGCACCTGGGTTCTATTAGAATCCCTTAGCTTGTGTTCCCTGAGTATTTACATAGGCCAGGCTTTGATCTATTGTGGGGTTTGGTCTCTATAGCTAGGTTTTAGCGAGTGCCTCTCTATCGGCATGGAGATTTTAAAACTACATCCCTAACCTTTAAACACCTGCCCCCCATATAAATGCGTGGTCTCCGTTTCCCCACCTCCAGCACACCCACGAAGAACAGTTCTGGTATACTGAGTGTGGGTAGGCACCTCCAAATGACAGCAGCACCTGGGACCTTATAATATCACTTGGCTTGCTTTCCCGGAGTGTTTCCTTTGGCCAGGCTGTGAGCGAAGGTGGGTGTTGCGCACTAAAGACTAGTAATAGCGAGTGCCTCTCTATGGGCATTGGAGGTGTTTAAAATACATCCCCAAACTTGGAACACCTGTGCCCCCCCAAAAACGCGTGGACTCTGTTTCCCCACCTCCAGCACACACACGAAAACGGGTTGAGGTTTCCTGAGTGTGGGGAGGCACCTACAACTGACAGCAGGGCCTGGGTTCTAATACAATCCATTAACTTGTCTTCACTGATGGCTAGCCTAGGCGGGAGTAGGGGGAATGTGAGGGTTGGGCTCTAAAACCAAGTATTATTGAGTGCCTCTCCACGGGATTTGAAGTGGTTTAACCTACAACCAAATATTTGGGAATACCTGTGCCCCCTGAAAGATGCAAGGACACTGTTTCCCCGCCTTCAGCACACACACTAGGTTGTGTTCTGGTATCCTGAGTATGGGGAGGCTCCTGCAAGTGACAGTAGCACCTGGGATATAATTGGATCCATTAGGTTGATATTCCTGAGTATTTTCCTTGGCCGGGTTGTGAGCGAAATTGGGGGTTGTGCTCTAAAACCAAGTATTAGCGAGTTCCTATATTTTGGCAGTGGAGGTGGTTAAAGTATATCCCCAACCTGGGAACATCTGTGCCCCCATAAACTGCGTGGACTCTGTTTCCCTCCTGCAGCACACACACGACATTGGGTTCAGATGTCTTGAGTGTGGGGAGGTTCCTGCAACTAACAGCAGCGCCTGGGTTGTAATACAATACCTTAACTGGTCTTCCATGATGGCTTGCCATGGCCGGTGTGCGGGGGAAAGTTGGGATTGGGCTCTAAACCAAGTATTAGCGAGAGCCTATCCATGGGATGTGGGTGTTTAACCTACAAACCACCACCATGAAATAACTGTGCCCCCTGAAAGATGCTTTGACTCTGTTTCCCCACATTCAGCACACACACGAAGAAGTGTTCTGGTGTTCTGAGTGTGGGGAGGTTCGTCCAACTGACAGCAGCACCTGGGTTCGAATAGAATCCCTTAGCATGACTTCCCTAAGTGTTTTCCTAGGCCTAGCAGTGAGCGATGGTTGGGGATGGGCTCTAAAGCCAAGTATTAGAGAGTGCATCTCTGTGGGCAGTGGAGGGTTTGAAACTACTTCCCCAACCTTGGAACACCTGTGCCCCCATAAAGATGAGTGGACTCTGTTTCCCCCCCGCAGCACACACACGGAGACGTGGTCAGGTATCCTGATAGTGGGGAGGCTCCTCCACATGACAGCAGCGCCTGGGTTCTAATAGAATCCCTTAGATTGTTTTCCTTGAGTGTTTCCCTAGGCTGGGCTTAGATGGATAGCAGGGAGTTTGGCTTGGAGGCCAAGTAGCAGCAACTGCCCCCCGATGGAATGTGGAAGTATTTAGAGGACTTCTCCCTAATGGGGAACAAGTGTGACACCATTCATCTACTTGGATTTTGGCTCCACATTTCCCCGCCACAAAATGATGGGTTCCGGAATCCTGAGTTTTGGGACGTTCCTCCAACTGTCAGCAGCGCTTGTGTTCTTGAATCGCTTCACATGCCTTCCCTGATGGTTTGCCTGTGCTGAAGTACAGGGGAATGTGGGATTTCGGCTCTAATACCAAGTATTAGCCAATGCATCTACATGTGAAGTTGAGAAATTTTAACTACACCCAGCAACGTAGGAATACATGTGCCACCTGAAAGATGCCTGGACTCTGTTTCCCCACCTCCAGCACACAAACGAGGAAGTGTTCTTCTATCCTGAATGTGGGGAGTTTCCTCCAAATGACAGCAGCACCTGAGGTCTAATAGAATCCGTTAGCTTTACTTCCTTGAGTGTTTACCTAGCCCGGGCTCTAAGCGAATGTGGGGGTTGGGCCTTAAACACAAGGATTAGAGAGTGCCCCTCTATGGGCAGTGGAGGTGTTTAAACCAAATCCCCAACTTTGGAACACCTGTGCCCCCATAAAAATGCGTGGAATATCTTTCCCAAATCCAGAACACACACGAAGACTTTCAGATATCCTTAGTGTGGGGGGGCTCCTCAAAATGACAGCAGCGTCTGGGTTCTAATAGAATCCCTTAGCTTGTAATATGAGTGTTCCCCTGGTCCGGGATGTGAGGGAAAGCTGGGGGTTGGGCTTGGAGTCCAAGTAGCAGTGAGTGCCCCCTGATGGATTGAGGAAGTACTTAGAGGACTTCTCCCTAAAAGGAACACATTTGCCCCCATTCATCTGGGTGGAGTGGGGCTGCACAACTCCCCCACAAACAGGAATGTGTTCCGGAATCCTGAGTGCAGAGAAGTTCCTCCAACTGACAGCAGCGCCTGGGTTCTAACTGAATCCCTTTGCTTGTCTTCCCTGATTGTATGCCTAGGCGGGAGTGCGGGGGAAAGTGTGGTTTGGGATCCAAACCAAGTATTTGCGAGTACCTCTCTATGGTTAGTGGAGGTTTTTAAACTACATCCCTAACCTGGGAACACCTGTGCCCCCATATATATCCGTGGAGTCTGTTTCCAGACCTCCAGCACACACACGAACACTTGCACAGTTATCCTGAGAGTGGGCAGCCTCCTCCAACTGACAGCAGGGCCTGGGTTCTAATAAAATCGCTTAACTTGTCTTCCCTGTTTGGTTGCCTGATACGGAGTGCGGGGGAAAGTGGGGGTTGGGCTCTAAATCCAAGTATTAGCGAGTGCTTCTTCATGGGAAGTGGAGGTTATTAACCAAAATCCCACAACCTGGGAACACCTGTGCTCCTTGAAAAATGCGTGGACTCTGTTTCCCCACCTCCAGCACACACATGAAGAAGTGTTCTGGTATCCTGAGTGTGGGGAGGCACCTCCAACTGACAGCAGCATCTGGGATCTAATAGGATCCCTTAGGTTGACTTCCCTGTGTGTTTTCCAAGGACCGGCTGGGAGCGAAGGTGGGGGTTGGGCTCTAAAGCCAAGTAAGAGCGAGTGCCTCTCTATGGGCAGTGGAGGTGTTTAAAGTACATTCCCTCCCTGGGAACACCTGTGCCCCCATAAAGTTGCGTGGACTATGTATCCCCAAAACCATCATACACATAAAGACTTGTTCAGGTATCCTGAGTATGGGGAGACTCCTCCAACTGACAGCAGCGCCTGGGTTCTAATAGAATCCCAAAGCTTGTCTTCCCTGATGGCATGCCTAGGCTGGAGTGTGGGGGAAAGTGGGGTTTGGGCTTGAAGTCCAAGTAGCAACGAGTGCCCCCTGATTTACTGGGGAAGTCCTTAGAGGATTTCACCCTAAAATGGAACACCTGTGCCCCCATTCATCTGCGTGGACTGGGTCTCCACAACTCCCCCCCACACAAGGCTGGGATCCGGAATCCTGAGTGTGTGGAAGTTCCTCCAACTGACAGCAGCGCCTGCGTTCGAATAGAATAACTCAGCTTGTATTCCCTGAGTGTTTCCCTAGGCCGAGCTGCGAGCGAAAGCTGGGGGTTGTGCTTGGAGGCCAAGTAGCAGCTTGTGCCAACCGATTGACTGAGGAATTACTTAGGGAACTCCCCTACCGGGGAACACCTGTGTCACCATTCATCTGCGTGGATTGGGGCTGCACACCTCCCCCACACACAAGAGTGTCTCCGGAGTCCTGAGTGTTGGGAAGTTCCTCCATGTGACAGCAGCATCTAGGTTCAATACAATCCCTTAGCTTGTCTTCCGTGATGGCTTGCCCTGCCAGGAGTGCGGGAGAAATTGGAGGTTGGGCTCTAAAACGAAGTATTAGCGAGTGCCTATCCATGGGATGTGGAGGTGTTTAACCTACATCCTCCAACCTAGGAATACCTGTGCCCCAGGAAAAAGGCGTGGACTCTGTTTCCACACCACCAGCACACGTGCGAAGAATTGTTCTCGTTTCCTGAGTGTGGGGAGGCTCCTCCAACTAACAGCAGCACCAGGGATCTAGTAGAATCCCTTAGCTTGACTTCCTTGAGTGTTCTCCTAGGCCGGGCTTTGAGCGAAGGTGGGGGTTGGGCTGTAAAGCCAAGTAATATCCAGTGCCTCTCTAAGGGCAGTGAAGGTGTTTAAACTACATCATCTACCTAGGAATAACTGTGCCCCCATAAAGATGCATGGACTCTGTTTCCCCACTTCCAACACACACACAAAGACGTGCTCAGGTATCCTGAGTGTGGGCCGGCACTTTCAAGTGACAGCAGCGCCTGGGTTCTAATAGTATCCTTTAGCTTGTAATACCTGAGTTGTTCCCTAGGCCTGGCTCTGAGGGAAAGCTGGGGGTTGGGCTTTGAGGCCAAATAGTAGCGAGTGCCCCCCGATGGACTGAGGAAGTATTTAGATGAATTCTCCCTAAAGGGGTACACCTGTGCCCACATCCATCTACGTGGAGTGCGGATACACAAATCCCTCCCCCCACAAGTCTGGCTACCGGAATATGAGAGTGGGAAAGTTCCTCCAGCTTACATCAGTGCCAGTGTTCTAGCAGAATCCTTAAGCTTCTCTTCCCTGATGGATTGCATTAGCTGGAGTGCGGTTCAAAGTGGGATTTGTTCTCTAAATCCAAGTAATAATGAGTGCCTCTCCATGGGAATTGGAGGTGTTTAACCAACAACCCCCAACAAGGGAATACCTTTGCCCCCTGGAATATGCGTGGACACTGTTTCTCCACCAACAGTACACACACGAAGAAGCTTTCTGGAATCCTGAGCATGGGGAGACTACTCCAAATGACAGCAGCACCTGGGTTCTATTAGAATCCCTTAGCTTGTGTTCCCTGAGTATTTACATAGGCCAGGCTTTGATCTATTGTGGGGTTTGGTCTCTATAGCTAGGTTTTAGCGAGTGCCTCTCTATCGGCATGGAGATTTTAAAACTACATCCCTAACCTTTAAACACCTGCCCCCCATATAAATGCGTGGTCTCCGTTTCCCCACCTCCAGCACACCCACGAAGAACAGTTCTGGTATACTGAGTGTGGGTAGGCACCTCCAAATGACAGCAGCACCTGGGACCTTATAATATCACTTGGCTTGCTTTCCCGGAGTGTTTCCTTTGGCCAGGCTGTGAGCGAAGGTGGGTGTTGCGCACTAAAGACTAGTAATAGCGAGTGCCTCTCTATGGGCATTGGAGGTGTTTAAAATACATCCCCAAACTTGGAACACCTGTGCCCCCCCAAAAACGCGTGGACTCTGTTTCCCCACCTCCAGCACACACACGAAAACGGGTTGAGGTTTCCTGAGTGTGGGGAGGCACCTACAACTGACAGCAGGGCCTGGGTTCTAATACAATCCATTAACTTGTCTTCACTGATGGCTAGCCTAGGCGGGAGTAGGGGGAATGTGAGGGTTGGGCTCTAAAACCAAGTATTATTGAGTGCCTCTCCACGGGATTTGAAGTGGTTTAACCTACAACCAAATATTTGGGAATACCTGTGCCCCCTGAAAGATGCAAGGACACTGTTTCCCCGCCTTCAGCACACACACTAGGTTGTGTTCTGGTATCCTGAGTATGGGGAGGCTCCTGCAAGTGACAGTAGCACCTGGGATATAATTGGATCCATTAGGTTGATATTCCTGAGTATTTTCCTTGGCCGGGTTGTGAGCGAAATTGGGGGTTGTGCTCTAAAACCAAGTATTAGCGAGTTCCTATATTTTGGCAGTGGAGGTGGTTAAAGTATATCCCCAACCTGGGAACATCTGTGCCCCCATAAACTGCGTGGACTCTGTTTCCCTCCTGCAGCACACACACGACATTGGGTTCAGATGTCTTGAGTGTGGGGAGGTTCCTGCAACTAACAGCAGCGCCTGGGTTGTAATACAATACCTTAACTGGTCTTCCATGATGGCTTGCCATGGCCGGTGTGCGGGGGAAAGTTGGGATTGGGCTCTAAACCAAGTATTAGCGAGAGCCTATCCATGGGATGTGGGTGTTTAACCTACAAACCAGCGCCATGAAATAACTGTGCCCCTTGAAAGATGCTTTGACTCTGTTTCCCTACATCCAGCACACACACGAAGAAGTGTTCTGGTGTTCTGAGTGTTGGGAGGTTCCTCCAACTGACAGCAGCACCTGGGTTCGAATAGAATCCCTTAGCTTGACTTCCCTAAGTGTTTTCCTAGGCCTAGCAGTGAGCGACGGTGGGGGATGGGCTCTAAAGCCAAGTATTAGAGAGTGCATCTCTGTGGGCAGTGGAGGGTTTGAAACTACTTCCCCAACCTTGGAACACCTGTGCCCCCATAAAGATGAGTGGACTCTGTTTCCCCCATGCAGCACACACACGGAGACGTGTCAGGTATCCTGATAGTGGGGAGGCTCCTCCAAATGACAGCAGCGCCTGGGTTCTAATAGAATCCCTTAGATTGTATTCCTTGTGTGTTTCCCTAGGCCGGGCTTAGAGGGAAAGCTGGGATTTTGGCTTGGAGGCCAAGTATCATCAACTGCCCCCGATGGAATGTGGAAGTATTTAGAGGACTTCTCCCTAATGGGGAACAAGTGTGACCCCATTCATCTACTTGGATTTTGGCTCCACATCTCCCCACCACAAAATGTTGGGTTCCGGAATCCTGAATTTTGGGACGTTCCTCCAACTGTCAGCAGCGCTTGTGTTCTTGAATCCCTTAACTTGCCTTCCCTGATGGTTTGCCTATGCTGGAGTGCAGGGTAATGTGGGGTTTCGGCTCTAATACCAAGTATTAGCCAATGCATCTACATGTGAAGTTGAGAAATTTTAACTACACCCAGCAACGTAGGAATACATGTGCCACCTGAAAGATGCCTGGACTCTGTTTCCCCACCTCCAGCACACAAACGAGGAAGTGTTCTTCTATCCTGAATGTGGGGAGTTTCCTCCAAATGACAGCAGCACCTGAGGTCTAATAGAATCCGTTAGCTTTACTTCCTTGAGTGTTTACCTAGCCCGGGCTCTAAGCGAATGTGGGGGTTGGGCCTTAAACACAAGGATTAGAGAGTGCCCCTCTATGGGCAGTGGAGGTGTTTAAACCAAATCCCCAACTTTGGAACACCTGTGCCCCCATAAAAATGCGTGGAATATCTTTCCCAAATCCAGAACACACACGAAGACTTTCAGATATCCTTAGTGTGGGGGGGCTCCTCAAAATGACAGCAGCGTCTGGGTTCTAATAGAATCCCTTAGCTTGTAATATGAGTGTTCCCCTGGTCCGGGATGTGAGGGAAAGCTGGGGGTTGGGCTTGGAGTCCAAGTAGCAGTGAGTGCCCCCTGATGGATTGAGGAAGTACTTAGAGGACTTCTCCCTAAAAGGAACACATTTGCCCCCATTCATCTGGGTGGAGTGGGGCTGCACAACTCCCCCACAAACAGGAATGTGTTCCGGAATCCTGAGTGCAGAGAAGTTCCTCCAACTGACAGCAGCGCCTGGGTTCTAACTGAATCCCTTTGCTTGTCTTCCCTGATTGTATGCCTAGGCGGGAGTGCGGGGGAAAGTGTGGTTTGGGATCCAAACCAAGTATTTGCGAGTACCTCTCTATGGTTAGTGGAGGTTTTTAAACTACATCCCTAACCTGGGAACACCTGTGCCCCCATATATATCCGTGGAGTCTGTTTCCAGACCTCCAGCACACACACGAACACTTGCACAGTTATCCTGAGAGTGGGCAGCCTCCTCCAACTGACAGCAGGGCCTGGGTTCTAATAAAATCGCTTAACTTGTCTTCCCTGTTTGGTTGCCTGATACGGAGTGCGGGGGAAAGTGGGGGTTGGGCTCTAAATCCAAGTATTAGCGAGTGCTTCTTCATGGGAAGTGGAGGTTATTAACCAAAATCCCACAACCTGGGAACACCTGTGCTCCTTGAAAAATGCGTGGACTCTGTTTCCCCACCTCCAGCACACACATGAAGAAGTGTTCTGGTATCCTGAGTGTGGGGAGGCACCTCCAACTGACAGCAGCATCTGGGATCTAATAGGATCCCTTAGGTTGACTTCCCTGTGTGTTTTCCAAGGACCGGCTGGGAGCGAAGGTGGGGGTTGGGCTCTAAAGCCAAGTAAGAGCGAGTGCCTCTCTATGGGCAGTGGAGGTGTTTAAAGTACATTCCCTCCCTGGGAACACCTGTGCCCCCATAAAGTTGCGTGGACTATGTATCCCCAAAACCATCATACACATAAAGACTTGTTCAGGTATCCTGAGTATGGGGAGACTCCTCCAACTGACAGCAGCGCCTGGGTTCTAATAGAATCCCAAAGCTTGTCTTCCCTGATGGCATGCCTAGGCTGGAGTGTGGGGGAAAGTGGGGTTTGGGCTTGAAGTCCAAGTAGCAACGAGTGCCCCCTGATTTACTGGGGAAGTACTTAGAGGATTTCACCCTAAAATGGAACACCTGTGCCCCCATTCATCTGCGTGGACTGGGTCTCCACAACTCCCCCCCACACAAGGCTGGGATCCGGAATCCTGAGTGTGTGGAAGTTCCTCCAACTGACAGCAGCGCCTGCGTTCGAATAGAATAACTCAGCTTGTATTCCCTGAGTGTTTCCCTAGGCCGGGCTGCGAGCGAAAGCTGGGGGTTGTGCTTGGAGGCCAAGTAGCAGCTTGTGCCAACCGATTGACTGAGGAATTACTTAGGGAACTCCCCTACCGGGGAACACCTGTGTCACCATTCATCTGCGTGGATTGGGGCTGCACACCTCCCCCACACACAAGAGTGTCTCCGGAGTCCTGAGTGTTGGGAAGTTCCTCCATGTGACAGCAGCATCTAGGTTCAATACAATCCCTTAGCTTGTCTTCCGTGATGGCTTGCCCTGCCAGGAGTGCGGGAGAAATTGGAGGTTGGGCTCTAAAACGAAGTATTAGCGAGTGCCTATCCATGGGATGTGGAGGTGTTTAACCTACATCCTCCAACCTAGGAATACCTGTGCCCCAGGAAAAAGGCGTGGACTCTGTTTCCACACCACCAGCACACGTGCGAAGAATTGTTCTCGTTTCCTGAGTGTGGGGAGGCTCCTCCAACTAACAGCAGCACCAGGGATCTAGTAGAATCCCTTAGCTTGACTTCCTTGAGTGTTCTCCTAGGCCGGGCTTTGAGCGAAGGTGGGGGTTGGGCTGTAAAGCCAAGTAATATCCAGTGCCTCTCTAAGGGCAGTGAAGGTGTTTAAACTACATCATCTACCTAGGAATAACTGTGCCCCCATAAAGATGCATGGACTCTGTTTCCCCACTTCCAACACACACACAAAGACGTGCTCAGGTATCCTGAGTGTGGGCCGGCACTTTCAAGTGACAGCAGCGCCTGGGTTCTAATAGTATCCTTTAGCTTGTAATACCTGAGTTGTTCCCTAGGCCTGGCTCTGAGGGAAAGCTGGGGGTTGGGCTTTGAGGCCAAATAGTAGCGAGTGCCCCCCGATGGACTGAGGAAGTATTTAGATGAATTCTCCCTAAAGGGGTACACCTGTGCCCACATCCATCTACGTGGAGTGCGGATACACAAATCCCTCCCCCCACAAGTCTGGCTACCGGAATATGAGAGTGGGAAAGTTCCTCCAGCTTACATCAGTGCCAGTGTTCTAGCAGAATCCTTAAGCTTCTCTTCCCTGATGGATTGCATTAGCTGGAGTGCGGTTCAAAGTGGGATTTGTTCTCTAAATCCAAGTAATAATGAGTGCCTCTCCATGGGAATTGGAGGTGTTTAACCAACAACCCCCAACAAGGGAATACCTTTGCCCCCTGGAATATGCGTGGACACTGTTTCTCCACCAACAGTACACACACGAAGAAGCTTTCTGGAATCCTGAGCATGGGGAGACTACTCCAAATGACAGCAGCACCTGGGTTCTATTAGAATCCCTTAGCTTGTGTTCCCTGAGTATTTACATAGGCCAGGCTTTGATCTATTGTGGGGTTTGGTCTCTATAGCTAGGTTTTAGCGAGTGCCTCTCTATCGGCATGGAGATTTTAAAACTACATCCCTAACCTTTAAACACCTGCCCCCCATATAAATGCGTGGTCTCCGTTTCCCCACCTCCAGCACACCCACGAAGAACAGTTCTGGTATACTGAGTGTGGGTAGGCACCTCCAAATGACAGCAGCACCTGGGACCTTATAATATCACTTGGCTTGCTTTCCCGGAGTGTTTCCTTTGGCCAGGCTGTGAGCGAAGGTGGGTGTTGCGCACTAAAGACTAGTAATAGCGAGTGCCTCTCTATGGGCATTGGAGGTGTTTAAAATACATCCCCAAACTTGGAACACCTGTGCCCCCCCAAAAACGCGTGGACTCTGTTTCCCCACCTCCAGCACACACACGAAAACGGGTTGAGGTTTCCTGAGTGTGGGGAGGCACCTACAACTGACAGCAGGGCCTGGGTTCTAATACAATCCATTAACTTGTCTTCACTGATGGCTAGCCTAGGCGGGAGTAGGGGGAATGTGAGGGTTGGGCTCTAAAACCAAGTATTATTGAGTGCCTCTCCACGGGATTTGAAGTGGTTTAACCTACAACCAAATATTTGGGAATACCTGTGCCCCCTGAAAGATGCAAGGACACTGTTTCCCCGCCTTCAGCACACACACTAGGTTGTGTTCTGGTATCCTGAGTATGGGGAGGCTCCTGCAAGTGACAGTAGCACCTGGGATATAATTGGATCCATTAGGTTGATATTCCTGAGTATTTTCCTTGGCCGGGTTGTGAGCGAAATTGGGGGTTGTGCTCTAAAACCAAGTATTAGCGAGTTCCTATATTTTGGCAGTGGAGGTGGTTAAAGTATATCCCCAACCTGGGAACATCTGTGCCCCCATAAACTGCGTGGACTCTGTTTCCCTCCTGCAGCACACACACGACATTGGGTTCAGATGTCTTGAGTGTGGGGAGGTTCCTGCAACTAACAGCAGCGCCTGGGTTGTAATACAATACCTTAACTGGTCTTCCATGATGGCTTGCCATGGCCGGTGTGCGGGGGAAAGTTGGGATTGGGCTCTAAACCAAGTATTGGCGAGAGCCTATCCATGGGATGTGGGTGTTTAACCTACAAACCAGCGCCATGAAATAACTGTGCCCCTTGAAAGATGCTTTGACTCTGTTTCCCTACATCCAGCACACACACGAAGAAGTGTTCTGGTGTTCTGAGTGTTGGGAGGTTCCTCCAACTGACAGCAGCACCTGGGTTCGAATAGAATCCCTTAGCTTGACTTCCCTAAGTGTTTTCCTAGGCCTAGCAGTGAGCGACGGTGGGGGATGGGCTCTAAAGCCAAGTATTAGAGAGTGCATCTCTGTGGGCAGTGGAGGGTTTGAAACTACTTCCCCAACCTTGGAACACCTGTGCCCCCATAAAGATGAGTGGACTCTGTTTCCCCCATGCAGCACACACACGGAGACGTGTCAGGTATCCTGATAGTGGGGAGGCTCCTCCAAATGACAGCAGCGCCTGGGTTCTAATAGAATCCCTTAGATTGTATTCCTTGTGTGTTTCCCTAGGCCGGGCTTAGAGGGAAAGCTGGGATTTTGGCTTGGAGGCCAAGTATCATCAACTGCCCCCGATGGAATGTGGAAGTATTTAGAGGACTTCTCCCTAATGGGGAACAAGTGTGACCCCATTCATCTACTTGGATTTTGGCTCCACATCTCCCCACCACAAAATGTTGGGTTCCGGAATCCTGAATTTTGGGACGTTCCTCCAACTGTCAGCAGCGCTTGTGTTCTTGAATCCCTTAACTTGCCTTCCCTGATGGTTTGCCTATGCTGGAGTGCAGGGTAATGTGGGGTTTCGGCTCTAATACCAAGTATTAGCCAATGCATCTACATGTGAAGTTGAGAAATTTTAACTACACCCAGCAACGTAGGAATACATGTGCCACCTGAAAGATGCCTGGACTCTGTTTCCCCACCTCCAGCACACAAACGAGGAAGTGTTCTTCTATCCTGAATGTGGGGAGTTTCCTCCAAATGACAGCAGCACCTGAGGTCTAATAGAATCCGTTAGCTTGACTTCCTTGAGTGTTTACCTAGGCCGGGCTGTAAGCGAATGTGGGGGTTGGGCCCTAAAGACAAGGATTAGCGAGTGCCTCTCTATGGTCAGTGGAGGGGTTTAAAGTACATTCCCTCCCTGGGAACACCTGTGCCCCCATAAAGTTGCGTGGACTATGTATCCCCAAATCCATCATACACATAAAAACTTGTTCAGGTATCCTGAGTATGGGGAGACTCCTCCAACTGACAGCAGCGCCTGGGTTCTAATAGAATCCCAAAGCTTGTCTTCCCTGATGGCATGCCTAGGCTGGAGTGTGGGGGAAAGTGGGGTTTGGGCTTGAAGTCCAAGTAGCAACGAGTGCCCCCTGATTTACTGGGGAAGTACTTAGAGGATTTCACCCTAAAATGGAACACCTGTGCCCCCATTCATCTGCGTGGACTGGGTCTCCACAACTCCCCCCCACACAAGGCTGGGATCCGGAATCCTGAGTGTGTGGAAGTTCCTCCAACTGACAGCAGCGCCTGCGTTCGAATAGAATAGCTCAGCTTGTATTCCCTGAGTGTTTCCCTAGGCCGGGCTGCGAGCGAAAGCTTGGGGTTGTGCTTGGAGGCCAAGTAGCAGCTTGTGCCAACCGATTGACTGAGGAATTCCTTAGGGAACTCCCCTACCGGGGAACACCTGTGTCACCATTCATCTGCGAGGATTGGGGCTGCACACCTCCCCCACACACAAGAGTGTCTCCGGAGCCCTGAGTGTTGGGAAGTACCTCCATGTGACAGCAGCACCTGGGTTCTATACAATCCCATAGCATGTCTTCCCTGATGGCTTGCCCTGCCAGGAGTGCGGGGGAAAATGGAGTTGGGCTCTAAAACGAAGTATTAGCGAGTGCCTATCCATGGGATGTGGAGGTGTTTAACCTATACCTTCAAACCTAGGAATACCTGTTCCCACACAAAATTGTGGACTCTGTTTCCACACTTCCAGCACACGTGGGAAGAAATGTTCTGGTTTCCTGAGTGTGGGGAGGCTCCTCCAACTAACAGCAGCACCAGGGATCTAGTGGAATTCCTTCGCTTGACTTACTTGAGTGTTCTCTTAGGCCGGGCTTTGAGCGAAGGTGGGGGTAGGCCTCTAAAGCCAAGTAATAGCCAGTGCCTCTCTTTGGTCAGTGAAGTTGTTTAAACTACATCATCTCCCTGGGAAAAACTGTGCCCCCATAAAGATGCATGGACTCTGTTTCCCCAATTCCAACACACACAGGAAGATGTGTTCCGGTACCCTGAGTTGGTCCGGCACATTCAAGGGACAGCAGCGCCTGGGTTCTAATAGAATCCCTTAGCTTGTAATCCCTGAGTATTTCCCTAGGCCTGGCTCTGAGGGAAAGCTGGGGGTTGGGCTTTGAGGCCAAATTTTAGCGAGTGCCCCCCGATGGACTGAGGATGTATTTAGATGAATTTTCCCTAAAGGGGAACACCTGTGCCCCCATTCAACTACGTGGATTTGGGATACACAATTCCCCCCCCCACAAGTCTGGCTTCTGGAATCCTGAGAGTGGGAATGTTCCTCAAACTGACAGCAGTTATAGTGTTCTAGTAGAATCCTTAAGCTTCTCTTCCCTGATGGATTGCGTAATCCTGAGTGCGGATCAATGTGGGATTTGTGCTCTAAATCCAAGTATTAGTGAGTGCCTCTCCATGGGAAGTGGAGGTGTTTAACCAACAATCCCCAACTAGGGAATACCTATGCCCCCTGAAATATTCGTGGACTCTGTTTCTCCACCAACAGAACACACACGAAGTACTTTTCTGGAATCCTGAGCTTGGGGTGGCTACTCCAAATGACAGCAGCACCTGGGTTCTATTAGAATCCCTTAGCTTGTGATCCCTGGGTGTTTCCTTAGGCCGGGCCATGAGAGAAAGCTGGGGGGTGGGCTTGGAGCCCAAGTAGCAGCGAGTACCCCCCGATGGACTGAGGAAGTCCTTAGAGGAATTCTCCCTAAAGGGAAACACCTGAGCACCCCTTCATCTGCGTGGAGTGGGGCTCCACACTTCCCCACCACACAAGGTTGTGTTCCAGAATTCTGAGGGTGGGGTGGTTCCTCCTAGTGACATCAGCATCTTGGTTTTAATAGAATCGATTTGCATGTATTCCCTGATGGTTTGCCTAGGCCAGAGTGTGATTGAAAGAGGGATTTGGGCTCTTAATCCAAGTATCAGCGTGTGCCTCTCCGTGGGAAGTGGATAAATGTAACCTAAAACGCACACTATGGGAATAAATGTGCCCCCTGAAAAATGCGTGTGCTTTGTTTCCCCACCTCCAGCACACACAGGAGGTTTTCTGGTATCCTGCATGTGGGGAGGCTCCTGCAACTGACAGTAGCACCTGGGATCTAATTGGATCCATTAGGTTGATATTCCTGAGTATTTTCCTTGGCCGGGTTGTGAGCGAAATTGGGGGTTGTGCTCTAAAACCGAGTATTAGCGAGTTCCTATATTTTGGCAGTGGATGTGGTTAAACTTTATCCCAAATCTGGGAACACCTGTGCCCCCATAAAGATGCGTGGACTCTGTTTCCCTCCTGCAGCACACACACGACATTGGGTTCAGATGTCTTGAGTGTGGGGAGGTTCCTTCAACTAACAGCAGCGCCTGGGTTGTAATACAATACCTTAACTGGTCTTCCAAGATGGCTTGCCATGGCCGGTGTGCGGGGTAATGTTGGAATTGGGCTCTAAACCAAGTATTGGCGAGAGCCTATTCATGGGATGTGGGTGTTTAACCTAAAACAACAACCATGAAATAACTGTGCCCCCTGAAAGATGCTTTGACTCTGTTTCCCTACATCCAGCACACACACGAAGTAGTTTTCTGGTGTTCTGAGTGTGGGCAGGTTCCTCCAACTGACAGCAGCACCTGGGTTCGAATAGAATCCCTTAGCTTGACTTCCCTAAGTGTTTTCCTAGGCCTAGCAGTGAGCGATGGTAGGGGATGGGCTCTAAAGCCAAGTATTAGAGAGTGCATCTCTGTGGGCAGTGGAGGGTTTGAAACTACTTCCTCAATCTTGGAACACCTGTGCCCCCATAAAGATGAGTGGACTCTGTTTCCCCCCCGCAGCACACACACGGAGACGTGCTCAGGTATCCTGATAGTGGGGAGGCTCCTCCAAATGACAGCAGCGCCTGGGTTCTAATAGAATCCCTTAGATTGTTTTCCTTGAGTGTTTCCCTAGGCTGGGCTGAGATGGAAAGCTGGGAGTTTGGCTTGGAGGCCAAGTAGCAGCAACTGCCCCCCGATGGAATGTGGAAGTATTTAGAGGACTTCTCCCTAATGGGGAACAAGTGTGACCCCATTCATCTACTTGGATTTTGGCTCCACATCTCCCCGCCGCAATATGTTGGGTTCCGGAATCCTGAGTGTTGGGAAGTTCCTCCAACTGTCAGCAGCGCTTGTGTTCTTGAATCCCTTAACTTGCCTTCCCTGATGGTTTGCCTATGCTGGAGTGCAGGGGAATGTGGGGTTTCGGCTCTAATACCAAGTATTAGCCAATGCATCTACATGGGAAGTTGAGAAATTGTACCTACCACCAGCAACGTGGGAATACATGTGCCACCTGAAAGATGCCTGGATTCTGTTTCCCCACTTCCAGCACACAAATGAGGTAGTGTTCTTCTATCCTGAATGTGGGGAGTTTCCTCCAAATTACAGCAGCACCTGAGGTCTAATAGAATCCGTTAGCTTGACTTCCTTGAGTGTTTACCTAGGCCGGGCTGTGAGCGAATGTGTGGGTTGGGCTCTAAAGACAAGGATTAGCGAGTGCCCCTCTATGGGCAGTGGAGTTGTTTAAACCAAATCCCCAACTTTGGAACACCTGTGCCCCCATAAAGATGCGTGGAATGTCTTTCCCACCTCCAAAACACACACGAAGACTTTCAGATATCCTTAGTGTGGGGGGGCTCCTCAAAATGACAGCAGCGCCTGGGTTCTAATACAATCCCTTAGCTTGTAATACGAGTGTTTCCCTGGTCCGGGACGTGAGGGAAAACTCGGGGTTGGGCTTGGAAGCCAAGTAGCTGTGGGTGCACCCTGATCGATTGAGTAAGTACTTAGAGGACTTCTCCCTAAAGGGAAAATTTTGCCCCCATTCATCTGGGTGGAGTGGGGCTGCACAACTCCCCCACAAACAGGAATCTGTTCCGGAATCCTGAGTGCAGAGAAGTTCCACCAACTGACAGCAGCGCCTGGGTTCTAACTGAATCCCTTTGCTTGTCTTCCCTGATGGTATGCCTAGGCGGGAGTGCGGGGGAAAGTGTGGTTTGGGCTCCAAAACCAAGTATATGCGAGTACCTCTCTATGGTTAGTGGAAGTTTTTAAACTACATCCCTAACCTGGGAACACCTGTGCCCCCATATAGATCCTTGGAGTCTGTTTCCAGACCTCCTGCACACACACGAACACTTGCACAGTTATCCTGTGAGTGGGCAGCCTCCTCCAACTGACAGCAGTGCCTTGTTTGTAATAGAATCCCTTAGCTTGTCTTTCTTGTTGATTTGCCTAGGACGCATTGTGGGGCAAAGTGGGGGTAGGTCTCTAGTTCCAACTATTAACGAGTCCCTCTCCATGGGAAATGGAGTTGTTTAATCTACAACCCTCAACCTGATAATACCTGTGCCCCCTGAAGTATGGGGGGACTATGTTTCCGCACATCCAGCACACACACGAAGTAGTGTTCTGATATTCTGACTGTGGAGATGCTCCTCCAACTGACAGCAGCACCTGGGATCTAATAGTATCCCTTAGCTTGACTTGCAAGAGTGTTTTCCTACACCGGGCTGTGAGCGAAAGTGGGGGTTGGGCTCTAAAACCTAGTATTAGCGTGTGCCTCTCCATGGGAGTTGGAGGTATTTAACTTACATCCCCCAACCTGGGAATAACTGTGCCCCCAGAAAGATGCATGTACTCTGTTTTCTTACCTCCAGCACACACACGAAGTCGTGCTCTGTTATCCTGAGGGTTGACAGGCTCCTCCATCTGACAGCTGCCCCTGGGTTCAAATAGAATCCATTAGCGTGTCTTCCCTTTGTATTTTCCTACGCCGGGCTGCGAGGGAAAGCTGTTGGCTGGGCTTGGAATTCAAGTAGCTGCGAGTGCCCCCTGATTGACTCTCGAGGTAATTAGCGGACATCTACATAACGGGAAACAAGTGTGCCCCCAGCCTTCTGCCTGCTGTTGGTCTCCCCAGCTTCCCCCCACACAAGGCTTTTTTCCGGAATACTGAGTGTGGGGAAGTTCCTCCAACTGATAGCAGCTTCTGGGTTCTAATAGAATCCCTTAGCTTGTCTTCCCTGAGTGTTTTCCTAGGCCGGTCTTACAGGGAATGTGGGGGTTGGGCTCTAAGCCAATTATTGGCGTGTGCCTCTCTATGGGCAGCGGAGGTTTTTAGCCGATATCCCCCAGCCTGGGAACACATGTGCCCTCAGAAAATGTGTGGACTCTGTTTCCCCACCTCCAACACACACACGAAGTCAAATATGGTGGAATGACTGCTGTTATTTTAGGTTCTACAAACTCTTAAATGGATTGATTTCTATCTCCATTATACAAGCACTCCTGGGTAACCTTTATATTCATGTGAGGATCAAAAGAGTACTCATTAATAGTATTACCATACTTCTACTGAATTAACTCTTCTGTAACAGTATAATGGCCACACTTCTTAACAACTGCCTCTGTAAGGGTCTTGTAAGTCACAAATATTTATTATAAAGAAATTATATAAAAAATAATAACAATTACAACAACTATGTTGTTTATAACGATGATAGTGTTAGCATCTCCCTCTCATATTAAACAATACCCATCACTGGATTCCTTAGGAAGCAACGCCAATGCATTTTTGGACTCTTCTAAGTCTTCACCCAATGAAGCCTTTTTACTCACGCTGGTCCACCACAGCCAGAATTGCTGTTACTTTCATGGTTGACTGCCACGCTGTGATGTTCTGGGCTTTTTCTGGCACCATGCGTCTATACTTTGTAGTCAAGTTTCCACGTACCGAGTCTGATTTCCAATATATTGTTCTCCAGAGCCAACAGATGGGCCACTGGAAAGAGGCAACAGATAATGTGGTGAACCCAAACTGAATACCTGTTTAAGGGATGGACACATAACATGCAGTGGTGGACGGATGGAAAGACAACATCAATTCCTTTACTCCTGTAAAGAGAGGGGGGCAAATGGTGAACTAAATCCCAAAGAGAAAACACATTCATGGTAATGATAATGTTTAACAGTGAAAGAATCCAAACAAAAGGCAAATATAATATCTCTGGGAAGAAGACTTATTACAAACTGTTTCTTTCACGTATATACCCTTAGTAGGAATAACATACTTAAAAATCTTCAACCAACCATAGTTATTTGCTCGTAATAAACTTGGGAATCTTGAAGCATATTATTCACTCTCAGTGTTGAAATAATGCAATCTTGGAAGATAATTTGTAATTGAGGATTAAAAAAGAATATTGTGGATTTATCTAACAATTTAAATAGGAATAAGGAATGTACTTTTGGGAAAGCTCTGCATAGAGAATGTTGGAGGAAATGCACTGAAAATAGGGAAGTGAGCAAGCTCCCTTGAGTCTGGGAAGGTGAGTGCAGCACATTCAGAGAGTCTATGAAGTTATTACAAGTCACAGAAAGGTATGCAAATAAAGTGTCTTCCTAAGCAAAATATCCTTCTTCAGGAATTTTTATCTTGATATTTCTATGATCTGTGTGGTCACAGGAAGTCAAAGTTATGGTGGTGGCTTAGAAGTTCTTTTCTCTCTGTCTGTAGTTTACAGGGCATTGCTACAGATGGGGCAGCAGAGATCTGCGGTAAGCTGTTCCATGGGGTGGGGGAGCAGTTAGAAATGATAAGGCCAGAGATCTAAAAGACTTTTAGACCCTCCCCTCCTAACTGGCAGACCTTTAAAGTAAACTAGCACAGGTATGTAACTAAGACAGAGGATGAGAGGCAAATTTAAAGTCCCTTTAGTGTTACTGATCAGTCAAGGGGTAGGGACCACTCTGGCCAGGAACGGCAAGACCGTGGATGGGGTGGATGGGTAGGAGGAGCTGACATTTGCTTCTGATCTGAGAGGCAGGGATGTGTTGCATAAAAGCCGACAGTGCTGGAAAGATGCAGTAGGTCCACAGCCCAAAAGGAGCTGTCATATTCAGGGAGGTCAGAGAGCAAGAACCAGAGTTAGTGATGCCAGAGTGTCAGCAGCGTGGCAGCAGTGATGTCAGTATCAGTGTCCAAAACCCACCTAACCCTACATGAACTCATCTGCCTACAGGGGGCAGGTAAGTAGCAGAAATGTGTGGAGTGGGTGCAGCCACTGGCAAATTGGCAAGTGGACATCCTAAGGAAACACACTGCTCACAGTCACCATATTGGAAAGAGTGCCCCACACTGTCAGATCTCCTTCTCATTGCCAGAAATTAGGAGTTTATTAGCAATCAACCCAGTTAAAAACCCAGAAAAGATATCATTTATAATGACAACAAAGGCACAGACTATTCAGAAATAAATTAATTAAAAATGTTAAGATGATTCTGATAAATGACTTAAAAAAAAGAAAAAAAATATGATGATTGAATGAGCAGTAGAATGCACCATACTCTTCATTGGGCAGACTCAAGCTTGGGGGACATAGAACATTATTTCTCCAAAGTAAATTTAGAATCTGAATGCAAATTTAGTTAATAATCCAAAATGGATTTAAGAAAAACATCTGAAAGGTGATCGTATTGTTCTTCCAGAAATATACACAAATATACAAATAAAATAATGAGGAGGGAAGTTTGAATTTGCAGTATTAGGGATATTCTGGAAAAAGATTAAATAGGACCAACTCTAGGAGGCATTAATCTATGGTCGTGGAAAAAGTATAGAAATAGTGCACTGAGAGTATGAATGTAATACAATGCATTTCAAGAATAGACGTGGATATTTTTGAGATTTTAGTAATATTATAAAACTGACACTTCACATCAGTGGATTCAAGTACTGGAGTAATTAGCTAAATCATTGGAAGACCTGGCACAGTGTCCCCACTTTTGATATTAAAATAAATTCCAGATAATTTATTAATTAAAAAATAAAATACCAGAAATAACCCAACATGATTTAATCTGTTCAGATATTCAAACGAGAAGAACATTCTAAAAAGCTTTTGGAACAAAGACCAATAACAGCAAAGGCCTAGGAACTCATCAAGGCCAGAAACGCCCACTGTAAAACAAAACTAACCCTCTCCCAACCCTCTCACGGCCCTGTGTTGCTCTCTGATACTTTCTACTCTCTCTTCTTCCCTTTAAAGTCCAGTTTCTTGGAGAAGTGCCAGCGCTGATGACTCCTCCAGGGCTCGGAGCCCTGCATCCCCCACGGCCCTCACCGTGGCACTGAGACAGGAGTTGCACTGCCGGCGGCTGCGTGTTTCAAACCAGTGGGCATTTTCAGCTCCTGTTTATTTGATTACCAGGTAGCTTTTGCCGTGGACAAATATTTTCCTCTCAGTGGAATGTTTTCCCCCCTTAATTTTTGTTTTACTTAAATAAATTTAAAAAGCCCAGGCAGAAAAGTGTGTGTGCACATATGCACACACACAGATACACACAGATCTGTTTTTTACAGGCTACCTTAGTCCTCCTCCTCCCTTTCCCCAGTCTCGGCAATTAAAGGTGGGATTTAGCCCTTGCTTTTTTGCCCCACACACCCCCAGTTTCTCACTATGCTCCCTTTAGTCAGTGTTCAAATCCCTCTTAAGCCAGGTTACAGCCTTCTCTGTGTTGCCTCAACTAGCTTTCTCCCAACTGCTCTACTGTTCTTTCTCCTGGTGGATTTCTCGTCTCCCATTTGCCATGTTCATGGCCCTTTTCCCCAGGGCCTCTTCTTCAGTCCTCCGCCTGGCAGGACTGAATCGCCCCCACGGCCTCACCCACAGCTCCTCTGAGCTCCTGACTGGTGAATCCAGCTTAACAACAGACATCACCCCTCAGATGTCCCATAGACACTTTGCACTCAAACTGCCACACACAGAACCATCTCGAAATCAGCTCTTCCCCTTACACTGCCCCTGCAGATCCTCTTTCAAGATGGGTCACTGGAAAGTCACCTCAGCAGCTCTGTGGCCCACCGCCCCAGCCCTGCAGTCCTACTGCAGCAGTCATCACTTCTGCCGCCCATGTCCCTCTTCCTCTGCCCAGGGCCTCTCTGCAGGCGTGTGACACTTGTTGTCTGGGTTACCTGGATTGTTCCCAAAACATCCTTTCCCCCCAAAATATGGGCCTCTCCCAAAAATAGTATCTTCCATTCTGCTGCTAGAATAACCAGATATTCTTCAACATAAACATTATGCAATTCTCTTACTTACAAATATTCCAATATATACCTGTTTCATTAAGGATACATTCAAGTCTAAGCACACAAGGCCCATCGTGACAGAGGCCATGTGCACCTGATATTCCCACCTATGGATCCTTTGTTCTAGCCCTACTTGTTGTTCTTCACTCTAGCCAAGCCAGTTCATGCCGTGTACACTTATGTCTCTACCTCTCTGCATGAAGTGTCCACTCCCTCTACCACACATTAGAGAGCTAACTTCCTTTCACCTTTCAAAATTCAGTTCAAATATTTCTAGCTCTAGGAAGTCCAATTTGTGTTCACCTGGTTAGCAATCCATCAACTACTCGCCAAGTCTCGCCTGGCCTGGGGAGTGCAGACACCAAGTCTTATCTGTCTTGGTCTCCCCAGCAGCTGATACAGTGTTTGGCATAGCAGGTGCTCAGTGTTTTTTGGATAGATAAACGAATGAATCGGTAAAGAGATGAGAGGTCTACAATCCCCCCCAGTTACTCAGCTGCCATTTTGGGAAGTTCATTCTGCAGAGTTAAGGAAATGTCAGTGCAGGTGGTGGGCAGACAGAACAGAGGTGAGGGCGTGGGGGAGACAGGCCTGGTCCTGGAGAGCACAGGAGAGGCGTGGGTGGGATAGCACTGGAGAGAGAGGGAATGGATGGTTCGGGTGCAAGGAGATGTTGAAGAACAACTGATATTAACTGCAATAAATTAAATGGAGAACATAATATATGAAGGGAAGATCAAGTTAACACAGCAAGGGTGGAAAAGGCAGTACCAGAGACAAAGAGCTCTCACTTCATCCCTCACAGCATTTCACTTATGGCGCCCGCCCTCTGGGAAGGCAGCATCAAATTTTTGAGAGACTGGTGTTTGTGCTGTGGGTGCTCTAAGTACAAAATGGTATCTTATGGCTTCCAGATTTTAAGACTGATAGATTATTTCTCTTATGTCCCATGTCTGAGTTCTCAGACAGCAGGATCTTTCGCTGGTGTGGGGAGAGCTATTGTGGTTAACAACTCAGGATTACTCTAATAATCTCAAAGGACAGTGGGGAATTCACTAAAACAAATAAAAGAGAAATTTCACTCAGAAAAAGCCATATGCCATATAGAACCTTGTGGGGCCCTTGGGGGCAATATTACCGCCAACTCATCTAATAGTTTTATGTGAGTGTGCTGAAACTCCAAGCTCAAGTCACTTAAACACGTATGAGGCCCAGGGTCCAGGCTGTGGTGCTCCAGACAATGACGGGAGGATGAAAAGCCTGACTACAGCCTCCAACAGGATCAGTCCAGCCACGGAGCACAATGGACACGGACACGATCATGCACCATCAAGACAAGAATCAAGTGCAATTCATGCCTAGACAGGAGAGCAGATAATCTCTAAAAAGTGGAGGGGTCCCTGCCAAGGCTTGGCAAGAGTCCTTCCAGGCAGAAAAGCAGAGAAAGATACTTCAGGCGAAGGAGACTAGGGTTGGTGGCTGGGTGCGAGGCCTAACGAAGCTCAGGTGGAGGGCTCCAGGGTCATCTGTCAGTAGCTGTTCCCCTTCAGCAGCTAAGAGGCATAACTAAAAAGGCAGGTGGGGTGACATTAATGATCATGGGAAAAACTGGGAGGAGGAAACTGAGGTCAGGAGATCACCACCAAAGGCAATTTATTTTAGAGGAACAAAAATAATTCAAAAAGCACTTGGAAATTCTACCTCCCATGAATGAAAAGAACACAATATAAGTTTCACTCCAGCGTTGAACACAGAAAAACAGACTGCCTACTCTCAGAAATGGATTGAATTTTCTAATTCGTCAGGGATTATTTAGATAATAGGAAAACAAATAAATCTGAACAATCTCTCTAGAATAGCTGTTACTCCATCCTGTTATGTAGGGAGAATGTAATTTAGGAAAAAGTAAACTCCCTCTATCTGTAGACTTATAAACAGGAAGCACAAAGGGGTGCCTTTGTAGACATGAACCCGCATGCATAAATGCAAAGCCTGTTGACCCAAATCCTTTCTTGTCTCCTAAGCTTAAAAAAAAAAAAAAACTACTTCAAGGCAGTGGTGAGCTGAAAGGGCTCAGATACAAAACGTGCACTTCATCAGCCTTCTAGTAGATAAAAGTGCGCCATGCATAATAGAAAAGATAACGTTTCCTATGGAAATCTATTTTGAGATGCAACAATTTAAAGGCAACTGAGAGCTCAAAACCAAGTTCAACCAAAGAGAAACCGAGCCCAAGCAAATGTACAGAAATGGACAAAGACATTGGAGAAGGAGGGGATGTGTGCTCTACCGATACTCCAGATCAGCAAATTCATCTTGAATTCAAGCCAGTGATGTGCCATGAGGTCACTCAACGAATCAGGCAGAAACCATATCAAAGGCAGGTGTGAGATGTGGAAGGGGTGACCCTGTGAACCTTGCTGCAATGAGGCAGGATGCCCTTGCAGGCTTTCTGCACAGGCCGGCTGGCTCACATGACTCTGTTTAGAAGGATATCAGCCAGCAGCTGTGCCACACGGGCTACAGCCCTAGCTGAGTCACATCTAGTAACGGTTCTGAGTTCATCCTCAGACGACATGACCAGAAGGATCTGAGAATCAATGGTGGAGACGTATCTGAATGAGTATTCCATTTCATTCCTTGGCAGTAAACATTCAGCTTTGTACAACATAAATATTGACAAAGATACACACAGGCACCCTATTTGAAAGCCTGACTGCATAATTGCATCTAATGGAGAAAAGTGGGCTCCTTGTCGATATGCTAGGTCATTGTTTGGCTCGGTAACCGATGCTTCTGAGACCCAAAGCATATACTAGTATAACCAACAGCACAGAAATCTCCACTGATGACTTACTCATTTCAGGGTATTCATAAAAAACCCCAGTTTGCCCATGGGATACAGACGGTTGTCCCATTCCCATCGTGGGGTGGTCTGTCCTGCTTCTGGAACTGTGGCACCATTAGATTAATGACCCAGCTGTCAAACAGATCAAATTATAAGGCAGGATATTATCAGACCAAGGTCATAAAAGTATTACTGACATTTCAAGCTGAACACATCATCTTCCCAAGAATTTAATTTCTTGTTTTCAGGATAAATTTCTTTTTATTGCTGCCTCCCTACCCTCAAAAATTGTGAAAACTAGTCCTGACCACGTACCTTGGGTTTACCAAAATTGTAACGACTACTGCTACTTTATCTCCTACCTCCTTTTCAGGTGGGCATTTTAGGTTTTAGAAGATGCCTTCCCTCATTTGTCTTTTTTACCCCCATTTCTATGCTATTATCCACCATGGCCTTTCCAGTCTGAAAATCTCACAGAAAATAAGTAAAAGACAGAAATACAGGGTCTGTGAGCCGGTGATAAGTGCTGTGAAGGAAAATAAAGGAGGGTGAGGAATGTGTGCTAGGGAGGAGTGGGGATGGGGCAGTGACCTTTGAATAAGGCAAAGAAGAAAACAAAGGGGTGGGCAGAGGAGGGGCAGAGGGAACAGTGATTACAGGCCTGGAGGTCTCTCACGCTGGAAAGACAGCATGGAGACTGGTGTGGGCCACAGTGAATAGGAAATAAGTGGTGGTTTTGGGGGTGGAGCCTTAGAGGCTGCCATGAGGATGTGGGCATTTTTCCCTCTGAAGGAATTGCGGAGCCATGGAGGGTCACCGAGCAAAAAAGTGATACTCTAACGTTGGATAGAACAGGTCCAAGACCCTAATTTAAGCTGAACAAATCAAGGGCCAGAGAAGTGGCATGCCACCTCAAATTCAGTGCAGAGCTTGAAAGAAACACAGCCTCGACTCGCAGCCCAGTGCTCTGCCCCCTTCTGGATGCTGTCCCACAGAGCTGTCTCTAACGTTATGTTTTTTCCTCACTCAGAGGCTTGTGGGCCAACTGAATGCTTTCCCCTTTTTCAAATGGCAATTTTTCCTGAAAGGAAATCAGAGTTGGCAGTGAAACAAGGCATGGACCTGTAGCCTACAGAGCTGTTGTCCCTGAAAGCAACAGCTGGCGCGTGGTTTACTCGTGGAGTTCAGCAGAAGAGACAGAGCAACAACAGACAACTTAGCGTCTGGCTGAGCTTCGACTGACTGCACTGCACGTTTGGATGGATTTCAAATTTGGACAGTGAGGCGGCTTCACATGAAAGGCAGGTGTATACATCATACATGCCCACACGTCTGTATGCATACACACGTAGACACACACAGAGCATATGATGTGACTTGTAAAGAGCTGCCTCTTCTTGGTTTCCCATGGCCTCTAATCTCAGCATTAAGTTTTCACTGGCCATGCTCCCAGGTTTGCTACGAGATTTCTTTGCAATGGAACTTGCCCTTCGCTTCACAAACTTTCCCCACTTCTTTCAATGACATTAGGGGAAGAGCAGGGAGCACTGGGAAGTGCTGGGGATATGGACTCGAGATACCCCTGAATCTGAATCCACACTTCATGGCTTATTTTTTATTTAACTTTATTTACATTCAAAATGCAACTGTTGCAGATCTCAGAAGATGACTTACACTCACTGCTATGGCAGAATGTTGCGGTTAGTAGACCCACCACTGGATCCTCTTATTCAACACATTCTTCCAATAATTCAGATATTACTGTATCACAAATGCCCATTTCTATATTTTGATATCTGCTTTCCAGTATAATTATCTTCCTTCTTTATTCTCTAAATCTTATGATTTTAAAACATATTTCTGAGAAGTGTTCCACAGGCACTTTACATATGATAATTTGATAAAGAGATCCTGGAGATCAAAACCACATTTAAATCCTGAGATAAACTCAACTGTGTCATATACATGGCTAGGTTTAGTCTGCTTACTTTGTTACTTTGTTTAGTAATTTTTGTTTCAAACAACAAGATCCTTCTGTATAGCACAGGGAACTACACTCAATAACTTTTAATAGCCTATAGTGGAAAAGTATATGACAAGGAATATATATATATATATATGAATCACTATGCTGTACAGCAAGAATTAACACAATATTGTAAACCAACTATACTTCCAACAAAAAAAGTTGAAATAAAATTGAGAGATGAAACTTCAACTGCCCAGGCTGCTGTCAGGATGAAATGATTCAAAGCAGGCCAGGTATTAGCAACCCCCCTGACACATCAAAACCCCATGGGGGATCGTCCTTTTGAGCAGCACTGGCTAACCGGCTGTGGTCACCTGTAAATAGGGTTGAAGTCACTTAGACCCTTGGCTTGGGATCAACGTGGCCACAGGGTTGGGGGTCACTGCAGCACCTACGAGAATGATGGGGCCAGCCTGCTGCTGAAGCCGCTCCCCAGGCTGCAGCCCAGAGCACTGCAGGCAGGTCTGAGGTCCGGCCGGGGGCGCGCAGCTCCACAGCCACTCGGAACCCTGCGGTGCGGGTGGCGCTGGGACCACGCTCGTCCATCACCCTCCCTGGCACCCAGACTCGGGATTCTCCTGGGGGAATTTTTCTCTGCCTCATACTTCCTGTCTCAGCCTCTTGTGGAATCCGGTCCATGCCACAGGGAAGCAGGGCTTTTACCCTCCGGGACCCAAATCTATCACGGTATGGATCCAGGGTGAAACTTCCATGTTAAATCACCTGGCGCTCCCTTCTTGTGCTGAAATGCCCTCCCCTGTCGATGGCATTAGGTCGTATTAGAAGTCCTGACTTGCTTGTCCTTAGCTAAGACTCTGAGCCTCTTGCTCAGTCTTCCTGAGTGGAACCACTCATCTGTGGCAGAAAAGCTTCGGCTCTCGTCTACCTATCATTGTCCACGGTCTTTTGGGTTTTCTGTTGGTTTAAGGTTCTCGTGCAGGAATATCAATTTGCACATGAGACGCACCTCTAGACATTTAAAAAAATACAGACACTGGAACCTCCCCCTTCTCCAGCCAATGCTGGAAGCTTTCTTCCTCTAGCAGGGGTTACACAATCATTTGCTTGGGAATTGACCACACATATTGGCATAATCATAGTAAATTGCCCTTTACACTGTGCTTGCCACGTGGCATTTTCTACTTCATGTTGTCTTTTTACCTTTATTATCACATTTAATCCCTGAATTATAGATTATCACCATTTCTGTTGAGGACACTCCTACTTGCTAATCTTGAATACAAGTATCTTTGATTCTCTTAATCTATTTCATTCCTGAGTTTCCTGTTCCTGAATTTAAAGAGTGAATTATGGACGCATGTATTTAAGATTCTCTTATTATATTTCTCTGACTCATCCTCTAACCAAATCATATCTGGAGAAGAGAGATTTTCTCTTTTAAACATTTGCTTTTTCTTATTATATAGTAGTGCATACACACAGTGGAAAATGTAGAAAACATATAAAGTAAGAAAATTACAGCCATACATTATCTAAACACCAAAGGACAATGCTATGTCATTTTGGGCATTTAACTATTTTTCTAAATATTTTATCATAAAATTTCCCTAGGAAATTTGCTTAACCCTGGAATTGTACTAGCCTTTGGTCCAGTACAGAATAACATTCCCAGAAATGACCCCAACATCAAAATAGTATGTGAGGCTGGGAAGGCCACAGGGCACTCAGCTTATTCTCTGAGTCCTACAAAGAATGCTGTTAATTCACTGATGTTACGCATTCGATGCCTGTGAGTCACTCACTCACTCAGCTGGCTTGGACTGAGACCTACGTTATACCAGGTGCCGATCCAAGTGCTGGGGAGAACCCAGAGGGAGCCTGGATCACGGCATCACTCTCCTTCTTCATTTACTCCCAGATTCCTACTCAAGAAACCCACATGGGATTGGGGGGGTGGAGGCAGGTGAGATATGGTGAAATTCATTTCATTATGTTCCTTTAGACATATTTGAATAGCATGAAAATAGTCGCTAATTTTGATAAGTTTTCTTTTCCCTTCCTATGTATTTTTGAGGATGGGTATAGCTTTGGTGCAGCAAGAGTAATTGATAGATCTTTGGTATGTTAGGATTTTATATGAAAAATTAAGAATGAAACTGCACTTAAACAAAGAGAAGAGGCAGTGAGGAAAACACAAGCCACCCTCGAACTTGGCTACAATTCAGAATTCCTGGTTTTCAAAAAAGGGAATCATAATTCAAAATAAATTCCCTAAATATTTTAGCCCATAGTAGAAATACATGGAGGCAAAGTTCAGCTCACTGGAACCTAGAACAGTGTGCTTACTTAAGCGAAGGTATAAATAGACCACAGATACTATAATGCATCCTTTACTTTAAACTAGCTCATGTGAGCAAGTTTCATTTCACATGAATTGCTCAGTATCAGTTTAGGAAATATATCCTTCTTGATTGGTAAAAATAGCTCACGGATAACCAGATTCAACAAAATTTAGTGTTAAATAATTTACTTATTTCCTTCAGGAAATGCTTTTGAGTAATCTGAGTTAAGTATTTCCTCTATCTGACCCTATATCTTTTCACAGAGAAAAGTAGTATTATTTGCACATGACCTACTTTTACTCCTCTGGAAATATCTGACTGTGAGCTCAGGGTAAGTGTCGTCTACTGCACAGTAGGGAAAAAGAAGATTCATTTCACAGCGAAGATCAGAATCTTTTTTTTGAGGGGCGTGGTGAGCTGGGGGACAAGGGAAATGCCTTTGTTTCGAGACAGACCCCAGTAATCCATACTGAAGCTGAAAGTTGAAGCCATTATGAAGAAATGTGGGAGGACACACTGACACGCAAAGGTGTTCACTCTGCAAAAACAGAAAGAAAGAAAGAAAGAAAAAATAATTTAACTGCCCTATAAAGAGAATGGACAGAAACTTGGTAATAAGGGTAAGAGAAGGAAGGTTAGGGAAGGGAGGAGAAACAATGAAAGGGAACTTGGATGCGGTGGGCAGAAGAGCAGTTTTCTGGAATCTAAAATGAAGGATTATAAGAAAAAAAGTAAAGTTTAAAAAAAGTTACAAAATTTAAAATAGTTTAAAAATTAAAAAAAGAAGTTAAAAAAATAAATTTTTTATAGTGGCATGGAAGATTTTAAAATGATGGAGGTTTTTTATTTCAAAATTCAAGTTGTTTGAGTTTCTCCCCCATGCTCCAAACAACAGTAAGATCTGCTTGTGTAAGTGGTTTTGGGGGACACCACAGAGAGGGGAGGGCTCTGCAGTTACGTTGGCCAGGAACAGAATGCTGGTGTGGAAGGCAAGACAGAAGAGAGATCAACAGTTTCATGAGAACAGAAACTCAAAGCCAGAAATTATCTTAAAAAGTTTAGTGTGGTAGGCAGAAAAATGTTCCGCCACAATATGTCTATGTCCTTATCCCCAGAACATAGGAAGAGGTCAGATTCCCTGGCAAAGGGGGCCTATGGTTGCAGATGTGGTTAAGGTTGCTAACCAGTCGACTCTAAGAGAGATCACCTGGATTATAGATGTGGGCCCAGTGTAATCACCAGGGTGGTTAAAGGAGGAAGAAGGAGGCAGAAGAGGGGAGAGGGGAAAGGAGATGTTATCACAGGATCAGTGTCAGAGGCACACAACCATGCTGACCTTGAGATAGAGAAAAGTGGTCACAGGCCAAGAGACGCAGGTGGCCTCTGGAAGCCTCAAAGTCAAAGATACAGGTTCCCCTGAGGCCTTCAGAAACAGCCGTGCCAACACTTTGACTTCAGCAGGCTTCTGCATTCAAGAAAACTACAAGGTTATATTTGTGTTGTTTAGAGGAGACTTTTTCTTTTTTCTTCCTACTACCATGATATTTGGGGATACTAGTTAAAACAGCAACAGAAAGCGAATACAGTAAGCTCCTTGAAATGTTCAGAAATTGCAGATAACACTGGACTGTCCACTTTGATGTGGGATTGGGCTTATGTGAAAATCAAAAAGACAGTGTGACCTTTGCTAACATCTGCTTTTCTCATTTTTAGGAAGAGAACAGTAAGTCAAAACCTCTGTTGCTATTATTTTAGACAAGTGTCTCTTAAAACATTATGTAACCCTGTGCCTTAGGACCCCAAGGGATTCTCTGTTCTTAGAAGAACATGGATTCAGAGAGACAGGGTCTTACATCTGAGTCCCACAGTGGACTCTTATTGGCAATGAGAGCTTGAGCAAATCAGTTACCCTCTTTAAGCCACAGGATCTTCATTTGCAAAAGGAAGATAAGAATAAGGATTGTTTGGGTGATTAAATTGTACACACACACACACACGCACACATACATATATGTACAACATTTAATACAGTGACTAGCACATACTAGGCACTCAACAAATTCCTGTTATGGATTTTTAAATGCATATATAAAAGGAGGAGAAATTTGCAGGAAGTTGTGGGAAAACTTAGTTCATGGCCCCAGAAAGGGCCATCTCTCAATGGGCTCTGATCAATCAGTCCCCAGTGGTGGGCTAATAAGCAGAGACTATAGCACTTGAGGATTTATGTTAAACATAAAAAGGAAGGTATTTAAATATAATTATTAAACAGCAGGTACGTTTATACTGTTGGCTGGATCATCTTATCTGGAGAACATTACTAAGCAGAGAGTCTCCCCAGTTTTAGAGATGGGCACGCAGGAAAATGACGTGGGTCGGTGGGCCGTTCTCACCCCAAGATCACATGACTGAGTACTCACGGAAGTAACACCTCTTGTATGTTATTCCAGATGGACTGTCCTCCCATGATTATAGTCAGCTGTGCCATCAGTTCAAGGAGACAGCCACTTGGGTCACACTGGAATATTAGAAAGAAAATCTCATTTAAATTTTAGATAGCTCTAACATGAAATAAAGTCATTATTTTATGCCTAAAAGAATCTAAGGAACAAAGAGTAAAGACACTCTTCATTGGGCAACTAAGAGAAAACCTGAAACAGGTTAGACTGTCAGAACACAAAGCTGTATTCACACCTCTTCATTTCTGTATTTTTACAGGGAATACATCAGATCTCATGGATAAGTCACAAATCTGCCCTTAAAGAATGTGATGTAGAAACACGAGGAGTAGTAGTTGACAAAATGGAACAAGAACACCTTCATGGCTGGGTTGTTCTCATAGTCAGTCTGGTCCTTGGGAGCTCTGCAGCTAGAATAAAGAAAAGGTAAGTCTGTAAAACTGTGAACGGCTTTGAGACCCTAATCAAAGCCACGGATACATGAGTTAACCCAATAAATATGTATACATATATATATACACAATTCACACTGTTTTCATATCAGCTGTTTTGAATTTCTTAACATATCCACTATGTTAATTCCAACTGTACACACTGTTGTAAGAGTTTCTCCCACTAAGAACGCAATATCCCACAAGGCAAAAAAAAAAAAAGTCATCCGTTCCTTAAAATTTATAAGCACAACAGTATCCAAAGGGCAAGAACTGTCCTCTGTCAGGTGTAATTTGAAAGAAAGCTACTTCTCAACATCCTGCTAAATAATATTCTCTTGTCTCCCTGAACAGCAGTAAGGTAGGACTATTGAAGGAGAAAAACCAAACACGGGGCAACTTGCTAGAAACATTTGGGGAACATAAAACGGTCATCCTCCTAGTTCAGAATTTGAATTGGTCTTAGTATTTTCAGAAGATGACCACTGAGCAGACCACTGGGAGAACCACCCAGCCACATGCAACGTGTGGGAAGCACTTAACTTAGGCCGCTAAGCCGCTGGGTGGGATACAAGCCAGAGAGAAGAAACATTTATTATAGAAGCCGCACCTGATGAGAATGGAGCTACACTAACAGGAACAGCATGGGGGGAAGACACATAACAGTGTGATTAATTGTCCTCTCCGTAACGCGCAAGCAAATCTGCCTCTGGAACCACAACCCTCTTCCACTTATTTGCAATACAGAGACTATTTACTTTCAACAATAGGGTACATTATCTAATATAATTGAAATTATTATTAAACACTGACATATTTACACAGAGCTTGGACATTCTAAAGGGACCTTTGTCCCTTTTACTAATGCAAAAATGGAGCTAATTCACTTCTCATATAGGCTAGAGAAAATACGTTTACACTTGAAGTTAACTAAAGAGTGTAATGTACTGCAATTGAAGTGCCTAAAAGATAATCTCTGTTTTGACCTGGTTCTAAAACTTGTGTAGAAATTATCTCAGCTGCAGGAGGAGCTTACCAGAGTCAGTCATCATGACTGTCACTTTCTCATATATGGCTTTCAGGGTCATGAAGATGATAAAACTGATGAGGGAACCAGTGATGGGCGTGGCCCACCTGCACAGTCAGGTACTTTTGGATTGGGTCTGTTCCACTCAGGTTCTTGGGAAGTTTTGCAGGAAATACAATGAACACTGAAAGTCCGTAGACAATGATCCCAATAACTGAAGCAATGGTCAACAGGACCTGACAACCCAAAAACCCAGCAGCATGAGACTCACTAATGATCGTATTTTTACACAGAAAACTTGCCCCCAACCCAGCTTAAACAGAAAACATGCATGTGTTGTAAACTTCACATAAACGTGAGAAATGATATAAATAGCACGTAAATGCCATAAGAGACGTGAATATCAGGCATGTTAAATTTTAGTGGAGGAGGAATGAAAGATGTCAAAAAGAATGAGTGCATCCACTAATGTAACACGCTGGCAGCAGTAGCAGCTGTGTGTAGGGCATAGGGAATATATGGGAACTCCACTTTCTGTGAATTTTTCTGTAAACCTAAAACTGCACTAAAGAAGAAAGCCTATTAAGTATATTTTAATGGGTGAAAATGGGGCAACTGGTGGCATGTTCTTTTGGAGGGAAGTCTGTGATAGCAGAACAAATGAAAGTATCCCTTCTACATCTGTAGAATTACTTAGGTTATGAACTAGTTGTAACCCATGAAGGGGATATGCTTCCTTTCAAGGGGGAACCTATCACTGATTCAGGGTTCAGCAGGTGCTAGCTGTCGTCTTCATTCTGAATAGAACCAGTGAAGCTATGGACATGCCCTGAGGGAAACAGTGGAAGTGACAGCAGGTCTCTGCTGATGAAAGCTTCACATGCTTTTCATACTCCTTGAGATCTTAAAATGGCAGGTATTCCTACTCCCTGCATTTGCACAAGATTCATGTCCCTGATCCACTGTAGTTCTGACTGTGTGGACCCAAGGGCAGCGGGGGTGTCTGAAGCATAATTTCACGTGGCTAATAGGGTTTCAGTTCCTCACTAGGCAGGTTTCTTTCTGGCCACTGAAGAATGCGCATTAAAGATCCCATTTTTAAACAGTTTTCCTTCCATGTACCTTCTTGGTCATAGTCCAGAAGCATGTACTCAGTGTCCCTGTCTGCTCCTGATGGCTGCCCCAGAGAGAAAGCTACAAAGAATGTGAATTTCAGGACTAAGTGAACCACATCATGTTATTTACAGCAGCGGGCGGCTGGCTTGCACCTGCAGGGGAGAGCAGAGGGAGTGCTTACAAGCCCCTCCTGGAGCCACACTCCTGCATCTGGATCCCAGCTCCCGATGCTAGCTGTGGGGCCTTGTGCAAATTTCTTAACCTCTTGTGGCTTCAATCTCCTCACCCATATAATGGGGGAATAACAATAGCAATTTATAGGACTATTATGATGAATCAATTATTTACTAATTGTGAATACAATTGGAACATTAACCGCAGGCATGTGAAAAACTCTACCTAAGTATTAGCTACAAATATGGTGACCAAAGTCTTAAAAAGGTGTTTTACTTAGTTTTTAAGCCATCAGATTGTAGAGAAAGCATTTTATTTTCTCCTCTACTCTCTTTCATCATCCTTTTCTTCAGTTAAATCTTCATGCTTGTGAAAGGAATAACTTTTTGGTGTGTGTGTGATTAAATGTGAAAATTAGTTAAGGCTGAGAAAAATGTATTATAGAAGGTATATTAAGCCTTCCTCTCTTGTACAGCACATATAGGCCATTTAAATACTATGCATTTTTAAAAGTCTACATAATAATTTTTTAATTATGTATTAAGTAAACATAATAGTTAAGAATCCTTAAATGCTTACTATTGCTTCAGCACACATCTATTTTTCAAAATCCTCACAATCACCCTGTGGGGAAGGTAATATTATATCTCTTTTACAGATGAGGAAATACAGCCACGTGGAGATGATGCAATTTGCCCCAAATCAAGCAACTATTCAGTGAAAGTACTGAAATACTCAAAGAACCCAAAGACACACTAACTGTATAGCACTGTCTCCTACATGGTCTGTAAAATCAATTCTAATTCATTTCAGAACTTTTACAAACTTGACACATTTCCATTTTTCTTCCAAGCACTTAATGGGTTCAATATTTCTTAAGAAACAGGAAAGCTTTCCATTCTCCTTCCTCAAGTTTCTTCTAATTTATCATCTTTTCTGATCATAAATTTAACACTTGCTCATTAAAGAAAATTTGAAAGTACTCAGTAGTGGACAGAACTGCTGTCCTGGATCTGTCCCCAGTCTTAGAAGAGGACCCAGAACTTGCTTTAGGATAAGTAACCTCTATTTTGTTTATAGTCCTGTGATTTAACCTCGATTGACCCACTCTTTCTGAAGCACCAGAAGTAGATCTCAGTTGGTTTAAGACAAATAATACCCCTCATAGTATTGGCCTCTCACATGATCGGAGAATTGGCAAATAACCCAGGAAGAGCCACTATTATGTGAAGAGATACATACTGGTGCCCATGTGAACCATAAGCTTCCTCCATTAAGAGAGGAAGCTGCCAAAAGAGACCTGTCTTTGTTTGGATGGATGATCTGGGATGCTGCGTGCCTAGAAGCAACATGCTGAGACATCTTTGGACACAGAATGAAGACAGGACAAAAGCAGCCCTTGACATCATCTGGGCTAGAGTATCTCTCCTTGACTGAAGCCAGACCTCAGACCTGAGGTTTTCATTTACAGGAACCAATAAATCCCATGCATCCCCATTTTTTGGTTGTTGTTTAAACACATTGGAGATTGATTTTGTCACCTACAATCAAAAGACTCCAACTCTGAAAATGAATAAAAAATAAAATAAGAATAATGCTTTGACCTATAGACATAATTTCTTCAGAACGGTGCATTGTTTGTATATTACAAATCATTTTATATATTAATTTTATTCTCAAATCTATCATAAGCATAACACTTTGACATGTCATAAAATATTTTCATGGACACACTTTTTCATGGCTGCATACTATTCTACTTTGTGAAGAGTTGGAAGAATATTTTGGCTGAGATTTTATATATATATATATACATATAAAAGTATGTCTGTGACTTGCATCCATAATGACTTTTCCCTGCCATTTTGAAATAATTCCTGATTAAATTTTTTCAAAGCTGAATTAGTGGATTAAAACATATGAATATTTTTGACTCTTGATATCAACTGCCAGACTGCTTTCTAAGAAGGCTTGAGGAGTACACCAGAAATTAACACAGCATTGTAAATCAAACATACTTCACAAAAATTATCCAGTAACCTAGGCATGGGATTGGTGATCACTGACATTTCATCCTCATAAACAGAGCTGTGTCACTTGAGAGGTGGAAAACTATTTCATTTTGATGTGCACTGAGTGAATTACCATTGAAGTGTGACATCTATTTTTTCCTTTGTGAATGTGTGTTCATCTTCTCTGCCTTCTACGCTCCTGAGATATTTTGATGTTACATTTGAAGTGATCTGAACTCTCTATGTATTGAAGGAATTAGCCCCTTGTCGGATTTGTAAACAAATAACATCCTCTGCTTCTGATGCATGGAAATCTTTGTATAATTTCCTCTGAAACTTACTGTTCATCTAGAGGTTGTATACTCATCCATATTTATTTCTAGTTTTTTTTCTATTTGTGTTACTTTTTAAATGTTTCTGGAATTTATCATAATATATGGTTCACTGTATGATTTCAATCTTTTCTTTTCCCCCCAAGTAGCTAACAAGTGTTCCATTCACTGAATAACCTTTATTTATATCCCTGATTTGTAATGCCTTCCATCTCTTATAGTAAATTATTATTTATATCAGAGCCCATATCTGGACTTCCTGCCCTATTTTCTAATCTGGCTATTCTTGAACTAGTAAAACTCTCATTATCTTATTAATTATTATATTGCTAATATGATTTTATTCACAATAAACCCAAATGAATTTTATAACTTCTGATATTTTGGAGATATGATCTTTTAATCTAGAATCATGTGATTAAAGCATCTTTTATATCTTTCAGTAGTTTACTTTTATTTTTTGATAGTTCCTACTATCCTTTAGTTAGGCTATTCTTGGACATTTTACCTAGGTTGTTACACTTGGAAAATTTTAGAAATCTTAATGCCTCCATCTGGTCTCTTAATCAGACCCTGGAGAATCCTAAACCACTGATCTGATTTGAACAAATGAGGTGAAAAGAATTGGGGGAAGCACTGTGTGCAGAAGAGACTGTGGACCCTCCAGAGTGGCGCCCTGCGTTGGCTCAGATTTTCTCTGGAAAAAGTTTTCTCTATGAGACTACATAGTTCCCAACTTGACTTTCAGTTTTCTCAGCATTTCACATTAGATTTTAAAAGTCTGTGGCAGGTTCTTACCCAGAAAAAGAGCACTTGCACAAAGGGTTATATGTATACACTTTCCCCAGGTGGTAAATGGAACACGCTCTTCTTCCTTATTAAAAAAACAAGTTTAGTCAATCAAGGGATTACACCAATGAAATGCTATTTCTCCTAACTGGTCACTAAATCCTAAACATAAAAAAAATATTAATTTTCAGACATTGCCTCCTTGTTTGTAAATGCATGGGTTTTTTTCCTGTTTTTTTTTCTTTTCTTTTCTGTTAACCGATGTCAAACACACAACAAAATATGTACAGTGTTCGTTTTAATACTATTTTTTGAAAATGCACATGTGAAGAGTAAACTGTTTCCCTGCCATGGTCTGAGCACTTGACAAGGCCAAGATTTAAAGCTCTATTCCTTAGCTTGCCTTTGATTTCAGAAGTGAAGGTAGTGACAGCTTAGAGTCTGTGCAGGACAGAAAGAGTCACAGGTATCTGCAGCTAACTGGTCTCCACTGTGTGTTTCTTGGTTGAGCTTTATGTGTTAATTAGCTACAACTATGAAGTTTAAGAGTTTCCATTTCAGAGTTTATATTTAGAATTTTTTAAGAGATGAAATCAGTTAGACTCAAGATTTAACTGGATTATAAAACCAGATATAGTATAATAATAGCTGTAACTAAGTACATGGCCCTTCCTCTATGCCAGGAAGCCTTCCAAGTAGATTCTGTACATTACTTCGACCCGTCCTTACCACTGTCATGAAGAAGCAACTCTCTTATTCTTATTTTATAGGAAACTATGGCACAGAGAAGTTAAGTTGTCCAAGATCACTCAGGAAGCAAGCTGCTGTGTACAAATATGAATTTAGGCAACTTCATTCCCAAGATCTCACTACCACAACGCTGGCCTCTCTAAACAATGGAGCATGCTTTCACAAGTAAAGTAAAATACTTCAAAAAAAAAACTAAAAAAAAAAGGCAATTTTTTAAATAAGGAAGAACGATAAAGTTAAATGAGTCTTCATCTTCAATTTTTCAACAAGCATGTTCCAATGAAAATTTAAACTAATTAGCTGGCAATTTTAAATTTAAACTTGGCAGTTTAAATGACCAAAAACTTTTCTTCAGTATTTTTTGTATGCTGCCAATATGATAAGTTTTTGTTTTTCAGGACTCAAAAGCATTATGAACATCTAATTTTGTCTAAGATTCAGCTTTCATCTCTGAATGTACAGTCTTTCACCAACATATGCTTTTACCCCCATCTTCAGTTGTAAACAATGGGAGCTATTCATAATGGGGATTATTAGAAGCTTATTACATTGTAAAAGATAAATGTCACTTTCTATTGGTAGCTGAATCTCATTTTTTTCCATTTATAAAAGAGGATTTTGACCTGCTCTCTCCATATCTTTTCAGTGCCAACATTCTGTAGATCTGTGATTCATTTATTAAATCTATATTTGGAGACATTTTCAGATGCTCCTAATAAAAGAATTTTTTCCAAGAGTTATTCATGCTCATAACCTTCTGTCCTGCTCCTGCTGACTGCAAGAACAAACAGCTCTAAATTATCTCAGCTGATGGAAAGAAGCAATAATACAAATGACTCAAAAATCATCTTTTCATAGCTCTAGAATGTTGATACAAAGATATACAGTTTTATTTTTTTAATTTTGCAGCAGGAGTGGCAGCAATAAATTTACATTTTCAATTATGTAAAATGACTAGCTCAAACACTGCTCAAACACTGATGGCACCTCAACAAATGTTTCCCTGCTTCTTCTACCCTTTCCCTGACTTTAGGATGAGAGCCATGCTTCTTTGTGCACATCCCAACAGGAAGGGGGAGCAGTGACCGGGACTTAGTTCAAGACAAAGGGGCACTTAGTCTACGATGAAAACAAGGCCACATGTGAAAAAATGGGAGTCAACTATAAAAACCAATTTGTCTTTCCTTCTACATCTATGTTATTGCAGCTAATTTATATTTTGCATTTTTTTATTGGTGTTATGAAAGGATACAAATCAATGCCTCTTTTCTTATACACTTATACCAGTCTTTTTCTTTTCCCCCTTTTTACTGTTATTATGAAGGAAGGGCCTCACTTCTCTTCTGTGTCCACCATTCCAGGCAGTGCTCCTTCACCTTGGCTGCACATTAGAATAACCAGAGGAGCTTTAAAAACTTCCCTATGCCAGAATGCACCCCAGGCCACTAAGTACCATCAGAGTTTGCAGTGGTGGAATCCAGGCACCAACATTTTTTAAGGTCCCCTGGTGATTCCAACATGCAGCCAAGGCTGACAAGTCCAGAAGTAAACAGACTAAAGTGTATCTAAACATCACCCGCTTTTCCTGGGTAATCTCATCTATCTCCACGTGGGGACACCGCGCCTCCTATTCTGGTCGGACTTGTTCTTCCTGCTCAACCGTGTCCCATTTGTACTCAAGTTCAGCCTGGCGCTGCTTTCAGAACTCCAAAAGTAAGGTGACTAACAGAGCGAGAGAACAGCAGAATGTGGATCTTCAGTGATGACTGATGCTTCAGAAATCTGTACTTAATATTTATTACACTTAACACTTTGGTAAATGGTTAATAAAATCACATTATATTTATAGGCGATACTAAAAAAAATGAGTTAATACCTTTTGTTTAAGAAAAAAGAAAATGTAGATAATTTATTGAACTTTTGGGAACAGACTAGCTCTCTAGCTCAGGGGAAAGGTATTAACGTGATGATCAGAGGCAGGTGACTGTGTCTGATGCTAAAGTACCTGCTACCAGCACATTATGCCCACTAAAAACACAAATATCGGGGGGAAGGGTGGGTATAGCTCAGTGGTAGAGCACGTGCTAAGCATGTACAAGGTCCTGGGTTCAAGCCCCATTACCTCCATTAAAAAAAAGTTAAAAAAAGCACAAGTAACTGTCACAATTTTAAAGCACTGCACTGTCCACCCTCCAAGCCTTCTCCTCACATTCCTCTGTCTCTTCTGTCCAAAGGACCTGAGGGTGGGGAAGGGGATGAGAATGCTTTAGTAGCCCCTGCATTTCTATTTTCCACCACCACAGTCACACAAACTTAAAATAATATTCTTAAATATGGAAAACTGCCATTTTCCTCAATCATCAGTAAAGTAATTTTTAGAAATCGTCATTCTGTTTTAAGACTCGTAACTTTAAATAGCAGACAAAAACAACATGAAATGTTAATTGAAAATGTGGCTTCAGGGTAAATTCCCTAAGCCCTTCTTCCCACCAGACTGTTACCACTAGGCCCCAACTCTAGAGAAATTGCAGAATAACCACTGTTCCCTCCACCATTGTATCTGAGTCTCTACAATGCTCTGAGAATAAAGAGGAAAAAGACACAGTCCCTGCTTCCGGGAGCTCCTAGGTGCACAGGACTCATAGTGAAGTGATGGCTGAGGAGGCGTGTTAAGAGGGCTTGGTTAACAGTCAGCAGAGGGTGCTCAGGGCAGAGAGCCGGAACTGTAGCCAAGGCTCTCCCAGAGAAGGGAACCACTGTGCTGAGTTCTGAGATGCCCTAGAAGTGATCAGGTGAAGGTATAATGTTAAGGCCATTTCTCCCTGGGGAGCTGCGCATGCAAAGGAGGGAGACCAAACAAAGCCAGGTCCTTTCCAGGAACTGTAAATAGTCTAGAAGCGAGCACAGGGTGTGGGAGGCAGATGAGGCAACCAGGTGGAGAGATCACAGGTGTACATCACAAAGGACTCTGTGTGCCTCCAAGGTAGAGGAGACATGCAAAGTGATCTAGAAAGAGACAAGATAGAGGCAGGGAGGACTATTGGCAGGTTCATGTGAAGGCCTGCTGAGGCCCTGCCAGGAGAAGAGAGAAGAAAACATTTCAGCAGGTGGATGGATTGGCCACAGGTGTGATGGAAGGGCAGGAAGAGGTCAAAGATGCCGGCCAGCTTTCTGGGTTTGGCAGTGTCTAAATTATAGTGCTATTCCCTGAAATAAGAAAGGCAAGAACCTCCTAGCGGAAAACATAGGCAAAACATTATCTGACATACGTTTCAAAAATTTTCTCCTAGAAGAAATAAAAGCAAGAATAAACAAATGGGACCTAATGAAACTTACAAGCTTCTGCAGAGCAAAGGAAACCAGAAATAAAACAAGAAGTAAACCTACGGAATGGGAGAAAATTTTTGCAAGTGAAACCAACAAAGGCTTGATCTCCAAAATATATAAGCAGCTCATATGACTCAATAAGTAAAAAATAAACAACCCAATCCAAAAATGGGCAGAAGACCTAAACAAGCAATTCTCCAAGGAAGACATACAAATGATCAAAAAGCACATTAAAAAATGTTCAATATCACTAATTATGAGAGAAATGCAAATCAAAACTACAATGAGGTATCACCTCACACCAGTCAGAATGGCCGTCATTCAAAAATCCACAAATGACAAATGCTGGAGAGGCTGTGGAGAAAGGGGAACCCTCCTACACTGCTGGTGGGAATGCAGTTTTGTGCAGCCACTATGGAAAACAGTGTGGAGATTCCTCAAAAGACTAGGAATAGACTTACCATATGACCCAGGAATCCCACTCCTGGGCTTGTACCCAGAAGGAAATCTACTTCAGGATGACACCTGCACCCCAATGTTCATAGCAGCACTATTTACAATAGCCAAAACATGGAAACAACCTAAATGTCCATGAACAGGTGACTGGATAAAGAAGATGTGGTATATTTATACAATGGAATACTACTCAGCCATAAAAACCGACAACATAACGCCATTTGCAGCAACATGGATGATCCTAGAGAATGTCATTCTAAGTGAAGTAAGCCAGAAAGAGAAAGAAAAATACCATATGAGATCGCTCATATGTGGAATCTAAAAAACAAAAACAAACAAAAACAAAGCATAAATACAGGACAGAAATAGACTCATGGACAGAGAATACAGACTTGTGGTTACCGGGGGGGGGGGTAGCGGGTGGGAAGGGATAAACTGGGATTTCAAAATTGTAGAATAGATAAACAAGATTACACTGTATAGCACAGGGAAATATACACAAAATGTTATGATAAATCACAGAGAAAAAAATGTGACAATGAGTGTGTATATGTCCATGAATGACTGAAAAATTGTACTGAACACTGGAATTTGACACAACACTGTAAAATGAGTATGAATCAATAAAAAATGTAAAAAAAAATACAAACCAATTTGAACCTGTTGAAAAGACATTTGCTCAAAACAGCACAGTAGCAATGAAGTTGCTCTGGCTGGCAGGGACTTATTGGATTCCTGTGAGTGCTGGACTCCTCACATGGAATTCCCTTGGCACTCCAGGACGCCTGTGGTTGTCCCCATGGGTTTGTGGCCATATGTGGCACACACAAGTCTCTGGCTTTGCCACAATTTCAATGCCTTTTTTGGCTTATGAAAGGTTTTGCACTCAAATGGAGTTTTCTTGAGTCCACTCACTGATGTCATTTACCAGATTTATAGTCCAGATCTGACATTCTGGACTCTTAAAATCTTGCAGACATTCAAATGTTTCAGTTTGGATGTGTATTCACCTCTGGAGGCCTGGACCATATTCGATAAAGCCACCCGGACAAGTTCAGCAAAATGCAAAGAAATTTTTCTCTCTGCTAGACTGAAATGTCTATGAAGGTATAAAAACTTCTGCGTCTACAAATGTAGGGAACCAACTCATCAATAACATATCTATCCGTAATGCATGGACATTTAAAAAAATACTGTATTTACTCCTATCAAATTCTATCTGGCTTTTGCCAAATTTTGTCCTAAACTGTAAGGAAAGTATATAAATTTAGAGAATTTTTTACCTTTTAAGAGAGAAAGGATCCCTCCTACTCGGTTGGTGGGAATGTAAATTGTGCAGCCACTTTGGAGGACAGTATAGAGTTTCCATAAAAAACTGAAAATAGACTTCCATGTGATCCAGCAATCCCATTCATGGGTATATTTCTGGAGAAAAATATAATTCAAAAAGACACATGCACCCCAATGTTCACAGCAGCACTATTTACAATAGCCAAGACACTGAAACAACCCAAGTGTTCACTGACAGATGAATGGATAAAGAAGTTGTGGTATACTATATATATATATATATACACACATATATGCATATATATACACACAGATATACACACATGAACACACACACACACAATGGAATACTGATCAGCCATAAAAAATAAAATAATGCCATTTGCAATAACATGGATGGACCTACAGGGTATTATGCATAGTGAAATAAATCAGAGAAAAAAAACAAATATTCTATGTATTAACTTATATGTATATATAAAAAATAGAACAAATTAATTACTATAATAAAACAGAAATAGACTCACAAGTACATAGAACAAACTGGTGGTTACCAATGGGGAGAAGGAGGAGAGGGGAGGCAGGAAAGTTGTAGGGTATTGAGAGGTAAAAATTACTATGTATAAATTGGATAGCTTACAGGGCTGCATCATACAGCACAGGGAAATATAGCCATTATTTTATGGTGACTTTAAATGGAATATAATCTATAAAAATGTTGAGCCTCTGTGTTGCACACCTGAAAATATTATGATGTAAATCAACTATTCAATTACAAAATTTTTCATCAAAGTTTTCTTTTCATATTATTTGCAATAAGTTAGAAGCCAGAACTGTCAATAGAAACATAGTGTAAGTCACAATTTTCCAGTAATACCATTTAGAAAATAAAAAGGAACAAGTGAAATTAATTCCAGTAATAATTATATTTATCCCAAAATATCCAATATACTATCATTTAAAAAGTGTGATTGACACTTTTAAAACTTATTAATAAATATTTTACATTAGTTTTGTTGTATGCAGTCTTAAAAATCTATTATGTATTTTCCACTTATAGAACATCTCAATTCAAAATAGCCACATGTGGCTAGTGGCTACTATACTAGACAGAGCAGATTACACCATTCACACTTCTGATAAATTACCTTCTGTTACTTATTTTAAAAACTTGCAGAAAAGGCTTTAGAAATTCCCTGTATCAAACAAAGCAACCTTGACGGGTGGGGAGTATCTTCATTATAAACTGAAAAATAAAGGTAAGAGAGCCATGGTTACATGTATGTTAATGTAACAATACCTTCTTAATTCATTCAGGACTTTACAATCTTTCTTCATATGCCAAGGATTCACTGTCACTGTACAATATTTTTCACTGTTATTTTCTTTGGAATTGAGAGGGTTCTGATGAACCTGCTTTGTGCATCTGTACATAAAAGAAAACAACAAAACAGCTACAAGAGCTACAGTGAATGCCCCCCCATTAATTTAGAAGAAGTCTCACAGTATTTCCCAACATAAATGCTAAAATATAATTCAGAACACTTTGTGATGGTCAGCATGATTTTAACAAAAAAGTAGATAATTACCTCCCTGGTGTCAAAATTCTTTCAGAGATGTGTACCTGAAATTTAGTAAAAATGATTTTGCATATATCTTTGAAAGAAATGCTAAGAAATGATCTTTTCTGTTGGAAATTAGCCTGCTTTTACATTCTGCAGTAGGCATACGTGTTTACAAACCAGGCAGGAACTGGATCATATTTTACACATACTTTAGAAACTGATTTGAATTTTGCTTTCTACCTGCAAGGCTATTTCTTACGTAATTACATAAGCTGGCCACTATACTAAATTTTGTTTCACTGTTTGCTTAATCCTCACAACAACTCTGTAAGCTGCTATTATTACCCCCATATAACAGATAAAGAGCTTGAGGCAGAAAATAATTTGGGTAACTTGGTAACTGGTGGAGCTCGGTAAGATTGCAGCCAGTCTGACACTCAAGTCCATTCTTCTCACCGATGTCTGATACTGCTACCTACATTCAGCAATGACAACTGAATTCATATTTAAGTGTGTCATTTCTAAAAGCGCAAAGCTATAGTAGTACTGTTGTGTAAATTATTCTTTTGAGATGTGATTGCCAAAAAAACAAAAACAAATAAAATCAGGGTGCCACTGAGTGGAGGGCGAACTGCATATGGATGGACAAAAGGGGACTTTGTGAGGACACAGTTGCACAACTCTATAAATATCTAAAATGGCTGATTTGTACAATTATAATTTGTGAATTTTATGGCCTGTAAATTACACCTTAATACAGCTATTAAGAAACTGGATATCAAATTAAGACTAAAACACATATATATATATCACACAAAGAACAACAGGCAAATATCATTATTTACTGTACCATTCTTTCATGCAGCTTCCTTTCCTCACCCGTTCCTGAAATGATGACTCAGTTTTATAATATTTTAAATTATTTAGCAAATAATTTTTGACAGACTACTATGTACCCAGGACTAATCTAGGCACTTGGAATAGATCAATAAACAAAACAAAATTCCTGTCCTCACGGAGCTTGGTTGGAGTCTAGCTGGGTTGGGGGGTGGAGATGACAATTCACACAACAGAGAGGCAGAGGAAGTGGCATGTTAAGAAAGAGGAACCATGGAAAAAATAAAAAAAGGGCAAGGTAAAGAGAGTTTAGGGCATGGGATGATGGTGATGTTGTATTAAATACCAGAGCAGGCCACACTGAGGACTGAGGTTAGAAAAAAGACTAGGAGGTGAGAAGTCCCAGGTAGACGGAATAACCATCACCGAGGCCAGCGTGCACCTCTCATGTTCCAGAATGGGGGCACTGCTGGAGCTGCGGAGAAGGGTCAGTGCAGATCCTGTATGGCCTTGGAGGACGTTGCAAGGACTGTGGCTTTTACCCGGAGTGAAATTGGGAGGCACTGCAGAATGACGACACAATCTAACTTAGGTTTTCACGGCTCACTTGACTGCCGGGTGAGAATAGTCAAAACGGCTCAGAGATGAAAGGAGGGAAGCCTCTGAGAAGGGCTGTGCAGGAGGAGAGGACAGTGGCTCAGGGCAGGGAAGCAGCAGTGGAGGCAGGAGCCATGGTGAGAAGTGGCTGGGTTCTGGATCTGTTTTAAAGGCAGTGTTAAACCAGATCTATTGACAGAATTCATGTGGTATGTCGGTGAAAATCAGAATAACTCCAAGTTTTTTGACCCAAGCAGCTGGAAGGATTAAGTTTCCACTAACTGAATGGAGAATGTTGCAGAAAGGACCAGTTTGGGGGGTAGGACGACAAAGAGCTCAGTTTTTACACATGTTGATTTTAAGATATCAGAGTTCCAAGTGAAGATGTCAAATCAGCAGAAGATTGTAATAGTTCAGAGTTGGAGAGAAAAAGTCTAGAGGGAGGCAGAAATGTGGGAATCATGGGTCACACAGGTGGTAGAGGAAGACATGAAACCCAGATACTCAAACATTAAGATAACCTGGCATTAACCATAGAAGTTGTCCTTGAGGGCCTGCCTACTAGGTGTGGATATCAGTCCTATTTCCCAACCACTCGAATTTTATAAAGGAACTTACAAATGAATTCGTGCAAGACACTGCCTCCAGTGGGTGGATCCAGAGAAGGAGTGGGAGAATGGGATGCTGCACGCTACTCCCTACGGTAGAATATATGTGTGTGTGTGTGTGTGTGTGTGTACGCATGTTTGTGTGCACAGGGGGATGAGACATACCTGGCTTAAGAAAAAGAGCAAGTAAGTCTAGAAGCCGAAAGATGAAAGAAAATCCAGATCTGGTAGAGGGAAGAGGGGAAACACTGTGTACTGTAAGACATATCCCCATACTGCCATTTCCCACCATCCTTTCATCAGGAACACAGTTGGAAAGGGGGGAATTATGTAGATACGTGTGATGTACACAAACTTTCTGACTATGTAACACTTAATATCTACATATGTAGCAAGTTAATGATATTTATATCTGCTTCAAGTTTAATAACAAGTTCACAACAGAGGGAAAATAAAATATTGAGGACTGGTAGGAGTATCATAGAAGGCCTTTCAATGCTCACAATGGAAGCAAAAGCAGCTTCACCCCACAAAGAATGTCAATAAGAGTCAAGAATGTTTATATTTGCTTAAGAAATTGAGAGTTACAGCTTCCTGCTTTAAAGAATTAACTTTAAGACAGATACCATACTATAAGCAACGTCTATACTGAAGCTTTCTTAAAGCCATTTTTAGTTTCTGCTTGTTCTGATGTACTCCAGACACTCTGCAAAGAAAACCTTCTTTTCAAAGGCTTAAAGGAATAAAAAAAGAAATAACACTGCATTCTTTTCAGTGTTCTCTGTACTGAAAGTCACTTGCAAATGAAGCACCCAGCCACAGGTCTACATTTTTAACAATAAAGTCGTTTGCACAATTTTTCAATTGCTATGTGACTTTGTGTCAGTCTCTCACTAAGAAGCAGAATGGAGTACCAGAAAATGACACATCAGGTCTATAACTACAGATGTGGGAGATGAACTTACACCAGGAAACAGCTAAGTGGGAGGGTAAGGTTTACCTTTTAAGTTACCGTAAGTGCAGTTACACCTGCTCCCTGCTTCCCCTGTGAAGTGAAGAGCTAGTCTTTTCCAGAAAAGCTCTCATTCTGAGAACTGTCTTCTTTAAAATATTCGGAGATTCTCTTTTAAAGTTCTTTCATTTTTAAGTCTTTCCCCAACTCTACATCCCATAACAAGTGTAAAAATTATCCTACAGCCTATTGTTACAGAACATACTCTACAAAAGCTGAGGTTTCCCAGGGTTTGGATCCCAGAACTCTGCTACCAGATAATCCTAAAGCTTTCCTTCCATAACAGACTCTTCCGCCAATTCCCAGCTGCGGGCAAATTCGGCTTCTTAGACCAGGTAACTTTCTAACTCTGCCTACGAACACTCTGCTGCCAGGAAAGGAACTCTCAGACCGAAAGCACACAATGCCCCTAGTGAGGGTTGCCTCCTTCAATCAATCAAGATGCCATCACAAAGCAAATATTTAAACCTACTGCAAAACTTCTGAAGACATCTTACAAACAATATAGTTTCTATAGATGCATACTATTTGCTCTGGAATAGTGATTTCCAATGGAAGGAACAAAGGACCACATGACCCAAGCAATTTTTAAAACTGCACATAACCATCCCTCTTCATGTGAGGATTCAGGCAAGCCCGTCTTACAGGCCTAGGTGTAACAGAATGAGAGCACCTCTAGGAGTAGGATGAAAAGCAGCGAGGTAGACTTCTAGTGAAAGGGGGTGATGTAACAGGGCCCATCGCCCACTTACCTACCACCACAGGACAATCATCTCAGATCGAGAACAAACACTTTGGGAAACAGAGTTTGTTTATATTTCTATGGATTTCTGGTGGAAATAATATCCTGAGTCATGTGAAGTTGTGGCTGCCAAATTGAACAGGGGACTGGACATTTTCACATTCAGGACAAAAATAGCCCCTGGATAGCCACCATATCTGCTCTCCCCTTTGCCTGTTAACCCCAAGAGCTGCAGGACTCTCCTGCTTGCAATGACACCCACCAATTCTCACAAATTCTTGCCAAGTTCACGTCATCAGCTGGTGGTGTCAAAGTCACTATTTGTACTGCTATGAAGTCCCTCCATTACTTTATATCCCTTCTATTTTCTCTCTTGTCTTCCTAGCTACACTTGCATACACAAGATGGTTACTGCACTAACATTGCCTCTGTAATCAGTCCAGGATATAGGAAGTAGAGATTCAACTGTAACCAGTCCCAGAATACTTGTCATGCCACTCTAGTGTCCCAAAAAATACTCTGGCATCCATCATCTCACCCAAACAACCACTGCATTACTTAGAGGTTGTAAAATTAGAGGGCTTTCTCTACTGGGAAACACTGTGGCTTGTGGTAGAGTTGTGATTTCAGTTTTTGCAACTGGTTACAGGCAAAAAGACATGGTCCACAAAATTTCTTCAAGCGTTTGGAATTTAAACTTTCATTAGATACAGAGCCGGAGGACTAACCGTAATCTATGAACATATGGTCATATTATCAAATAATGTTCATGTCTACCTTACAGACATGTAAGAACTTGGATTACACCTGCAGCCTGTAGGCCTTTGGAATTGGATGTGAAGCATCCTGTGAAATAAAAACCTCCTATCCAGTCACAGAACACCTTACAGACAACATCACACTAATGTCACTGAATACATTAGTATAGTCCATGTATGGTTAAGTTACACCTCCAATTTCTCAGAGATGGAAAGGAGATGTCTAGAAAAGATGGAAAACCCAATTACTAAAACAGCTCAAAAGTTAATGCAGACTCCTACACATCCCAGAGCAGAGGGCGGAGGGGGCATTTCCCAAAACTCTGTCCTTCCCCAGGACGTGGCATGTGGGGAAGCAGGCAGGAATGTGTGGCTGGGACTCGGAGGTGGAGAGGTGATGAAAGCAAGAGTGGAACTGCTCTGGTCCTAGAACAACAGAGCTGTAAAATGCTCGGCTTCAGTACAACCCACTCCCTCTCCCACTTTCCCTCCCACCTATGTGACAAACAGAACATAACCAGGCACTTTCTGCCCATGACGGTGACTACTAGCAGGAAAGGGACCAGGATAAAAGCATGTCCTATAAAAGATCAGTCTGATTTTAAGGCTATGTTATAAACAATGAACAGCACTCTCAGAGTGGGACACTTGTGAGGCGCTCAAGTAGGGAGGAGGAGGTTGAGGATCCATTTCCAGCACTTCCATGTCTTTTATCACTCCTATTTCTGACCTTTCCTTTGCCACTATTTGTAGCACTTGCCATCACTGGCAGGTAAAGGGGCAGCAATGTGACTTGGCCGTTTGGCTGATGGGGCTACATTTCCCAGCAGTGGAATGAAAAGGCACTGGAAGGCGATCAGCTGGATGATGTGAACTGTGGTCCTGGCCTGTGCCAAACACTAACCAGGTGACCGTGGGTTAGGCTCTTAGTCTCTCTGGGCTTCCGGCTGTTTACTTATAAAAGAAGGTTTTGTCATTGCACAAATATATCCAATATGAAATGTAACGTGAAAGTCAAACATAATGACATCTCACCTGCTTGCCTCAGGGAACTGTACAAGCACTGAACACTATGTGAATGTAAACACAGACTTAAGAAAACTTTTTAGGTAAAGCGCTAAACTGAACATGGAGATAAAGTTTTATGGATTTTCTTGGCTTTTTTTTAAATTGCAACACTGAATTAATAGTTATTAGCTATAATCCACACCACCACCCTGCGAATAAATAAAGTAGGTAAGCACTGCCTGGATGCATGTTTTGTCCGATGCTAAGCAGGGTGAGGGGTATAAAGGAGGCTGAACAAGGTAGTCTTCTCCAGTTACCAGCTAACTGAGGAAAAACATTGGAAACCACCCAGGGATGGTACCAAGTCAGTACTCAAAGCCAAGATTACAGGCTACTGATCATAAACAGTGCAGGAATACAAAGAGGAGCTAGAAGTATTTGGAGTAAATAGGGAAGACTCTATGAAGGGGATGGGGCTCCAACTAGTTCTCAGGGCAATTGTAATCTGTTTTAACTGAGGACTGGATAGGAAAAGGCTGGTGACTCCTGGTTTTTAATAAGGCACAGGTTACCATAGGAGGCTAATTTACATAATAATTGGAACACATAAGGTAAGTACAAAATGATGATTGGTCAAGACTACCTGACTGAGATCTGGTTGTGTTAAGTCTTTGACTTGACTCTAGATGTTGGAGAGCCAAAAATGTAGGTTGACTGAAAGGGGGGGAGAGAATATCCAAGAATTCAGCAGAAGGAAAAAATAACGTATCAGGGATGAAAGCTCTTCATCAGAGTATCAGCAATCAGTATAGACACTTGAAACCAAAAACATACAGTTCAAGAAGCTGACAAAATATGGAGGGTGGTGATAGAAAGATAAATCAAAGACCACTCCAAGCCTTTGGGTATTTAAGACCGGAAGAATGATTATCCCACTGAATAAGTGGAGACGCTGCAAGAAGAAAGATTATGAAATCAGCTTTAGACATGTTGAATCTGACGTATGAGCTAAGAGTAGGTTTTCTCTAAGAAGCTCAAAATTCAAAACTGAAGCACAGATATTGAGTACAGGCTTAAGATGCAGATGGACAAGACATGATAAATCTCCTAAAAGAAAACATAGGCAAAACATTATCTGACATAAATCTTAGCAACATTCTCCTAGGGTAATCTACCAAGGCAATGGAAATAAGAGAAAAAAATAAACAAAAGTGATGTAATTAAACACATAAATTTCTTCACAACAAAGACAACCATAAGTAAAACAAAAGGAAACAACAACCTACGAATGGGAGAAAATATTTGCAAATGATACGACTAACAAAGGCTTAATATTTAGAATATATAAACAGCTCATACAACTTAATAACAAAAAAACAAACAGCTCAATCCTAAAATAGGCAGAAGACCTAAACAAGCATTTCTCCAATGAAGACACAATTGGCCAATAGGCACAGGAAAAAATGCTCGATATCACTAATAAACCGAGGAATTCAAATCAAAACTACAATGAAGAATCAGCTCACACTAGTCAGAATGGCCATCGCTCAGAAGTTCATGAATGATAAATGCTAGAGAGGCTGTAGTGGGAAGGGTACCCTCTTACACTACTGGTAGAAATCTAGTTTGGTGTAGTCATTATGGAAAGCATGGAAATCCCTGAAAAAACTAAAAGTAGACTTACCCTATGACCCAGCAATTCCACATCTGTGTACATAACTGGAAATAACTCCAATGTGAAAAGATACCTGCTCACCAGTATTCACAGCACCACTGTATACAATAGCCGAGACATGGAGGCAAGTTAAATGTAGTAACAGATGACTGGGTAAAGAAGTTGCTGCATATTTATATACTGGAATACTACTCTACCATGAATAGGACAAAATAAAACCATTTGCAGCAACATGGATGGAGCTAGAGATCGTCATTCTAAGTGAAATCAGCCAGAAACAGAAAAATACCAAATGATACCACTCATATGTGCAATCTAAAAAAAGAGAGAAAAAGACAATGTGAACTCATCTGCAGAACAGAAACAGACTTGCAGACTTAGTAAACAATCTTAAGGTTACCAGGGAAAGGGGAGTTCGAGATTTACAAATGTTAGCCACTACATATAAAAAGAGATTTTAAATAAAGTTTCTTCTATATAGCACAGAAACCTATGTTCATTATCCAGCAATAACCTATAATGAAAAAGCCGATACAGCCACCAACTGAGGAAGCAAGAGAAGAAAGGAGAGTTAGTTATGCTGGGCTAGAGCCCACTTCTAAAATACTTTTCAGCCACTGATGCTGCCCCAAGTACACTGAGCCTTCCTCCCAGGGACAGGCTGACATGACATGTGTCCTGCAAACCTGGGGCAGCAGAGGCTGTCCCCAGGTCTGGCCCTGGGGGAGATGGGAGCAAGTCCACCTGCTTCCCTTGGGGCAGCACCCCTCCCCGCAGCCCCCGCCACCTGACTGTACCACGCCTGCCTCTCAGGAAACCACTGGCTTGAAAACAAGTGATCCACGAACCTGGGGCAGCGGCAGGGAGATGGGCAGCGACCTGGCAAGCTGGTCGACTTGCCCCCATCTTCCCCACGGCCTGTCAAGGGCTCGGCCTCTGCTCCTCCAGGCACGGTCAGCAGGTCAGCCTGCTCCCTGGAGGAGGGCGCGGTGTGGTCGAAGGCAATGGCTGGTTATGGAGTCTGACCATGGGGGCCCGTGGATTTGCTTCAAACTCCCCAGCGCATGGCCTGAGCTTGGCCTCTGCTGCCTCAGGTTCGTGGAACTCAGGTTACAGGTCAGCCTGCTCCTGGAAGGCGGTGCTGTGCTGTCAGGGAAAGGTGGCGGCTGCGATGGCGGGATTGGGGCTGCCCTGTGAGAGCGCGGGGTTTGCGACCATTTCCCGCTGCCGCTGCAGCCATCCCAGCACACTGATCACACCGAGCCCACCTCCCAGGAGTAGACTGACCTGTAACCTGAGTCCCACGAACCTGGGTCTTTAGAGGCCACCCCCAAGGTCAGGCCGCGGGTAAGATGGAAGCAAATCCAGGGGCTCTCATGGGGCAGCCCCCATTCCATCCGAGGCCCCGCGACCGCACCGCACCCGCCTCCCAGAAGCAGGCCATGATCTGAGGGCCAATAGGAGATGCTCCGGAGCCGTCCGGCGACCTCCCACCTCCCGGGGCTGTACCTGCTCTCCTAAACCCGGGTATAACCGGCTGTAAAAATGCGGTGTTCAGGAACTACTAATACCGGGGTTACCACGAACCACAGCAGCGGCTGGGACCCGCCTCAGGGTCCCAACGGGACGCGCAGCCGGGACCTCACCTCCGCACCCCTCCCTGGGCGCATCCTCAGCTGCACAGCCCAGGCGTCACCCGCCGGCTCCCCGAGCAGCGCGCCCCTACCAGCGCCCTCTTAACTGTCCGGCAGCGGCAGCCGAGCCGCGGGCAAGCGGCGGCCCAGGCCCCAGGCCATGTTCCTCTTCCAGGAGCTGGTCCAGGAGCAACCGGCTGCAGCCAGCTTCCACGCGTTCTGGGTGGGTTCCGGCGTCCGCGAGTCTGTCCGTCTGCGCGTGCGCGCCCCTCCTCCTCCCGCCCGCAGCGCAAACTGCTCGGGTGGGTCTCCTGCTTTACCGGCCCTGGTCGCTGGGGCCGGGAGGAGCCAGGTGGGGGCCCTCCTGCTTGTCCCGCCGGGTGTCCATCCCCAGAGCCTTCACCCAGCCACCGACTGGGTCCTGGCACTGAACTAGAACCACGACTGCCCTGGGCCAGGCCACACCCCGCCAGCCCCAATTCCCCTGCTCACCTTTTCCTCCCTGTTACTACCTTCCCACCCCTGGCCAGGCCCAGTCTCCCACCAGACCTTGAAGACACGGCTCCTTCTCCTCACACCGAGGTCCCTGCCCTGACACTCCATCGTGCTAGGTCCTAACCTATGGCCCCTACACCCACAAGCTTACCCCTCATGTCTCAGCACAGGACACCCAACATCCTGAAATTGTCCCCCTCACCTCTCAACCAGGTCAGTTCCAATCTGATCGGGCCCCACACCTCTCAACCTGTACCCCCTCACCATGGGATCCCCTTCACTCTGAGTGCACCCCTACCCTGAACTCACTCCCCCACCCCTCACCCTGTGGTTGAGGTGGGGAAATCCGGGCTCCAGTAATGATGACTACTGCCACCAGTGGGGGATCCAGCCTAGTGTGCACATTCATAGTTAATGTCTGAGGCTACAGGGTGAGGCAGGCTGGGCTGAAGGTGGTTCCAATTCCCGCCTTGGCAGCCTGATTCCCGCAGCCTGTGCCTCAACTGACCCAATGGGTCTGGTTGATCCCAGGCTGCCAGGCACTGGCCTTGGGCTTTGGGTGGTTGATGGTACTGATGGTGATCTGGACCCCTAAGGCGGAGCCATTGGGCACGCGGACGTTTGGGGTGGGGGAGTTCAGAGTTTGCACTTGAGCCCAGGGGTAGACAGCAGATGGTGGGCTGTGTGCATGGGGCTGTGTGCGTGGCCTGGTCTCAGCCCAGGTGGGTGCAGGGAACTTGTTCATTCACACCAGGCCAGAGGGAAGAGGGAAGGGAGCTGTCAAGGCGTCAAAGTGAGGAAGCCAAAGCTTTAGAGCAAAGTAGGAAGGTGCACTGGCCAGGCCACCATGGATCTCGCCGCGACGCTGGTCCCTTGCATCAGGGGAGACTGGCAGTTGACTGGCCAATGAGACATCCCCTGCTGTGGTATACTTTACAGGCAATTGAAGGGATTTTGAGAGGTAATTTTAATCCAATAATTGTCACTTTCTCTGCAGTAGATTAGGTCCAAAGTCATGGTGAATCTGGCAGGGATCCTGCCTGAATTCCAGCCTTGGACAGTGGAGGACCCACCCAGGAATCATCCACTTAGCTCTCACCAAAAGTCACTGTAATAGAGAAGAACAAATCTGACTCCATATTGGATCTGTTCCTTTTCCTTTAACACTCTTCCATGTTTTCTAGGCTTAGACTTGCTAGTTATGCACCTTTTGTAAAACAATGTTGCCTTTAGCCTGAAATAAACAGGAGAGCCTATTCCCAAAACTCTGAGTTTTAAGGATATTAATACTTTGCCCTCCTATAAAGATAACAAGTTGCAGAATAGAAAAAGTTTGTTTTGTTGCAGGATTTGCAGAAACACCATGATCTGACCCATGTGGACAGCTGCAAAGGATTCCAAGAACAAAGAATTCCTACACCAAGAAGTTTGCAACAACCAACCACAGCCCCTCCACTTTTTAGTAGAAAAGGAGCCTGAAGTTGACATGGTTCTCCAAGATATTAGTCCGCCATTATCTTGGTTTGCAGCTGTTTATGTAGACCAGGTCATAGTGCCTCTGTAAATCCTCTAACAAAACAAAAGTAGTTTTCTATTCTACAACCTGTTGTCTTTATACAAGTGCAAAAGTGTTAATATCCTTAAAGAAGGAATCTGAGCCTTGAAAGTAGGCTCTCCTGTATATTTAAGGCTAAAGGCAACATTGTTTTACAAAAGATGCAGAGCTAGTAAAACTAAGTCTAGAAAAGAGGGCAAAGGGTTAAAGCCAAAAGGACAGATCTTCTATGGAGTCAGATTTTTTTCTTTTCTATTATACTATATTCTATTTTTGTTTTAAGTATATAAGAATAAAGTTTAGCCTTTTCCCATTTTAAACTGTGCAACTTTAAGGAGCATTAATTGCATTCACAGTGCTGTGAGACCAACACCACTGGTTTCAGACTATTTCCTTCGTCAAAGTAAAATCCTGTATACAAAGTGCACCCCACGTCCTACGTCCCCCAGCCCATGACAAGCCCTAATCCCCTTTCTCTCTCTATGTCTTTACCTATCCTGGAGGTTCCCTATCAATGGAATCATATAAAAGTTGGCTTTTTTTTTTTGTTTGTCTGCCCACATATCTTAAGTAGGGATGGGTGAAATTTTAGCTTGTTTGTTTTCATGTGAATTAGCATTTTTGTATTTTGAGAGGAAAATCCAGATTGATTAAAGATGAGACATACCAAATGAAGCCCTTTTAGTAACTCTGTGCATAATCTCGGGGTAGGCACTGCAGTTCTAAGTGTGAAACCAGAGCCAGAAGGGAGATGCTTAGCTCTTCTTGTGGCAAAATAAAACCAAACAAAAGCAGAAAACAAAGGAAAAGAAAGACAGGTGTAAAGACAAACCACAGCCTGGAAAAACCTTTCCTCATGACCCAAGGTCGGAGAAAAGCTTCACATCCCTGTGGTCCAAAAAGCTCTTGAAGCCCAGTGTTCTGAAAAGAAACAAAACACACAGAGTCAGTTCCAACGAGAGGCGGTGCATGTGGCCGGTTTGTGCTAGAGATGCTCGAACTCTCAAGTGAGGACACAGGCAGAAAGACAGACTGCAGAGACAGCATTGGCCACCATCACCCTGGCAGGTCTTTAGCCCGGTGACAACCAGCCCTGGTGACAACGTGAGCAGGCAGAGGCCCCAGGAGGTACTCTGGAAGGAAGAGCAAATGGACGCTCCACTCCGGCAGAACAAGGTGCAGGATACATCAAAATTCCACAGGTGCATTCCTTCCCTAGCAGTGCTGAGCCTTAGAGAAGATCCCACCAAAGTGCTTGCACAATTTTCAAAGATAATGTTTCTTCAGTAACATGAATTCAAAATAATCAATATGTCATCAAGGGATTTTCAGAAGTGACCTGCCCTGGACCCGTACAATACACACACATAAATACACACATATACACATAAATATATACACACATACATACAGGAAAAGAGACAGACAGACCGAAACACAGAGAAGCAGGGGGAGACAGAGAAACAGACAGAGAGACAACTCAGAGAGGCACTGAGAGGCAGAGACCGAGAGAAAGAACACTGGAGCTGGTAATGAGTGGAACTCACATACATTTTCACAAGTCAGTCTATGTGTCAGAACCTGGTCCCAAAGTCGATCCACCCTCCAGGGAATGGTGTGGGGATCCCACAAGGGTGTGGGAACAGAAGGCAAAAAATAGGAAGCCATTGTGGGGCAGCCCACCACAGAGGCCGAGATGGGACACTGGGCCTGTATGTCAACATGACAGAATGACCTAGGAGGTTGTATGCCAGAGCGGACGATGTCAGAGTTGTATTTAATTTCAGTCTCACGACTGGGAGCGGGGAAGCAAGCAGCAAGGAAAGTGACTTTCTCCAGACCCCAGGGCAGACCCCGGCCTGTGTGGGGTGTGCTTTGCACTCTGCCAGCCCTCTGTGGGGTCCTTCCTTTGCTGAGTCTGTGCACGATCTCCCTGTGATGCCAGCCCGTGGGGGTGACAGATGCAATAGGTGTTTCTAGGTCTAGAGACAGGATGGCTTCTCTAGGAAGCAGGGGCCAGAATGATCCCCACTGTGCTGATGGGGGATAGGGGAGACCCTGAGAGGCACATGGCTTGTCCAGGATGATAACACTGCTGAGTAGGGGGAGCCAGGTCTGAACCCAGCTGTGTCTTCAGAGCTGCGGCACTGGTTGCATCCAGGCCTCCCCAGGGCTATGGGGGAGGGCTGAGTTGGTGTCACTGTGTGTGGACATGGCATGGAGTGAGAAATGAGAGATTGGAAGCCCAGAAAGGCCCTTGAGGAGCTTTGTGTCAGGAGGAAGCTTGGAGAAGTGGACCCCAGGAAGTGACCTCACTTCCCTGACAATAGAGCCCAACAAAACTTGGAACCGAAGTCACCAGGCACCCACTCTGTAGAGAAGTCCCTACTCAGCTCACCTGGTTGGAGACAGAGGCATGTTCTGCTGCAACCCAATATCCCAAGGCCGCAGCCCCCGGAAAGCCCACAGCGAGGGTCTCTACCAATGCTGCCGGCACTGGGTCAGGTCTCACCCAAGGCACCTCTGGCCTTTTGGCCAGAGAGACCCAAAGGTAACACAGGGAGGCCCTGGGCAGGCCCCTCCAGGCTGGGCCACCACTCAGATCCCATCCAGGTAGCCACACGGCCCCATCCTGCCTGGTGGAGGTGGGGCAGTCATGTTGGGGATGGGTATCTGCCTCAAGAAAGAGCAGGACAGAGGCCTGGGGGGCCCGGTCACATAGACAGCCCAGGACAAAGCTGGCTGGCTGATATGTGGAGAGCCCGGGAAGGGTCCTGCTGCCCGAGGTGGAGCCCATGCTCTCTGGGTATGTATTTTCCCTCCCGGATGTCTGAGCTGAACAAGGTTCTGGTCTGATCTAGCAGCAGAGGGTAGAGTCTACAGAATCAGGAGTGTTCCTGGCCGGGAAGGACTCTGAGACTTCCATGCTGGGTCAGCTGCTGGTCACTATCATTGCAGAGCCAGATACCACATATTGAAAAGAAGCTGATGAATAAGAACACCAACGCCCCCTCCCCAAGTGAAGGGCTGGTGTGTCACTCTTCTGAGGGCCAGCGCAGACTCCTGGTGGGTCTGGATATGGAGGGGTCCCCACCAACATGGCCCACAAATCAGTGGGGCAGGCCTCCGACCAAGACATCACCCAGGGCTCTCCCAGGGACCTACCCGGGGCTGACGGGTAGCTCAGCACACCCGGGTCTGACCTGGAGCACCGTGCCCACCTCGCTGCAAGTCAGGTGGAGGACCAGGAGCCCCCGAAGCAGAGACCAAAGGTCAGAAAGGCAGGGCTGGTGTATGTGTGTAGGTGAGGGTGGGGCGAGGGCTGGGCCACACAGGGAGGTGTCCCTAGAGGCTACTGTTGGGACCAGAAAAAAGAATGGCCTCAGACCACCTGTCTGGAAAAATTCAGTCACAGAACACATCCTGTGGGCACTTTCTGGGTGGGAGCTGTCTGGAAAGCTCTGGGAAGATTTCTGTCCTTGTAGAGGCACATGGAAAGGGAGGCAGGTGCGTAAAATTTTCCTCTCTCACAGCATGAGGTCTTCCACAAGAATTAAAACTCTCTCCACTTGCAATAGTTACAGAGGAGGCAGGGGCAGGGGAAGATGTCAGAGGCCAGAAAAAGGATGATCTGGATCCAGCAGGAGACACCGAGCTCCCTTCTGCCTCTCCTGCAGCTACTCCTGAACCTTAATCTGCAGCTGAACTGCTGGGTAATGGAGAACCAGTTCAGGAAACACCACCACCTGGGGCAGAGCCCCTTCTGCACCCACCCACACCTTCTTCTCCAAAATGATCTCCAAATTCCCATCATCAGTCCCCTCCCCCTCTCAAACTTCACGTCACTTCTGCTGGAGATGTTTTTGTTTCATTTTCTTTAGTTTCCTTTGCTTGTTTCACATGATTTATGACATCCTTTATTTTTCTTTTCAGAGTTTCATGTAATAAAATATAGACTTTTCCCTTTTTAAATTGTGCAATTCAGGAGCATTAGGGACATTCACAATGTTGTGCGACCATCACTACCATCTAGTTTCACACTATTTCTTTCCTCAAAGTGAAACCTTAGATCCAGAGCACACACTACCCTTCCTCCTCACCCAGCCCCTGACAAACCCAAGTCCTCTTTCTCTTTGCGTGTCTTTAACTCTACTGGTTGTTCCATGCCAATGAAATTTTAAAAAAGGTTTTTTTCCTCCCTGCCCACATGTTTTAAGCTGGGGCTGAGGACTTCTGTTTGTTTTCACTTGAAACAGCATTTTTATTATTTTCAAGGGTTATCCAGGGGGATTAAAGATGTGATGCACAAAATGAAGCCCTTTTAGTAACTCTGTGCATAATCTCATGGTAGACACTGTTGTTCCCCCTGTGACATCACAGCCAGAAGACACAAGGTAGATGCTTAGCTCTTCCTGTGGCAAAAACAAAACCAAACGAATCAAAAAAATTAGTAAAAACCCAGAAAAATTGCTTGAAAGACAAACACAACCTGGAAAATGCATTCCTCATAACGCAAAGTTGGAGAAATTTTTCCCATCCCTGTAGTCCAAAATCCTTTCGAAACCCAGTGTTCTAAACAGTAACAGAACAGGCATGGGCAGTTCCAATGAGAGGCAATACAGGTGGCCAGTGTGTGTTAGAGATGCTTGACCTGTCTGGTGAGAACAGAGGCAGACGGAAACACTGCAGAGACAGCACCGGTCACCATCACACTGGCGGTTTTTAGTCAGGTGACAACCAGCCCTGGTGACAATGTAAGCAGGCAGAGGCTCCAGCAGATCCCCTAGAGGGAAGAATGAAGGGACGCTCCTCTTTAGGAGAACAGGGTGCAGGACGCATCAAAGGGCCACAGATGCATCTCTTCCCCAGAAGTTCTGATCCGTACAGTTCACCCCACTAAAGCCCTTACACACCTATTCAAAGATGCCTTTTCAAGGCTGTTCATCACAGCACTGGTTGAAACATTCGGAATTAAAGCAACACTAATGTTGATGGAGAGGGGATGGGGTCCATTCGTTCTGGTTCATGTGGATGAAAGAATGCTGTGCAGTTGGAAAAATGGGTGCTTGGTCTCAACCCAATATCAAGGGAGGCCTCAGGGTGGAAGTATGCAGACCCAGTCTCTGCATCCAGGGTCCCATCTGCACGACCACATGTGTGTGAAATCAATATAGATGGAAATTGATCTGATTGTGAGTGTGTGAGAGACAGAGATGGAGAGAGACATACTGAGAGACAAAGAGACTGAGACATAAGCACCAAATCATTCATGACAGTCACCGCTGTGGGTGGGAATTACAAATCTCTTCTCTTTTAGGCAATATTTCAATTTTTTTGTACTGTGTCTGTATTACTCTACTAATTCTAAAAGGATTAAAATCCTATGCTAATGTGACCCATTCATTACTCATCTATGGAGTAATTAAAGTACATTAATCCTATTTTTAAAAGAATTTAAAGCCTTCTCAGGACTCAGTTCCTTGTCAGCTCCGTGGCAGCAGAGGTTCTCCAGGAGGTCGTGTCTCTTCTGAATCAGCATCCAATAGAGGTGAGGAAGAAGTACCCGACTTGGACACTGAAGACTACAATAGATGAGAGTCTGTTGAGAGAAATTAAGACCTACATTCACAGAGAATAATCCCATATTCATGGAGCAGAAGGCTTCATTCTACTAAGATGACAATAGTCCACGAATAGATCTAAGGCTTCAAAGAATGCCTACCCAAATCCCAGGTCGTGTTTTGCAGGAATTGACAATCAATCTAAAATTCACGTGGAAAATCCAGGGGGTCAGAATACATGAGTGAATCTTGAAAAAGAAGAACAAAGTTCGAGGAATGGAATTTCAGATGGAACCCACGGCTAATACAAATCCTCTTTAAGCTGAAGATAACTGAGATTCAAAAGATGTAGAAGAAAACCTGTCATGGAAGACAATTCTCTCCTCTTCCTTTGCCCTAATAAGTTAGTTTGATAACAAAGCCTTTAACTTTCACCATTTAACATGGTAGGTAATTTTCTGGTTGACTCCTGCGTGTGTATAAATTAACCGTTTCTCTCCTTCATCTCCTCCAGAAGTGGGCTCTTTGGGAGGGACTCTGGATGATGGGGACTTGCTCTTTTCTCACCTTCTTTAGTGACATCTTTTGTCCATGGTGAAGTTCTTAAAAAAAAGAAAAGTCTCATTAATTTTGGGTCAGATTTGGAACATATATACCTTTGGAGACCCCCTGGAGGAACAAGGGGGTTCAATACTGCTGGGAGAATTCACTTGTCAAAATGCCTAACAAGACGCTATTTGCAAGGTTTTTTTTTTAAAGATTCTTACCCTAAAACAAATCCCCTATCTAAACCTTTTGGATGATCAAATAGAAAGAAAAAAGGAGAATCATGTCTGGCCTAAGAACACTTGCTTAACAAAACGGAAGGACAGAGTCAGTTTCAGAGCAAAAATTAAAATGCATTTATACTATCAACCCTCCCACCCTTTTGTACACTGTCCTCATGTAATCTGCCAGATGGCCCCCTGAAAAAGGCCCTTTGCCCGGAACTCGTTCTCATTTTCAGAGCTCGGCCAAGCGGGAGGTTGGTCCCCAGGGCCTGAGAGGGGCTATGTGTGAAATCTTCCCTGCTGAGACCCAGCGGACTGAAGGTAACTGTGTTCTCTGAGGGAGAGAGAGCACACCGAGCCTCTGTGGAGGCATCTCTGAGACCCTCCAAAGGCACAAATCTCTAACTCTGGACACGGGAATTTTTGATTGGCATCTTAGTTGGAAATCTCCTCCTGGATAGAAAGAAGCAGATTCAAGATGTTGCAATTGGATGGGCAGGTCGGCCTCTCGAATTAGTCAATGAGGAGGACACGCAATTCTCTGCAGAAGTAGGAACACCCATCCCTACTCTGCTGACGTCATGTACAGAGAAACAGACGCAACTCTAGGGGGAATTCAAAACCCACCATCCTTTCTTACCGACGTCAATGTCCCCACTTTATTCTCCTGTCAGGTCTCTGCACAAAAACTGGCTCATCCCCAAATATCACATACCCATCACCCTGTACCACTCTGTGTCTGTGTCCAACTCGAGCATTAAGGCCTGTGACCGTTACTGTTAAATCGTGTCCCCCTTTCTGCCCGTCTCCCGCCATCATCCCAGTCCAACCTCGGTGTCTCTCTCCAGGTCAGCAGCACTCTTCCCACTGGCTTCCCATCAGCTTACCTTGCCCTGCATCCATTGCTTATTCCCCATACGTTACCCACAACGGTCTTATTAAAGTATGAATCAGATCAAGTTGTTCCGCATTGCAAAATACTTTCGTGATTTTCCATTGTATTCAGAAGGATATCCAGAGTCCCTATCAAGGCCCTATGTGATCCGGGCCCTCACCGATCTCTGCAGCCTCAGCTCTCACCATTCTGCTCCAGCCCATCTTCACCGCCCCGATGGACCCCACCAGGACAGCTGCGTTTCTAACTCCAATTCTAGTACTTACACTTCTTCCGGCCTGGGAGGCTTTTCTTGTCTGTTACCTACGTGGCTTATTCTTTTGCTTTATTCAGGACTTTGGTCAAATTATTTACCCTCAGAGAGGACTTATCTGACCAGATTATTTAAAATAGCACACACATATTTCCTATTCAAACATTTTCTCTCCTAATATGCTTTATGTTTCTTTGTGGCAATTATTAGTACCTGGCAGTACATCATATATTTATTTGCTTACTGGTTTACTGTCTGTCTTTCTTACTAGACCTATATTCATGGAACCACAAATAACTGTTTTAGCCAGTAACTTTGAAACCACCTTTAAATGAATTCTTTTATAAGATGAGAATTTCAGAGGCTTCCACTGGTTGCTTAGGGGAAAAAAGAAAAAGGATTCAGGTTGAAATAATTTATTAAGGACCTGAGAGTTGGTTATTTATTTTATACATAGTAGTGTGTACCTGTTAATCCCAAACTCCTAGTCTAGCAAAAGACCTAGCTTACTACTATTTTTAAAGGAATTTTTTCTTTTTAAACTGGGGTTGTTTGAGATCTCTTTTCTTCTTCGTTATTTTTCTTTTTTTAAAGATTTTTTTTATTATTTTTTTACATTGAGGTACCGCAAATTGAATCCAGCATGTACTCTACCCCTTGAACTATACCATCCCCTCCAAAAACAATTATTTTTATACTTTGACAATACCATATTGAATTTAGATTTTTGTTCCATTTTCCCTTCATAGAGTTTATAACTGAGGGAGAGAGTCAGAGGAAGCCCTGGGCCAAACCTTCCTTCTCAGCGGGTCACTACACAGCAGAGGAGCTTGGCTGTCTCCAGGCCCAGCTCACCTTTCTGCTCTGAGGGCCGACTCAGGCCACTTCTCTTACAAGCGGCGTGTTAGAAGCAGCAGAAAGCCAACTAGCGAGCAACAATGACAAAACTGACCCACCTGCAGTTGGACATCATCTGGTCTGAAAAGTACCTCTTAAATCTCTTCTTCTTATTAGTGGATGGTTTTCAAAAATATTCCCAAGGAGATGAATCTCACTCCATTTTTTCTGAATTTCTTGGGCCTTCTATGACTTTAACTGCAGGCTTCATTTTCTGCACAACATCTGCAGGGAAGCCAGGCAGAAAACGTGAACAGACCCTGCAGGCCGCGGCTGAGGCCTCCCGTCAAACATCCTTGTTGTGCAGAGCCTACGTTCATGGGACCAGTTTCATTACTGCTGTAATTAGTTCTTGTCCAGGTGTCCCACCGGAAATGTTTCTAGATAGAACGTGGCCTGACGCAGATGAGCAGTGGGGATGTGGGGTGCAGATGACACACAGACTGGAAGGAGAGAAGGGAAATGTTTCTTCAGGCTTCAGTTTGGAAGATTTCTGATTTTTATATGGACATTAAACTTGGTCAGGCTGAAGCACCATTTGCTCTAAGACGGGGTGATGTACACGTATCCCTACAACTTCAAAAAATATGTTGAAGCTGGGCGTAACAGCCTAGGGGACAGACAGCTTTGAGTGACACCTCCGTTCCAGGATGCCTATGATCTCGGGCTCACAAAGAGGAAAAGAATGCACATATTTTGCCTCTGTAGTTCTATGTGAAATTATTTTGACCCTTGCCGGATGGTGTAAGATCAGAGAGCATGTAGTCTTTCGTACATCGCAAAGACGACAAGTCTTCTTGATGAGTCAGCACACTGTTTCCGAAGGCCCGGGGTCTATGCCAGACATTAGCTGTCTAGACAAATACCACACAGCCCCCCATCCCTCAAGGAGATCACAGTGTGTCGTGGAAGATACAAATTTAAATAGATTTTCAAAACAATGTGGTAAGAGTCACTTTGCATCATATATACTATAGGTTCAGAGGGGCTCTTGCACTGCCTGGGGCTGTGTTCTAGAAGATAGGGAAGGTGTCACAGAGGAAATGCTTTCTGCACTGACATCTGGCGGATTCCAGCAAATCTCTAGACCAGGAGAGTGCATGGTGGGGACGGGATTCTCAGCAGCTTGCGTGTCTCGTGCAGACCCCTGGTCGTGTCTAAGAGCACTTTGCACTTAGGGAAGGAACGTCAGTGAGGCTAGAGGCTGTGAGGAACTAACGGAAGCTGAGGCTGAAAAAAAGCAGCAACGAGGTGATGAGAAGGTGTGACGTTAAATCAGAGAGCGTGGACTTCCTCACACACGCAGCGTGGAATTCTTTGGGGTTATAAGAGGAGAGTGACACAGATTAGTCATTAAAAGTGAGCAAAGTGGATTGTTCACTCTAAAGTACAGCACTGGGGAGACTAGCAAGGGGGGGAATTAATGCAGTGGGGAGCGAGGAGCAGGGACTTAGTTGGGGGACATTAAGGAATAGAATTATAGTACTGACGGGGGTGAGGGAGTGGAAAAGTAAAGGAAAACTCCCAGATGTTTGGCACAGAAAAGAGATGGGACAGTGATGCCATTGTTTGAAAAAGTAAAACTAGTTCTGGGCGAGTGTAAATCCAGACAAACAGAGCTTGAGGTTTTTATGTGCTAACCAAATGTGAATGTCTACTTGTCAATTAGAAATATATTTCTAGGACTGAACTGAGATGTCCATGCTGGAAAAGATTTGACAGTTAATCATTGGACAGAGAGCAGTTGAAGCCACGGGAATAAATGCCACCCACTGACAGTTTACCAAAGAAAAGGGAAGGAGGGCACTTCTGGTTCAGAAAATATGGCAGACCAGAATCTTGAAGACCCACTCACTTAAGACACATAAAAACGTAGGACAAAATGCTGCCAGTGTTTTCCTGTTTTTTTTTTAAGGGCACGTTTATTGTGGTATGATACCTGTACAATAAAATACACATATTTCACATGTACTACTTGGTGAATTTGATAAATGTCTACACCCAGAAAACCATAACCACGATCAAGATAGCTAACATTTCCATCACTCCCCAAGAGGGGCACTTTTCGAATCCCCATATTTATCCCTTCCCATCCATTTCTCTCCCTGTGAACCGTAAGTTTGTTTCTCTATGCCTGTGGGTCTGTTTCTCTTCTGTATTTAAGTTCATTTGTGTCTTTTTTTGATTCCACATATAAGTGATATCATATGGCATTTTTCTCTTTTTCTGGTTTACTTCACTTAGAATGACTATCTCTACGTCCATCCATGTTGCTGCAAATGACATTATTTGTTTTTTCATGGCTCAGTAGTATTCCATTGTATAAATATACTACTACTTCTTTATCCAGGCACCTGTCAATGGACATTTGGGTTGTTGCCATGTCCTGGCTATTATAAATACTGCTTCTGTGAGCATTGAGGTGCATTTGACTTTTTGAATTAGAGTTTTCTTCTGACATATGCCCGGGAGTGGGAAGGCTGGATCATGAGTTAAGTCCATTTTCAGTTTTTAAAGGAACCTCCACACTGACTTCTCTAGTGACAATGCAGCCCATCTTGTGAAAGCAGAGCCATGCTCAGAAAGTAACGGGTATTTCTAAAGGCCAGACATGATGCGCAGTGAGTGTGGCCTGTTCAAGAATCAGAGGGCAGTCTGCCAGGGCTGGAGGAGAGTGACAAGGGAAGTGTGGTACAGGTAGGAGTCAGACCATGTGGGGACATGGCAGGCTGGGATAAGGAGCCTGGACTTCCAGTAATCCCTTGGTAACCATGGGGCACTGGTTCCAGGACTCACCCTGAAGTCAACATCCATGGATGCTGACGCCTCTTGTATAAAATGACATAGGACTTGCATGGGACTCATGTACATCCTCCCATCTACTTTTATATATATATACAAACTTTTTTTATTGAGTTATAGTCATTTTGCAAAGTTGTATCAAATTCCAGCATACAGCAAAAGTTTTCAGTTATACATGAATATACACATATATTTGTTGTCACTTTCTCTTTCACTGTGTCCTCCTGTGTACTTTAAATTATCTCTAGATTACTCATGGTATCTAATACAACATGAATGCTATGTAAGTAGTTGCCAGTGTATGGCAAATTCAAGTGTTGCTTTTTGAAACTTTCTGTTTTTTCAACAATATTTTCAATCCACCGTTAGTTGAATCTGCTGGATAGGGAGCCCCTAGATACGGAGAAGCCCCAAGCTCCTCCTTCCCACATCCTATATTTTCACTGCAAGCACTGAAGGGGTCCAAACATAGAAGAGACCCATCTACCTGCTGGGAACCCTGAGGAATTCCGTCAGCGTATGTAGCGCAGGAGAGAAGGCTTAGGGCCAACTAGTGGGAAAGGAGGGCCTGCCTGGAGAGGATGGAGGAAGGACAGTAGTGGAAGCCATCATGTACACTTACTGGAACTAGCTGATAGGAGTGAGGAATGCCAAGGAACTGGGTACACGTCACGTGTGGGGCGATCCTGGCCACCAGGTGCAGGGATCACATAGCTGGGACACAATTTGCAAGATCAAAATAACAAGGAGGGAAAGGGGCTGCCTCAGTCCCAGGATCCTGACAACGGCCACAGTGACGTGACCCCAGCTAATGCGGTTCCCCTAGTAAGCCAGAAAAAGGAAACTCTGAGCCAAGATATTGCAGATTCCACTGCAGCCACACGGATAACTAGATCTCTAACCTGACAAAATGGAACCACCAGAAACAGGAATCTTTCCTTTTCTCTTCCTTTGGAACTTTGGACAGGGAGTCACACATCTTTGACGGGAACCACCTATAAACCAATAGAGAGCTCACTTTTTCAGGAATAAGCATGGAGAAAAAGAGTGGGGTGATGGTTTAAAGCAGAATTCAAAGTTGAATCCAATCTGAGAAATGGTAAAAACATGCTTCTCAATGAATTCGAGTTATGGCAAAAAGAAGGAGGAAGGTTAAGGAAATCTCTATTAATATCCATTCACCATAAAAGACTAGCCAGCCATAAAATGACAGCACCTTAAATTAATAATTTTTTTTTTTTGGTGATGAAAAACAATGCCTTAATTTAAAACAAGGCTTGGGTCATCAACAACACTCTGAGAGTTGTTGATGAGGAGAACATAAATCTGCATATAGATATGTAAGTGTTCCAAGTCCACCACTCAAAAACAATTAGTCAATCATGTGTCCAGTTGATTGGGAAATCCCAATAAGAAAATAACTCAAAAGTGGGAAAGACTTGGGATTAAATAGTGGTAGTGAGCAATGAAATCCAAGATGTATATACCTATATTTTCTTTGTTAATGTAACAAACTTAAAGCAACTGTCTAAAAAGTAGTAACTGGAGCACACAAACACACACAATTTAGAACAAGAGAGAGGTAAAATATGCTAAATTTATCATTATTGAGGAACAGGATCTAATAGATTATTTCATTTTTGAGACACTTAAAAGAATACTGGTCCAATTGCATATAAATATATGAACTTAGAGATGATTTATAAAGATTTAGAGAGAATTTTCTTTAAGAGGCAATATAGCTTCCAAATCACTGAAGAGAAAATTAACAATAAAAAAATTAATTAATCTAGGTAATATGGAGTAACACTGACCATATTTACCACCCTAAAATAAACCACAAAATGGATAAAATATATGAAGCAATGATTTTTAAGACCCGTGGAAACGATCATCCACTAGGACCTTGCCTTGCCACCTCGATACCAAGGCTCCTAGGCCTCCTACTGCCATCACAAAGGATGTCCACCAGGAGGCAACATTTCCTTCCTCTTCTCCTACTGCAGAGCCAGTCCTGAGCAGTCATTTTCCAGGTGTTGGCAGGCAGCTCCCAGAAGTGCTCTCGTGGGCCTTGGACCCTTTTGGCCACCAGCAAAGGGATCAAGGATGAGCAGTGAGCCTCCTTCCTCATCCAAGACCTAGGAAACTATCTGACTTCTGAGCAGCCCTTCACTCTTGTCTGCTGTCTGGTACTCCCCACTCGGCTTCCCGAGTCCCCGGCACGGGCAGCCTGCACGCTAGCCACAGCCCATCAGAATCTGTTCCCCTGCCAAGAGGCCACACATGATCGTGAGCAGGGCTCCAGGCCTCTGGAGCAGCGCGGCTTGGACTGGGTCCTGGCCCTGGGCACGCGAGCTCCATGCCCTTGGTTGAGTCAGTTAACATCTCTAAGCTACAGTTTCCTCATCAGTAAATTGAGGACATAATCAATATGGAAAAAAAAAAACAGAATCTGAGGGGGACTAAATTTCTGGTGATTGAAGATAATTTTAATTTTGATTTATACAGCAAAGGACATCATACAATTTTTACTACTTCGTATTTCTAAAGGACAGCTTCTACTATTAAAAGTAATGCATGCACATACACACAAACACACGTGCAGACACACTTGCTCTAGTCCACATACATCCCCACGGGCACACACACATGGAGTCATGTAACACCCACACACCCATAACATACACACAACCACACACATCCTCAGGCGCACACACACACATAACATACAGAACCACATACATCCCCAGGTGCACGTGAGCACACACAAACACACAGTCATGTAAAACACATGTCCCCAGGTGCGCGCGTGCACACACACACGTCTTACACAATTTGGCGTTATTCTAAATCAATTTACAATTGAGGGTCCAGTGTCCATTGTTTTATCCACTCAGAAGATCCTGACTTTGGAGCGTGAAGCAGGAGCCCTCCTCTCTGGAGATGGTCTTTACCATTTACAGTCCCAGTAGAGCCAACATAACTGCTCTGGACCTTTGGAAGTGCAGGGCCAGAGCATACCTGGGAACTCACATCCTATACATGTAAACATGTTAAGTGCAGTAGGTTCTAAAGTCCTGCCTTTACAAATATACGTTCATTATAAGGGGGAAGGCCAGGTTCAAATTTAGAATTCCAAGACAAAGGGAGTCCGGCAAAGAAAGTGAGCGTGTGGGGAGAGCTGATTCCCAGTCTCTGACCACTAGCCTGATCCTTTTCTTCCCAATGCTGGGTCCATCTCTTGCCACAAGGGGCCTTGGATGTGCACAGGGGAACACTCAAAACTCACATCCGGGATCTGCTCATACCCTCCATACATACAGCTGCCCTTTGGCCTCTCTGTGAGTCCTGGGAATCTGAGCTTCCGGGAGAGCCGGTGCAGGCACTAGGAATGGGTCAGGGGCTGCTGAGACAGGGCATCTGGGGTCCTGGGCTTCTAGAGCACGGGATGGAGCCAATGACCCTGTCCCCTTGGCCCTGCTGACTCCACCCCATGGAGGGCGTGGCCAGAGGAAGTGTCAGGGCCAGAGGGACCCTCTGCAGTGCAGGAACCAGGGCAGCGGGCCCCCTTGCCGGGTTCTAAGAGCAGAAGGCCTAAGGAAAGTTCTGAAGAGGCTGTAAGGTATCTTCATTCCCATTAGTTAAACAAAAATAAAAGCATACCACAGGCGTGAGTGGAAAGGGATTTGTTAGAACAAGGGAAGGCACTTGCCAAGGTCTGGCCATAGAGGGCTGGTGGGTTTGTCAGGTTGATGAGGAACCAAGAGGCCGTTAGTCCCCTCTGGGTCTAAACACCTCCTGAATTCCTCCGGGTGACACTGAAATGCAGTGAGACATGGAACTCTCTTAAGTTGTTAAAATCTTCATGGTGAGCCACTCAACTCTCTCCTCATTCTTGGCTGCGAAAGCACGGTAAACACAGGCCAGAAACTCATCAGCCTGTTGGTTGGTTCACTATCCGTCTGGCGCCTCCTCTTGTAGGAGCCTTTATCACATCACCCATGGCTGACCCGGCTCAGGATTATAGCTGATTTTCCGCAGGTGGCATCACTTGCTAGTGACATGAAGCAGGCACGTTAGTCACCTCCCAAACACTAAGGCTCCTCCTGGGAGGAGCCTGCAGACCCCCAGTCCAGCCTCTGCACCACGATGTTCCTTAGTGTCACTACCGGTTTGCTGCCTTGGCCTCTAGCTTTGACCAGATCCTCGCCAGATTGTCGATAAATATCACCCATATACCACATCTAAGCTTGCGGTCCAGATGTGACCATGGTTCTTATTTTCTTCCCATCGATGGATTGTTTGATCTTTGTGTAATCGTGTCGGCAGCAAGACCAGTACAGCCCTCTTGAGGCCTCCCCGAGCCGCCTCTGTGTATAACTGTCCTAGCGCCCCAGGGGATCGGGTCTGAAACCTGGCACTCAGACACGAGGATGTCAGCTGGAGAGACAGGAATCCACTCCTGCTGTGGCTCAATGTGGCCATAAAAACGGATCCCACAGGCCCTGACGTCACTTGACTCACTGCAGGGATGCTCCCACACTGCCGCGTTCCCCCAGAGACTGAGGGCTCTCTGCTTGTTCCGGAAGGTCCCACCCCCGAGGGGACACTGGGTCCAGTGGAGCATCCAGCCTGCTTCCCCGCCAGCCCTTAGGGCCTTGGTGGGGCCTGGAACATCAACTAACCTCCCCTTAGAGACCCCTTTGTCCTTTGCAGCCAACAGACCTAGGTCATAAGCACTTTAACTCACCTGAGGGTGTTTTCCTCACTTCAGGGGCAGTGAGGACTGGGCTTCTTCACACTCCAAGTGCCCCCGGTCTGGATGCAGACAGTCTGGCTCTCCCCCAGTCCTGCAGGTCCTGGCCACACCTCCTGCTGGTCACGGAGTCTGTGCTGCATTCTCTTCCAGGACAACAGGTGCACTCTGTCCCCCGACCCGTCCCCACCAGCGGTGGCAGAGGCGGAGGACAGGATGGTGAGATTGGGCCTGAGACACTGCCCAGAAATCAGTGCCCCAGAGGCCGCTGGTGACTAGAGGGACCACGGGGAAGAAGGCAGCATGGGATGGGAGGGGGAGGAAGGTTCAGGATAACGAGATGAAAAGGGGAACAGATAGCACCGTGAGGACCTCGACCATGAAAGGAAAGAAGATAGACAGTGACAGCTGGAGCGGTGTTGGCGTTAAAACTGAGGGCATTTTCATTTAATTTTATTAATTACCATTACATATAGTGACATACTTTTATTTGATTAAAGATTAGGTGCCATGTCATATAACAGGATATAGTATATTATTTATTAAATAATACATAATAGTAGATATACTAGCATGTTATGTTCTGTTTATTTATTATCAGATAGTATATAATACATATGTAGTTATTTATATATATAATATATAATTCATGCATCTATATAATATATAACATAACAATGTAGGATTATGATTAATATATTTTATAACAAGATTACATAACAATAATGATGTAATATTATCCATTGTATATCATGGCTCATGACACATTCTCACCTTAGGTGCCTGTCAGAAGTATTTATGTATTAAAATTAATATTATAAGGAACAGTTGTGAACCCAGCACCAGAACAGGACTATTGACAGTGACATACTGTGTCCTATCCTGCCCTAGGCCTCTTCTCACAGGAAGTAACCAGCATCCTGAATCCTGGCTTACACTTGCCTTGTGTTACTTTCACACACACAACATTTAAGATAAGTTAAAACAAATGAACTGCAGGTACATGCAACGAAGTGGATGCATCATACACTCTATGTTAAATTGAAAAAGTAAGCCCAAGAAGGTAGCCTATAGTTTGCTAAGCTTTTAACTGTGTATATATATGTCAACTAAACTCACTAAATTAAGAACAACTACAGCTAGAGTCCAGGTGGGAGAGGGACAGATAAAAGGTGAGCTGAGCAGATTTGCTGCAGGTGAGTGAGTTCCTTTCCAGTAACATGTCATTCTCTCTGAAGCAGGAGGCAAGGCCATCTGCTTGGAGTCAGGGAAGAGACAGGGGGAAGCTTAGAGGTGTGCAGAGAGCAGAGAATGTTGCCAGCACTGTATGGCAAGTGGGGAAATGTGCTCACTAGAGAAATCCTGGAGGATTGCCTGGCAGTGGCAACATGCTGGGCATTGATTTGTAGTCTTAGAAATCTGTGCTGGGAGAGCCTGCTGCCTGCAGGCTCAGAACAAATAGAGCTGGGTGAACCGAGATGGAAGTCGTCCTGGTGAGGAAATGAAAAGATCAAGGGTCAAGGGAGTTTTGTTTGTCATAAAGAGAGTGCTGACTGTGGATGCAGAGCTGGAAGGTGGGGAAGTGGAAGTAAGAGGAACATGGACAGGTAGGAAAGCAGAGGAGTCAGTGCATGATGCCCCAGTGAGGGTGAAGGAGGGCCAAGGAGGCTGGTGGAGAAGCAGCTGGATGGCTAGAGTTGGGCACATAAAGGAGAGAGGCTGGACCTGGGGTGGAGACACTCCCGGGTATGAGCCCGGGGGTAGGGTGAATGGGAGGTGTCTGGCTCAGTCTGACGGAGAAGAAGACCCTACAATGACCATACTGGGTGGTGGAGGGAGAATCAACATTGACGTCTTGATGGTAGGCGGTGAGTCAATACAGAGTTGGTGGTCCAGCTGCTCCTGACTGAGGCAGATGAGCAGGGAGGCCAGGGTGGCAGGCACTGCTAGGAATGGACTGGGTTTTCCAGGTGCTCCCAAGAGCGGAGGAGAAATCACCTCATGGGGGAAAGTGAGCATAAGAAAGTCTACCCAGGCTCCTGATCAAACGGAGGGTGTGAGGGGGCAAATCGTCAACTCCAGAGATGGTGGCCCAGGAAGCAGGGACCATGGGTGAAGTGAGGGGGCCCTTAGAGAAGAGAGGGAGAAGAGTCTTCTGGGTGTAGGGGGAAGAGAGGCCCCAGGACAAAGGAGCACAGAGGCACAGTGATGAGGATGGACTGGCTCTGTTGTGACACTGCAGGAATGGCTGGATCTTTGTCCTGAGGGCTTAGTTTGGGGGGGCTACTGGCCTCATGAGGGCCCCACTCTCAGCAGCCTGGACAGATGCTCCCGCTCCTGATAGCTTTGTGGCCGCCACTGTTCCCGGAGGGGCTATGACTCCATCTTCTATCAGACATTCCTGCCCAGTCCCCGACTGCCAGCGAGGGAGCCTGGGCCTCACAGCCTTTTGCCGTGGAGGGACACAGGCTCCTCGGAGAAGCAGGCTGATCTTATTTTTCTCCGTAACCCACGGCCTAGCAAAGCGCCAGCCTATGGGTGGGCCATTCAGGGGCTCGAATACTTCTTAAATTAACTCAAAGCAGTAGAATAGCAGAGCTGGAGGAAGTGACCACTGAGCTCACAGAGTTCACTGCCCACACCCCCATTCTACAGATGAAGAAACAGAGGCCAAGCAGTGAAGCAGCCTTGGCCAAGGTCACGCTGCTCTTTAATGCTGGCCTCTGTTGGGCATACCAAGTGATGAGCTGCACTGAAGGGCCTGAGAGGGGGCTCTGGGGCCAGACAGCTTGGGTTCAAGTCCCACCCCTGCCATTTACTAGCTGTGTGATTAATGACTGTCCTTCCTGTAAAGTGCCACCTCATTGGTTTGTCATGAACAGAGTTCCTGGAACAGCAGGACAGAATTCTTTAAAGGTTTGCTGTTGCTTTTGTTACTATTATCACCAAGTGAACCCTGAAATGAAGAACAAAGACAGCAAGATTTTTTATTTTAAAAGATTTTAAAATATGATGATGACTGTTTGATTTAATCTATTCAAGTTTGCATTTGACCCTTATTAACAACTACACAATGGATGACTTTTGAGGAAATGTTACTTCATGTCTTTAATTCTCACTAACTACACAGGCTATTCAACAGGAAGCAATTTTTTTCCAGGAAGAGGGACAAAAAGTTAACAATATCTCTGTACCTCTCGGTTCCCAGTGAGTTGGTTGTGATCTGTCAACCCAACTTTGGGGAAATGCCCGCTCCTCCTGGGCTCGCTGCACTGCCACGTAGCCTCCAGGGGGAGATTTACCCCCACACGAATCCAGTATCTTGGTTCATATCTTTGCTTCAGATCCCTCAAGGACTGCCCATGCACCAGGGCCCCATCTGCCCCACCAGTCTCACCTGCTGGCCTCCAGGAAACTATCCTGGGTCTCAACCATCCTCTGTTCCTATGCCCGCCCCACTACTCTTCACTTTGTCCTTCAAGTGTGGGCTCCTGTGGCTCGCCACCAAGCAGGGGTCTCCCAGTCCTCCACCTCGGGGAACTGCATCATCCTGCACAGTGCCTAGCGAACCTGTGTGGAGGCAGGAAGAATACAGAACAACAGGTGCTCAGAGGGGCTGCCTTTCCCACTGCAGGGGCCCTGGAGAGCTTTCTCCCAGCTGGTTATTCACAGGCGCTGAAGCTGTGGAATCTCGATCTTACCAATTTAAAAGGCATCATCACTAATTACAAAAGAAATCATTTTTTCAGTAGCAAAAGGAGAAAAGACTTTGTGCCCCGTGCCCCCATCTTTCTTCCTCCGCCTTCAGAGGTGATTCTCACTCTCTGGGCAAGGGTAGAAAGCAACAAACAGAATATTATTTTTCAATGATTCTTCTTTCCCACTCTGAAGATTGCATCCCAAGACCAATGAAGGCTAGGATGGTTTGGCTTCCCTGTACTGAGTATTCAGAGGCTCAGGAGGGAGGGGTTTAGGGAGATAATTCAGCATTATGGAACCAAACAGAGACATTAAAAGGTTCTACTCTTAACAGAAAGGAAGCAGGATGCTATAGAAATGGGAAAACCATCATTGGAAATGAAATAACGAGTTACAAGACAATAAACATGAAGATGTAAAAAAGAAAAAGTACATCAAAATACAAAAAGGTGGGAAAGGGAGACGGTAGCAAGAAAAGATAGATTTTTTTTCTCTTTCTTTTTCCTTTTTCTCATTATTCTTAGGATGTGTTGGAGCCTACGTGATTATCAGTCTAAAGGAAATAGATATGATAATGGGTTGATATACTTGAAAAATAGGTTAACCACAAATTGAAAGAATATAATAGAGTTGAAAAAAAAACCCAAAAAAAAAACCTCTAAATGGCTTAAAGACTTAAACATTAGACAAGACGCTAAAAAACTCTCAGAAGAAAACATAGGCAAAACATTATTTGACATATATATCAGCAGTGTTTTCCTAGGGCAATCCACCCAAGCAACAGAAAATAAAAGCCAAAATAAACAAATGGGACCTAGTTACACCTATCATCTATTTCAAAGCAATAGAAACCATAAGCAAAACCAAAAGACAACCTATGGAATTTGAGAAAATATTTGCAAAAGATGAGACTGAACATGGCTTAACTTGTAGAGTATAAAAATAGTTCATACAACTTAATAAGAAAAAAAATAAAGAACCCAATCCAAAAATGGGCAGAACAACTAAACAAGCAATTCTCCAATGAAGATATACAAATGGCCAATAGGCATATGAAAAAAAGGCACAATATCGTTAATTATCTGAGAAATGCAAATCAAAACTACAATAAGCTATCATCTCACACTACTCAGAATGGCCACCATTCAAACATCCACTCACCATAAATGCTGGAGAGGCTTGGAGAAAAGGGAACCCTCCTACATTATTGCTGGGAATGTAGTTTGGTGAAGCCAATGTGGAAAACAGTATGGAGATTCCTCAAAAGACTAAAAAAAGACATCATTTGATCCAGCAATCCCACTCCTGGGCATATATCCAGAGGGAACCTTAATTTCAAAATATACCTGCACCCCAATGATCACAGCAGCATTGTTTTCAATGACCAAGACATAGAAGCAACCTAAACGCCCACTGACACATGACTGGATAAAGATGTAGTATTTAGATATAAAAGAATATTACTCAGTTGTAACAAAGAAGGAAATAATGCCATTTACAGCAACATGGATGGACTTGGAGATTATCACGCTAAAGTGAAATAACTCAGACAGAGAAAGACAAGTAACATAATGATATCACTTATGTGTGGAATTTTTAAAAAAGATACAAATAAACTTATTTACAAAACAAAAACAGACTCACAGACTTAGAAAACAAACTTAGGATTTTGGGATTAACAATTACAAACTACTATATGTAAAACAGACAAACAGCAAGGATTCACTGTAGAACACAGGGAAAATGTTCAGTATCTTGCAACCTATAATGGAAAAGAACCTGAAAAAGAATAGACTATGTATATGTACAACTGAATCACTATGCTGTATACCTGAAACTAACAAAACAGCTGTATATCTGAAACTAACAAAACATTGTAAATCAACCACATTTCAATTTAAAAAAAAAGATAAGCTCTAAATAGCTGTATTCAAAGAAAATCTTCAACTCTTACCTCCTACAAAAAGTAAAATGGGAAGCTTGAGCAGGACCAAATTATACTGAATGAGAGGTTACATACCTTCTCCAGCACGTGGCCCATGGTACACATACATCGTGTTTTCCTTCAGGTAAGAATGGCCCTTACTGCCCAGGGAGCGAGTCCTGCTGGGACAAGGCCTCTGTGGCAGTGGCCTCCTTGTCTCCGTTCCATCTCACCAGAAGGCCAGGGTTTTCAGAGGGGAGGGAACACAGAGCTCATAACCTTCAGATATATTTCCTGAGAAAAACTGTGGAAAGACCAAATTCACCTGCAGTGCAGGAAACATGAGCACGGCCCCTAAGCAGACTGACAAACCCGAAGAAAGACGGCCCGATGTTCACATCGGAAGCAGAACAAAAACCGTCTGGCCCCAGTTAAACGATCACCATCTCACCTGCAATAACTGTTCGTACTCAGTGTCAGGGATGTTTCTGTTGAGACTTGAGAGATCAAAAAAGTCAGACCAGGGAATCCGGACCTAGTGGATGTCCAGGCTCTGCCAATGGTAGAGGCGGCCCCAAGGGGGTATCACCAGCACCGACTCCTCCATTTTCAGCAGGGTCTTCAGGAGGAAGGCGATGTGGATACAGACGCCCCTACGGAGGCTGAAGCCCTCCGGAGGGTTGACATAACACAGAAGGTACCTGGCAGGGAGCAAAGGAGAGCGGGTCTTCAGGGCCAGGTCTCTGCACAGGAATCCCGGCTTAGATAGAACAGATACAATGGGAATCTCTGCACAGCACATGGCCTAGACTCAAGACACGTTCAGCAGCTTCTGGTTTGTATAGTGGAGGCACTGCCCACCGATCTCTGTGTGGCCAATTATTTCGAGTCCGGGAGCACATGCAGAAGACATCTTGGCATCTGTCTATCAACGCTAAGCACCTGACTAGTACCTGAGCACCCGTTCTCCAGGGGCTCTCAAACTTCTTGGAATAAAGACCCCTGTACACTGTTAATTACTGAGGACTTCAAAAGGCTGCTGTTTATGTAGGTTAAATCTATCAATAGTTCCTGTGTTAGAAGTTAAATAAGAACTTTAAAAAATGCTTATGAGTTCACTTAAAAATAATAACAACCTACTACATGATACCATTAATACTCTTAAGCAAAAAATAAGTATATTTTTCTAAACAAAAATCATTAATGAGAGGAATAGCAGTGATTTTAATTTCTGAAAATCTCTTTTGGACTGGTGAGAGCTTAATTCTATCTGCCTCTACATTACCTGTTTTGTGACATCACAGACCAGGTTTTCCTTGGAAAACCCCACAGGAAACTCGGGAGTGCAAGAGTGTGCAAAAGGCAGGTGACTTCCCGGCGTTTCTACGAAAATAGTCTTGCATCTCAGGGGCCTCGGACTCACTTTGATAACTGCTGCCCTACCCTAGGCGAGACTCTCCTACACAAGAGCCAGGCAAGTGTCCTGGCTTCTTTAATGAGTTACCGCAGCAACACCCCTCCCTTCTCTGTGTTAATGTTTCCCACAACCTCCATTACTGCAGAAGAGGATGTAATCCTCAACTTAGGCCTCTAATCCCAGAAGAGTACCAATCTTGAAAGGGAGGGCCCATCTACCATCTCTACACCCCGCACAGTCTATTTTGAGTCAAGCCCTAGATAACTGCTAATTGACACTGACCCTTGTCTTACTCCTGAGTTTTATCGAAGGAGCCAACATCTGGATGGAACTGAAATTTCCCTGCTGATATACAAGGCTGATAAACCACCCTATTCCAACATCTGATTTTGGGGCTCTTCAAAACCCGGGTAAGGCCCCGCTTCATAAAAGACGGGTCCTCCACCTGCCCTTCCCAGGGGTTCTGGGAGGCCGCGGCCACGCAGGGCTACCCGGACTCGCGGTCCAAGCCCCAGAGCCCGAGGGGGAGGAAAGCCGGAGGCTGTGCCCCAGCCCTGTCCCCCCGCCCCAACCCGCTCCCCGGCACCACAGCCCTCCCCGGCCGCCACACCAACCCGGATCCCACCCCGGTCCATGTCCACTGGCCCCGCCAACGGCGCGGCCGTACGTTTACCGTCTGTGAGACGCCGTCCCAGAAAGGATGTCGGCCGCCGACTGACGCGGCCAGAACTAGTGGCCCGGCCAAGCAAGCCGCCATCCCCAGCAGCAAACACCGCCATGGTCCCGGGCAGCTGCACACTTCCGGAGCCTGCTGCCTGCCCCAGAAGCGCACGCCGGCCCGCGAGGAGCGCGGCGTCTGTATCCATGGCAACGCCGCGGGGCCCTCCCCTAGCGCTTGCGTCTGCGTCCTCCCGAGGCTAGACGTGCGAGGGCAGAACTTGCGGAGCCAATGGGAGCCAGGGCGCGGCCAGGACGGGGGTGGGGGGAGGCTTATGGGGCAGCTGGGCGGGGCCGGGGCGGGCGGGGCCGCGCGGAAGTCCTCACCTGAAGGTGGCACCGGCCGGAGGCTGGGGCAGTGCTGCCACCAGTGGGCGGGGCGGCGGGGCGGCGGGGCGGGGGCACCCTCACCTGTCTGTGTGCGGGGCTCAGCCTGGGCTCCGCGGCCTCCGCTTGCACCGGAAGTGGACCCAGGCTACCGGTGGGCAAGATAGAGGACTGAGCCCAGGCAGGCACGGCTGGCCAGGAAGGGCACCTGAAGTGCAGATCCGCCAGGCCGGCTGCCGGCCTTGAATACGCCCTGCTAGGCAGTTTCCAAGAAGACGGGATCTGTCCCAAGAGGGGAGGTAGGGCAGGGTGCCAGATGCCTGGTTGGGTGCGGTCTTACAGGAGAGCCACGTTGAGAGGGTGCAGAGCAGCCCCTGTGTTGGCGGGGCTAGGAATTTGGGTTATAGGGTGGGGATGATGTTTGCCATGCCCTGTGGTCTCCCAAAGAACTCGCACCCCCAAGCAAAGGACCCTGCTCCCTCCACCCTTCACTGCATCCCCTGCCTTCCCCAGCACCACCGCCCCTGCCCCCGGAGTGTCCCATGACCTCTCCCCACACCAGGCACTGTCCCTGTTACAGGTACTTATCTCCTGGTGGTTCCAGCCCAAGGGTGGGGGCTGTATCTGATCAGTTAGGATGCCTGGAGCCTTTGTATGAAACCTCAGACTATAATGCAGGCGTGCACAGAGGCGCCTCAAACAGGATTCCCTGCATTCCCTCCCCACCACGCACCCACAGCGCAGCTGCCACACCAGGCCAAGCCTGTCGGAGGACCGCTGTTCCCTCTCCCCCTGTCCCTGATCAAGAGTGCACCGCCCACACTGCTGGGTATTTAGTGGGCCTTAGAAGAGCAGCTGGTATTTTCATGGACAAATATTTGCTCTATTGGGAAGAGTTGAGTGCAAAGGGGTGTAGGGTATGCCTTTTCTGTTGTCCTGGAACTGGTGACTAGGATGCAAACTTAAGTCAAAGCAGTTTTTAGAGAGAACCGCAAAATATCTAACCCAAAGATCACTGTTCCCCAACAAAGGCAACACCACCTGGCGGGTGGGATCCTGGTCCCTCTTTCTGGAGGTTGGGCTTTGCACCCTCCAGCTGGGACAGAGCCCGAAACAGCTCTGAACACGCTCCAACAGGCTTTCCCAGCACAAATTGCCTTTATTTTGAATCTGGCTGAAGGAAGCAGCTGAGAAATCTGGGTAAACCTTCCTGGGTGTAACCATGCCTTTTGTGCTGAATGAAAGAGCGGCTCTCCACATGCTTACATCTTAGAACTGATTGTGTGTCGAAGCCTTCATGCATGTAGCATGTTGGGAACAGCGTTTCATGGTGAGGGGAACTATATAACTTACATGTGTATGGGGAAGCCCTCACTCCAACAGGCTTTTCCTGCACAAACTGCCTTTATTTCGAAATTGGCTCTTGCTGAGAAATCTTGGTAAGTGTTCTTAGGTGTAGCCATGCCCATTATGCTGGATGAAAGAGCGGCTCTACACTTGTTCACATCTCAGAAATGAATGTGTGTTGAAGCCGTCATTCATGTAGCGTGTTGGGAACACAGAATTTCGTGGTGAGAACTATGTAAATTACATGTCTATGATGAAGAACTCGCTAGAACCGGGTATTCCAGCGCATACTGCCTTTATTTCGAAACTGGCTTCTCAGAAGCCTGTGGTCTCCACTGCAGGTCTGTCTCCAAACCCAGGGCCAGCATGGTGACTCTGCTCCCCCTGTCTATTCTGGAAGGTCTAGGTGTCCTCCATGGCCCTTCCACCATTGTTTTTTTTGGAAAACTCCGCAGATGTAATGGGCCTGAGAACAGGAGAGCTGGATGCCAGAAGCCACAGCCCAGTGTGTGGCTCCTGGGAGGGGCATCTCCTCTCCGTGGGCTCTGATCTAACCTCCCCTCTCCCCCACCCCCACCCCTCTCCTCCTGCATTTCCTGATTGATCCCTGGATAATGGTCCATACCAGGAATGACCTGGGAGAGATTTTATGAGTCTTTAAGTGGAAAAAAAAGAAAGAAGTCTTTAGACAAGTTTCTGAAAGTAACTTCCAGCTTTACCGGGAAAGTCCTCATTCCAATGTTTAAGGCTAGTTGACAGGGTTTCAAATTGCTTAACCACTCACATCTGAGCAAGTGCTACCTCTCTCTCCAGCTCCCCGCAGCATCCACCTGTGGCAACTTGGCCAAAAAAAGGCAAGAAAGCTCTTTCCCCTCGCCAGCACCAGCGTGGATTTGGAGTCAGTGGAGGCTGAGAGAAAGGGCCCCTCCCTGAGGTTTGGGGGGCCTCCAGCCACAGCCAGAGGAGCGGGGGTTATCAGAGTGGCCCAGCAGGGAAACCAAGCAAGGCCACCTGGCCCAAGTCTTCCCTTCCCAGAGAGCCCCATGAACTGCTTTGGGCCACACTCCCCATTTGGACCCCCTGCAAAAAGGTACCACGGGAGCCACACCTGAGAAGGCAGAAGGACAGCCCTTTAGCCTGGGGTCCCTGCAGGTGTGTCCTGTGAGACCTGTGGCCACATAAGTTCCTTGTCTCTCCAGGTCACTGAAGGGACTGTGCTGGGCATCTTGGTGGTCAGGGACATGGGAACACCTCTAAATTCTGAAGAAGGACAGAGAGACTCTTCCTGGAAGCAAGGATTCCAGGGAGACACCTTGCCCAGAACTGGAGGACTGTGTCCTGAGTAGACCCCTGGGAGGCAATGTGGGGCTGTGGGGTCCTCTTATGAGAAGGGAGCAGGTGAGATTTCTGGGGGTGGGGTCCTGCTTTGTCCAGACATGTCCTTGTGTAAGACTCATTTACAAACACCTCCAAGTCCACCTAGGGGTGGCCCCAGAGGTGGGGGTAGAGGAGGAGAGTGAAGGGTGCAGACTTAGGGGCCCCCGAGCCACCCAGGGAGCCAAGGGTCAGTGGGAACATCTTGGGAGCCTAGTGCAGGGGTGGAGGACGAGCACTAAGAACATGCCAAGTCATGCAATAAAGTGACCTGTGACCACGAGACACAGGTGGCCGT